>NW_027440600.1:319134-638268 GCF_031893055.1 Leptodactylus fuscus
CACTGTGCTCCACTAGTCTCCTCCTATAATTCTATATACTGTGCTCCACTAGTCTTTTCCTATAATTCTATATACTGTACTCCACTAGTCCTCTCCTATAATTCTATTTACTGTGCTCCACTAGACCTCCTCCTATAATTCTATATACTGTGCTCCACTAGTCCTCTTTCTATAATTCTATATACTGTGCTCCACTAGTACTCCTCCTATAATTCTATATACTGTGCTCCACTAGTCCTCCTATAATTCTATATACTGTGCTCCACTAGTCCTCTTCCTATAATTCTTTATACTGTGCTCCACTAGTCCTCCTCCTATAATTCTATATACTGTGCTCCACTAGTCCTCCTATAATTCTATTTACTGTGCTCCACTAGTCCTCCTCCTATAATTCTATATACTGTGCTCCACTAGTCCTCCTCCTATAATTCTATATACTGTGCTCCACTAGTCCTCCTATAATTCTATTTACTATGCTCCACTAGTCCTCTCCTATAATTCTATATACTGTGCCCCACTAGTCCTCCTCCTATAATTCTATATACTGTGTTCCACTAGTCCTCTCCTATAATTCTATATACTGTGCTCCACTAGTCCTCTCCTATAATTCTATATTCTGTGCTCCACTAGTCCTCCTACTATAATTCTATATACTGTGCTCCACTAGTCCTCTCCTATAATTCTATATTCTGTGCTCCACTAGTCCTCCTACTATAATTCTATATACTGTGCTCCACTAGTCCTCTCCTATAATTCTATTTACTGTGCTCTACTAGTCCTCTCCTATAATTCTATATACTGTGCTCCACTAGTCCTCCTCCTATAATTCTATATACTGTGCTCCACTAGTCCTCCTCCTATAATTCTATATACTGTGTTCCACTAGTCCTCTCCTATAATTCTATATACTGTGCTCCACTAGTCCTCTCCTATAATTCTATATACTGTGTTCCACTAGTCCTCTCCTATAATTCTATATACTGTGTTCCACTAGTCCTCTCCTATAATTCTATATACTGTGCTCCACTAGTCCTCTCCTATAATTCTATATACTGTGCTCCACTAGTCCTCCTCCTATAATTCTATATACTGTGCTCCACTAGTCCTCCTCCTATAATTCTATACACTGTGTTCCACTAGTCTCCTCCTATAATTCTATATACTGTGCTCCACTAGTTCTCTCCTATAATACTATATACTGTGCTCCACTAGTCCTCCTCCTATAATTCTATATACTTTGCTCCACTAGTCCTCTCCTATAATTCTATATACTGTGCTCCACTAGTCCTCCTCCTATAATTCTATATACTGTGCTCCACTAGTCCTCTCCTATATTTCTATATACTGTGCTCCACTAGTCCTCCTCCTATAATTCTATATATGGTGCTCCACTAGTCCTCCTTCTATAGTTCTGTATACTGTGCTCCAGAGTAGTCCTCCTCCTATAATACTATGCTCCACTAGTCCTCTCCTATAATTCTATATACTGTGCTCCACTAGTCCTCCTCCTATAATTATATACACTGTGCTCCACTAGTCTCCTCCTATAATTCTATATACTGTGCTCCACTAGTCCTCTCCTTTAATTCTATGTACTGTGCTCCACTAGTCCTTCTATAATTCTATTTACTGTGCTCCACTAGTCCTCCTCCTATAATTCTATATACTGTGCTCCACTAGTCCTCTTCCTATAATTCTATATACTGTGCTCCACTAGTCCTCCTCCTATAATTCTATATACTGTGCTCCACTAGTCCTCCTATAATTCTATATACTGTGCTCCACCAGTCCTCTTCCTATTATTCTTTATACTGTGCTCCACTAGTCCTCCTCCTATAATTCTATATACTGTGCTCCACTAGTCCTCCTATAATTCTATTTACTGTGCTCCACTAGTCCTCTCCTATAATTCTATATACTGTGCTCCACTAGTCCTCCTCCTATAATTCTATATACTGTGCTCCACTAGTCCTCCTCCTATAATTCTATATACTGTGTTCCACTAGTCCTCTCCTATAATTCTATATACTGTGCTCCACTAGTCCTCTCCTATAATTCTATATACTGTACTCCAATAATCCTCCTCCTATAATTCTATATGGTTCTCCACTAGTCCTCCTTCTATAGTTTTGTATACTGTGCTCCAGAGTAGTCCTTCTCCTATAATACTATGCTCCACTAGTCCTTTCCTATAATTCTATATACTGTGCCCCACTAGTCCTCCTCCTATAATTCTATATACTGTGTTCCACTAGTCCTCTCCTATAATTCTATATACTGTGCTCCACTAGTCCTCTCCTATAATTCTATATTCTGTGCTCCACTAGTCCTCCTACTATAATTCTATATACTGTGCTCCACTAGTCCTCTCCTATAATTCTATATACTGTGCTCCACTAGTCCTCCTCCTATAATTATATACACTGTGCTCCACTAGTCTCCTCCTATAATTCTATATAATGTGCTCCACTAGTCTTTTCCTATAATTCTATATACTGTACTCCACTAGTCCTCTCCTATAATTGTATATACTGTGCTCCACTAGTCCTTCTATAATTCTATTTACTGTGCTCCACTAGTCCTCCTCCTATAATTCTATATACTGTGCTCCACTAGTCCTCTGTCTATAATTCTATATACTGTGCTCCACTAGTCCTCCTCCTATAATTCTATATACTATGCTCCACTAGTCCTCCTATAATTCTATATACTGTGCTCCACTAGTCCTCTTCCTATAATTCTTTATACTGTGCTCCACTAGTCCTCCTCCTATAATTCTATATACTGTGCTCCACTAGTCCTCCTCCTATAATTCTATATTCTGTGCTCCACTAGTCCTCCTATAATTCTATTTACTGTGCTCCACTAGTCCTCTCCGATAATTCTATATACTGTGCTCCACTAGTCCTCCTCCTATAATTCTATATACTGTGCTCCACTAGTCCTCCTCCTATAATTCTATATACTGTGTTCCACTAGTCCTCTCCTATAATTCTATATACTGTGCTCCACTAGTCCTCTCCTATAATTCTATATACTGTGCTCCAATAATCCTCCTCCTATAATTCTATATGGTTCTCCACTAGTCCACCTTCTATAGTTCTGTATACTGTGCTCCAGAGTAGTCCTCCTCCTATAATACTATGCTCCACTAGTCCTCTCCTATAATTCTATACACTGTGCCCCACTAGTCCTCCTCCTATAATTCTATATACTGTGTTCCACTAGTCCTCTCCTATAATTCTATATACTGTGCTCCACTAGTCCTCTCCTATAATTCTATATTCTGTGCTCCACTAGTCCTCCTACTATAATTCTATATACTGTGCTCCACTAGTCCTCTCCTATAATTCTATATTCTGTGCTCCACTAGTCCTCCTACTATAATTCTATATACTGTGCTCCACTAGTCCTCTCCTATAATTCTATATACTGTGCTCCAATAGTCCTCCTCCTATAATTCTATACATGGTGCTCCACTAGTCCTCCTTCTATAGTTCTGTATACTGTGCTCCAGAGTAGTCCTCCTATAATACTATGCTCCACTAGTCCTCTCCTATAATTCTATATACTGTGCTCCACTAGTCCTCTCCTATAATTCTATATTCTGTGCTCCACTAGTCCTCCTACTATAATTCTATATACTGTGCTCCACTAGTCCTCTCCTATAATTCTATATACTGTGCTCCACTAGTCCTCCTCCTATAATTCTATATACTGTGCTCCACTAGTCCTCCTCCTATAATTCTATATACTGTGCTCCACTAGTCCTCCTCCTATAATTCTATACACTGTGCTCCACTAGTCTCCTCCTATAATTCTATACACTGTGCTCCACTAGTCTCCTCCTATAATTCTATATACTGTGCTCCACTAGTCCTCCTCCTATAATTCTATACTCTGTGTTCCACTAGTCTCCTCCTATAAGTCTATATACTGTGCTCCACTAGTCCTCTCCTATAATACTATATACTGTGCTCCACTAGTCCTCCTCCTATAATTCTATATACTTTGCTCCACTAGTCCTCTCCTATAATTCTATATACTGTGCTCCACTAGTCCTCCTCCTATAATTCTATATACTGTGCTCCACTAGTCCTCTCCTATATTTCTATATACTGTGCTCCACTAGTCCTCCTCCTATAATCCTATATATGGTGCTCCACTAGTCCTCCTTCTATAGTTCTGTATACTGTGCTCCAGAGTAGTCCTCCTCCTATAATACTATGCTCCACTAGTCCTCTCCTATAATTCTATATACTGTGCTCCACTAGTCCTCCTCCTATAATTATATACACTGTGCTCCACTAGTCTCCTCCTATAAATCTATATACTGTGCTCCACTAGTCTTTTCCTATAATTCTATATACTGTACTCCACTAGTCCTCTCCTATAATTCTATATACTGTGCTCCACTAGTCCTTCTATAATTCTATTTACTGTGCTCCACTAGTCCTCCTCCTATAATTCTATATACTGTGCTCCACTAGTCCTCTTCCTATAATTCTATATACTGTGCTCCACTAGTCCTCCTCCTATAATTCTATATACTGTGCTCCACTAGTCCTCCTATAATTCTATATACTGTGCTCCACTAGTCCTCTTCCTATAATTCTTTATACTGTGCTCCACTAGTCCTCCTCCTATAATTCTATATACTGTGCTCCACTAGTCCTCCTATAATTCTATTTACTGTGCTCCACTAGTCCTCTCCTATAATTCTATATACTGTGCTCCACTAGTCCTCCTCCTATAATTCTATATACTGTGTTCCACTAGTCCTCTCCTATAATTCTATATACTGTGCTCCACTAGTCCTCTCCTATAATTCTATATACTGTGCTCCACTGGTACTCTCCTATAATTCTATATACTGTGCTCCAATAATCCTCCTCCTATAATTCTATATGGTTCTCCACTAGTCCTCCTTCTATAGTTCTGTATACTGTGCTCCAGAGTAGTCCTCCTCCTATAATACTATGCTCCACTAGTCCTCTCCTATAATTCTATATACTGTGCCCCACTAGTCCTCCTCCTATAATTCTATATACTGTGTTCCACTAGTCCTCTCCTATAATTCTATATACTGTGCTCCACTAGTCCTCTCCTATAATTCTATATACTGTGCTCCACTAGTCCTTCTATAATTCTTTTTACTGTGCTCCACTAGTCCTCCTCCTATAATTCTATATACTGTGCTCCACTAGTCCTCTTTCTATAATTCTATATACTGTGCTCCACTAGTCCTCCTCCTATAATTCTATATACTGTGCTCCACTAGTCCTCCTATAATTCTATATACTGTGCTCCACTAGTCCTCTTCCTATAATTCTTTATACTGTGCTCCACTAGTCCTCCTCCTATAATTCTATATACTGTGCTCCACTAGTCCTCCTATAATTCTATTTACTGTGCTCCACTAGTCCTCTCCTATAATTCTATATACTGTGCTCCACTAGTCTCCTCCTATAATTCTATATACTGTGCTCCACTAGTCCTCCTCCTATAATTCTATATACTGTGCTCCACTAGTCTCCTCCTATAATTCTATATACTGTGCTCCACTAGTCCTCCTCCTATAATTCTATACACTGTGTTCCACTAGTCTCCTCCTATAATTCTATATACTGTGCTCCACTAGTCCTCTCCTATAATACTATATACTGTGCTCCACTAGTCCTCCTCCTATAATTCTATATACTTTGCTCCACTAGTCCTCTCCTATAATTCTATATACTGTGCTCCACTAGTCCTCCTCCTATAATTCTATATACTGTGCTCCACTAGTCCTCTCCTATATTTCTATATACTGTGCTCCACTAGTCCTCCTCCTATAATTCTATATATGGTGCTCCACTAGTCCTCCTTCTATAGTTCTGTATACTGTGCTCCAGAGTAGTCCTCCTCCTATAATACTATGCTCCACTAGTCCTCTCGTATAATTCTATATACTGTGCTCCACTAGTCCTCCTCCTATAATTATATACACTGTGCTCCACTAGTCTCCTCCTATAATTCTATTTACTGTGCTCCACTAGTCTTTTCCTATAATTCTATATACTGTACACCACTAGTCCTCTCCTTTAATTCTATGTACTGTGCTCCACTAGTCCTTCTATAATTCTATTTACTGTGCTCCACTAGTCCTCCTCCTATAATTCTATATACTGTGCTCCACTAGTCCTCTTCCTATAATTCTATATACTGTGCTCCACTAGTCCTCCTCCTATAATTCTATATACTGTGCTCCACTAGACCTCCTATAATTCTATATACTGTGCTCCACTAGTCCTCTTCCTATAATTCTTTATACTGTGCTCCACTAGTCCTCCTCCTATAATTCTATATACTGTGCTCCACTAGTCCTCCTATAATTCTATTTACTGTGCTCCACTAGTCCTCTCCTATAATTCTATATACTGTGCTCCACTAGTCCTCCTCCTATAATTCTATATACTGTGCTCCACTAGTCCTCCTCCTATAATTCTATATACTGTGTTCCACTAGTCCTCTCCTATAATTCTATATACTGTGCTCCACTAGTCCTCTCCTATAATTCTATATACTGTGCTCCACTAGTCCTCTCCTATAATTCTATATACTGTGCTCCACTAGTCCTCTCCTATTATTCTATATACTGTGCTCCACTAGTCCTCTCCTATAATTCTATATACTGTGCTCCAATAATCCTCCTCCTATAATTCTATATTTTTCTCCACTAGTCCTCCTTCTATAGTTCTGTATACTGTGCTCCAGAGTAGTCCTCCTCCTATAATACTATGCTCCACTAGTCCTCTCCTATAATTCTATATACTGTGCCCCACTAGTCCTCCTCCTATAATTCTATATACTGTGTTCCACTAGTCCTCTCCTATAATTCTATATACTGTGCTCCACTAGTCCTCTCCTATAATTCTATATTCTGTGCTCCACTAGTCCTCCTACTATAATTCTATATACTGTGCTCCACTAGTCCTCTCCTATAATTCTATATACTGTGCTCCACTAGTCCTACTCCTATAATTATATACACTGTGCTCCACTAGTCTCCTCCTATAATTCTATATACTGTGCTCCACTAGTCTTTTCCTATAATTCTATATACTGTACTCCACTAGTCCTCTCCTATAATTCTATATACTGTGCTCCACTAGTCCTTCTATAATTCTATTTACTGTGCTCCACTAGTCCTCCTCCTATAATTCTATATACTGTGCTCCACTAGTCCTCTGTCTATAATTCTATATACTGTGCTCCACTAGTCCTCCTCCTATAATTCTATATACTGTGCTCCACTAGTCCTCCTATAATTCTATATACTGTGCTCCACTAGTCCTCCTCCTATAATTCTATATACTGTGCTCCACTAGTCCTCCTATAATTCTATTTACTGTGCTCCACTAGTCCTCTCCGATAATTCTATATACTGTGCTCCACTAGTCCTCCTCCTATAATTCTATATACTGTGCTCCACTAGTCCTCCTCCTATAATTCTATATACTGTGTTCCACTAGTCCTCTCCTATAATTCTATATACTGTGCTCCACTAGTCCTCTCCTATAATTCTATACACTGTGCTCCAATAATCCTCCTCCTATAATTCTATATGGTTCTCCACTAGTCCTCCTTCTATAGTTCTGTATACTGTGCTCCAGAGTAGTCCTCCTCCTATAATACTATGCTCCACTAGTCCTCTCCTATAATTCTATATACTGTGCTCCACTAGTCCTCTCCTATAATTCTATATACTGTGCTCCACTAGTCCTCCTCCTATAATTCTATATACTGTGCTCCACTAGTCCTCCTCCTATAATTCTATATACTGTGCTCCACTAGTCCTCCTCCTATAATTCTATACACTGTGCTCCACTAGTCTCCTCCTATAATTCTATACACTGTGCTCCACTAGTCTCCTCCTATAATTCTATATACTGTGCTCCACTAGTCCTCCTCCTATAATTCTATACACTGTGTTCCACTAGTCTCCTCCTATAATTCTATATACTGTGCTCCACTAGTCCTCTCCTATAATACTATATACTGTGCTCCACTAGTCCTCCTCCTATAATTCTATATACTTTGCTCCACTAGTCCTCTCCTATAATTCTATATACTGTGCTCCACTAGTCCTCCTCCTATAATTCTATATACTGTGCTCCACTAGTCCTCTCCTATATTTCTATATACTGTGCTCCACTAGTCCTCCTCCTATAATTCTATATATGGTGCTCCACTAGTCGTCCTTCTATAGTTCTGTATACTGTGCTCCAGAGTAGTCCTCCTCCTATAATACTATGCTCCACTAGTCCTCTCCTATAATTCTATATACTGTGCTCCACTAGTCCTCCTCCTATAATTATATACACTGTGCTACACTAGTCTCCTCCTATAATTCTATATACTGTGCTCCACTAGTCTTTTCCTATAATTCTATATACTGTACTCCACTAGTCCTCTCCTATAATTCTATATACTGTGCTCCACTAGTCCTTCTATAATTCTATTTACTGTGCTCCACTAGTCCTCCTCCTATAATTCTATATACTGTGCTCCACTAGTCCTCTTTCTATAATTCTATATACTGTGCTCCACTAGTCCTCCTCCTATAATTCTATATACTGTGCTCCACTAGTCCTCCTATAATTCTATATACTGTGCTCCACTAGTCCTCTTCCTATAATTGTTTATACTGTGCTCCACTAGTCCTCCTCCTATAATTCTATATACTGTGCTCCACTAGTCCTCCTATAATTCTATTTACTGTGCTCCACCAGTCCTCTCCTATAATTCTATATACTGTGCTCCACTAGTCCTCCTCCTATAATTCTATATACTGTGCTCCACTAGTCCTCCTCCTATAATTGTATACACTGTGCTCCACTAGTCTCCTCCTATAATTCTATATACTGTGCTCCACTAGTCTTTTCCTATAATTCTATATACTGTACTCCACTAGTCCTCTCCTATAATTCTATATACTGTGCTCCACTAGTCCTTCTATAATTCTATTTACTGTGCTCCACTAGTCCTCCTCCTATAGTTCTATATACTGTGCTCCACTAGTCCTCTTTCTATAATTCTATATACTGTGCTCCACTAGTCCTCCTCCTATAATTCTATATACTGTGCTCCACTAGTCCTCCTATAATTCTATATACTGTGCTCCACTAGTCCTCTTCCTATAATTCTTTATACTGTGCTCCACTAGTCCTCCTCCTATAATTCTATATACTGTGCTCCACTAGTCCTCCTCCTATAATTCTATATACTGTGCTCCACTAGTCCTCCTCCTATAATTCTATATACTGTGCTCCACTAGTCCTCCTCCTATAATTCTATATACTGTGTTCCACTAGTCCTCTCCTATAATTCTATATACTGTGCTCCACTAGTCCTCTCCTATAATTCTATATTCTGTGCTCCACTAGTCCTCCTACTATAATTCTATATACTGTGCTCCACTAGTCCTCTCCTATAATTCTATATTCTGTGCTCCACTAGTCCTCCTACTATAATTCTATATACTGTGCTCCACTAGTCCTCCTCCTATAATTCTATACATGGTGCTCCACTAGTCCTCCTCCTATAATACTATGCTCCACTAGTCCTCTCCTATAATTCTATATACTGTGCTCCACTAGTCCTCTCCTATAATTCTATATTCTGTGCTCCACTAGTCCTCCTACTATAATTCTATATACTGTGCTCCACTAGTCCTCTCCTATAATTCTATATACTGTGCTCCACTAGTCCTCCTCCTATAATTCTATATACTGTGCTCCACTAGTCCACCTCCTATAATTCTATATACTGTGCTCCACTAGTCCTCCTCCTATAATTCTATACACTGTGCTCCACTAGTCTCCTCCTATAATTCTATATACTGTGCTCCACTAGTCCTCCTCCTATAATTCTATACACTGTGTTCCACTAGTCTCCTCCTATAATTCTATATACTGTGCTCCACTAGTCCTCTCCTATAATACTATATACTGTGCTCCACTAGTCCTCCTCCTATAATTCTATATACTTTGCTCCACTAGTCCTCTCCTATAATTCTATATACTGTGCTCCACTAGTCCTCCTTCTATAATTCTATATACTGTGCTCCACTAGTCCTCTCCTATATTTCTATATACTGTGCTCCACTAGTCCTCCTCCTATAATTCTATATATGGTGCTCCACTAGTCCTCCTTCTATAGTTCTGTATACTGTGCTCCAGAGTAGTCCTCCTCCTATAATACTATGCTCCACTAGTCCTCTCCTATAATTCTATATACTGTGCTCCACTAGTCCTCCTCCTATAATTATATACACTGTGCTCCACTAGTCTCCTCCTATAATTCTATATACTGTGCTCCACTAGTCTTTTCCTATAATTCTATATACTGTACTCCACTAGTCCTCTCCTATAATTCTATATACTGTGCTCCACTAGTCCTATAATTCTATTTACTGTGCTCCACTAGTCCTTCTCCTATAATTCTATATACTGTGCTCCACTAGTCCTCTTCCTATAATTCTATATACTGTGCTCCACTAGTCCTCCTCCTATAATTCTATATACTGTGCTCCACTAGTCCTCCTATAATTCTATATACTGTGCTCCACTAGTCCTCTTCCTATAATTCTTTATACTGTGCTCCACTAGTCCTCCTCCTATAATTCTATATACTGTGCTCCACTAGTCCTCCTATAATTCTATATACTGTGCTCCACTGGTCCTCTCCTATAATTCTATATACTGTGCTCCACTAGTCCTCCTCCTATAATTCTATATACTGTGCTCCACTAGTCCTCCTCCTATAATTCTATATACTGTGTTCCACTAGTCCTCTCCTATAATTCTATATACTGTGCTCCACTGGTCCTCTCCTATAATTCTATATACTGTGCTCCAATAATCCTCCTCCTATAATTCTATATGGTTCTCCACTAGTCCTCCTTCTATAGTTCTGTATACTGTGCTCCAGAGTAGTCCTCCTCCTATAATACTATGCTCCACTAGTCCTCTCCTATAATTCTATATACTGTGCCCCACTAGTCCTCCTCCTATAATTCTATATACTGTGTTCCACTAGTCCTCTCCTATAATTCTATATACTGTGCTCCACTAGTCCTCTCCTATAATTCTATATTCTGTGCTCCACTAGTCCTCCTACTATAATTCTATATACTGTGCTCCACTAGTCCTCCTCCTATAATTCTATACATGGTGCTCCACTAGTCCTCCTCCTATAATACTATGCTCCACTAGTCCTCTCCTATAATTCTATATACTGTGCTCCACTAGTCCTCTCCTATAATTCTATATTCTGTGCTCCACTAGTCCTCCTACTATAATTCTATATACTGTGCTCCACTAGTCCTCTCCTATAATTCTATATACTGTGCTCCACTAGTCCTCCTCCTATAATTCTATATACTGTGCTCCACTAGTCCACCTCCTATAATTCTATATACTGTGCTCCACTAGTCCTCCTCCTATAATTCTATACACTGTGCTCCACTAGTCTCCTCCTATAATTCTATATACTGTGCTCCACTAGTCCTCCTCCTATAATTCTATACACTGTGTTCCACTAGTCTCCTCCTATAATTCTATATACTGTGCTCCACTAGTCCTCTCCTATAATACTATATACTGTGCTCCACTAGTCCTCCTCCTATAATTCTATATACTTTGCTCCACTAGTCCTCTCCTATAATTCTATATACTGTGCTCCACTAGTCCTCCTCCTATAATTCTATATACTGTGCTCCACTAGTCCTCTCCTATATTTCTATATACTGTGCTCCACTAGTCCTCCTCCTATAATTCTATATATGGTGCTCCACTAGTCCTCCTTCTATAGTTCTGTATACTGTGCTCCAGAGTAGTCCTCCTCCTATAATACTATGCTCCACTAGTCCTCTCCTATAATTCTATATACTGTGCTCCACTAGTCCTCCTCCTATAATTATATACACTGTGCTCCACTAGTCTCCTCCTATAATTCTATATACTGTGCTCCACTAGTCTTTTCCTATAATTCTATATACTGTACTCCACTAGTCCTCTCCTATAATTCTATATACTGTGCTCCACTAGTCCTATAATTCTATTTACTGTGCTCCACTAGTCCTTCTCCTATAATTCTATATACTGTGCTCCACTAGTCCTCTTCCTATAATTCTATATACTGTGCTCCACTAGTCCTCCTCCTATAATTCTATATACTGTGCTCCACTAGTCCTCCTATAATTCTATATACTGTGCTCCACTAGTCCTCTTCCTATAATTCTTTATACTGTGCTCCACTAGTCCTCCTCCTATAATTCTATATACTGTGCTCCACTAGTCCTCCTATAATTCTATTTACTGTGCTCCACTAGTCCTCTCCTATAATTCTATATACTGTGCTCCACTAGTCCTCCTCCTATAATTCTATATACTGTGCTCCACTAGTCCTCCTCCTATAATTCTATATACTGTGTTCCACTAGTCCTCTCCTATAATTCTATATACTGTGCTCCACTGGTCCTCTCCTATAATTCTATATACTGTGCTCCAATAATCCTCCTCCTATAATTCTATATGGTTCTCCACTAGTCCTCCTTCTATAGTTCTGTATACTGTGCTCCAGAGTAGTCCTCCTCCTATAATACTATGCTCCACTAGTCCTCTCCTATAATTCTATATACTGTGCCCCACTAGTCCTCCTCCTATAATTCTATATACTGTGTTCCACTAGTCCTCTCCTATAATTCTATATACTGTGCTCCACTAGTCCTCTCCTCTAATTCTATATTCTGTGCTCCACTAGTCCTCCTACTATAATTCTATATACTGTGCTCCACTAGTCCTCTCCTATAATTCTATATACTGTGCTCCACTAGTCCTCCTCCTATAATTATATACACTGTGCTCCACTAGTCTCCTCCTATAATTCTATATACTGTGCTCCACTAGTCTTTTCCTATAATTCTATATACTGTACTCCACTAGTCCTCTCCTATAATTCTATATACTGTGCTCCACTAGTCCTTCTATAATTCTATTTACTGTGCTCCACTAGTCCTCCTCCTATAATTCTATATACTGTGCTCCACTAGTCCTCTTTCTATAATTCTATATACTGTGCTCCACTAGTCCTCCTCCTATAATTCTATATACTGTGCTCCACTAGTCCTCCTATAATTCTATATACTGTGCTCCACTAGTCCTCTTCCTATAATTCTTTATACTGTGCTCCACTAGTCCTCCTCCTATAATTCTATATACTGTGCTCCACTAGTCCTCCTCCTATAATTCTATATACTGTGCTCCACTAGTCCTCTTCCTATAATTCTTTATACTGTGCTCCACTAGTCCTCCTCCTATAATTCTATATACTGTGCTCCACTAGTCCTCCTCCTATAATTCTATATACTGTGTTCCACTAGTCCTCTCCTATAATTCTATATACTGTGCTCCACTAGTCCTCTCCTATAATTCTATATACTGTGCTCCAATAATCCTCCTCCTATAATTCTATATGGTTCTCCACTAGTCCTCCTTCTATAGTTCTGTATACTGTGCTCCAGAGTAGTCCTCCTCCTATAATACTATGCTCCACTAGTCCTCTCCTATAATTCTATATACTGTGCCCCACTAGTCCTCCTCCTATAATTCTATATACTGTGTTCCACTAGTCCTCTCCTATAATTCTATATACTGTGCTCCACTAGTCCTCTCCTATAATTCTATATTCTGTGCTCCACTAGTCCTCCTACTATAATTCTATATACTGTGCTCCACTAGTCCTCTCCTATAATTCTATATTCGGTGCTCCACTAGTCCTCCTACTATAATTCTATATACTGTGCTCCACTAGTCCTCTCCTATAATTCTATACATGGTGCTCCACTAGTCCTCCTTCTATAGTTCTGTATACTGTGCTCCAGAGTAGTCCTCCTCCTATAATACTATGCTCCACTAGTCCTCTCCTATAATTCTATATACTGTGCTCCACTAGTCCTCTCCTATAATTCTATATTCTGTGCTCCACTAGTCCTCCTACTATAATTCTATATACTGTGCTCCACTAGTCCTCTCCTATAATTCTATATACTGTGCTCCACTAGTCCTCCTCCTATAATTCTATATACTGTGCTCCACTAGTCCTCCTCCTATAATTCTATACACTGTGCTCCACTAGTCTTCTCCTATAATTCTATACACTGTGCTCCACTAGTCTCCTCCTATAATTCTATATACTGTGCTCCACTAGTCCTCCTCCTATAATTCTATACACTGTGTTCCACTAGTCTCCTCCTATAATTCTATATACTGTGCTCCACTAGTCCTCTCCTATAATACTATATACTGTGCTCCACTAGTCCTCCTCCTATAATTCTATATACTTTGCTCCACTAGTCCTCTCCTATAATTCTATATACTGTGCTCCACTAGTCCTCCTCCTATAATTATATACACTGTGCTCCACTAGTCTCCTCCTATAATTCTATATACTGTGCTCCACTAGTCTTTTCCTATAATTCTATATACTGTACTCCACTAGTCCTCTCCTATAATTCTATATACTGTGCTCCACTAGTCCTCTCCTATAATTCTATATACTGTGCTCCACTAGTCCTCTCCTATAATACTATATACTGTGCTCCACTAGTCCTCTCCTATAATTCTATACACTGTGCTCCACTATTCCTCTCCTATAATACTTTATACTGTGCTCCACTAGTCATCTCCTATAATTCTATATACTGTGCTCCACTAGTCCTCCTCCTATAATTCTATATACTGTGCTCCACTAGTCCTCTCCTATAATTCTATATACTGTGCTCCACTAGTTCTCCTCCTATAATTCTATATACTCTGCTCCACTAGACCTCTTCCTATAATTCTATATACTGTGCTCCACTAGTCCTCTCCTATCATTCTATATTCTGTGCTCCACTAGTCCTCTCCTATAATTCTATATACTGTACTCCACTAGTCCTCTCCTATAATACTATATACTGTGCTCCACTAGTCCTCTCCTATAATTCTATACACTGTGCTCCACTATTCCTCTCCTATAATACTTTATACTGTGCTCCACTAGTCCTCTCCTATAATTCTATATACTGTGCTCCACTAGTCCTCCTCCTATAATTCTATATACTGTGCTCCACTAGTCCTCTCCTATAATTCTATATACTGTGCTCCACTAGTCCTCTCCTATAATTCTATATACTGTGCTCCACTAGTCCTCCTCCTATAATTCTATATACTGTGCTCCACTAGTCCTCTCCTATAATTCTATATACTGTGCTCCACTAGTCCTCTCCTATAATTCTATATACTGTACTCCACTAGTCCTCTCCTATAATACTATATACTGTGCTCCACTAGTCCTCTCCTATAATTCTATACACTGTGCTCCACTATTCCTCTCCTATAATACTTTATACTGTGCTCCACTAGTCCTCTCCTATAATTCTATATACTGTGCTCCACTAGTCCTCCTCCTATAATTCTATATACTGTGCTCCACTAGTCCTCTCCTATAATTCTATATACTGTGCTCCACTAGTCCTCTCCTATAATTCTATATACTGTGCTCCACTAGTCCTCCTCCTATAATTCTATATACTGTGCTCCACTAGTCCTCTCCTATAATTCTATATACTGTGCTCCACTAGTCCTCTCCTATAATTCTATATACTGTGCTCCACTAGTCCTCTCCTATAATTCTATATACTGTGCTCCACTAGTCCTCTCCTATAATTCTATATACTGTACTCCACTAGTCCTCTCCTATAATTCTATATACTGTGCTCCACTAGTCCTCTTCCTATAATTCTTTATACTGTGCTCCACTAGTCCTCCTCCTATAATTCTATATACTGTGCTCCACTAGTCCTCCTCCTATAATTCTATATACTGTGTTCCACTAGTCCTCTCCTATAATTCTATATACTGTGCTCCAATAATCCTCCTCCTATAATTCTATATGGTTCTCCACTAGTCCTCCTTCTATAGTTCTGTATACTGTGCTCCAGAGTAGTCCTCCTCCTATAATACTATGCTCCACTAGTCCTCTCCTATAATTCTATATACTGTGCCCCACTAGTCCTCCTCCTATAATTCTATATACTGTGTTCCACTAGTCCTCTCCTATAATTCTATATACTGTGCTCCACTAGTCCTCTCCTATAATTCTATATTCTGTGCTCCACTAGTCCTCCTACTATAATTCTATATACTGTGCTCCACTAGTCCTCTCCTATAATTCTATACATGGTGCTCCACTAGTCCTCCTTCTATAGTTCTGTATACTGTGCTCCAGAGTAGTCCTCCTCCTATAATACTATGCTCCACTAGTCCTCTCCTATAATTCTATATACTGTGCTCCACTAGTCCTCTCCTATAATTCTATATTCTGTGCTCCACTAGTCCTCCTACTATAATTCTATATACTGTGCTCCACTAGTCCTCTCCTATAATTCTATATACTGTGCTCCACTAGTCCTCCTCCTATAATTCTATATACTGTGCTCCACTAGTCCTCCTCCTATAATTCTATATACTGTGCTCCACTAGTCCTACTATAATTCTATATACTGTGCTCCACTAGTCCTCTCCTATAATTCTATATACTGTGCTCCACTAGTCCTCTCCTATAATTCTATATTCTGTGCTCCACTAGTCCTCCTACTATAATTCTATATACTGTGCTCCACTAGTCCTCTCCTATAATTCTATATACTGTGCTCCACTAGTCCTCCTCCTATAATTCTATATACTGTGCTCCACTAGTCCTCTCCTATAATTCTATATACTGTGCTCCACTAGTCCTCCTCCTATAATTCTATATACTGTGCTCCACTAGTCTTCTCCTATAATTCTATACACTGTGCTCCACTAGTCTCCTCCTATAATTCTATATACTGTGCTCCACTAGTCCTCCTCCTATAATTCTATACACTGTGTTCCACTAGTCTCCTCCTATAATTCTATATACTGTGCTCCACTAGTCCTCTCCTATAATACTATATACTGTGCTCCACTAGTCCTCCTCCTATAATTCTATATACTTTGCTCCACTAGTCCTCTCCTATAATTCTATATACTGTGCTCCACTAGTCCTCCTCCTATAATTATATACACTGTGCTCCACTAGTCTCCTCCTATAATTCTATATACTGTGCTCCACTAGTCTTTTCCTATAATTCTATATATGGTACTCCACTAGTCCTCTCCTATAATTCTATATACTTTGCTCCACTAGTCCTCTCCTATAATTCTATATACTGTGCTCCACTAGTCCTCTCCTATAATTCTATATACTGTGCTCCACTAGTCCTCTCCTATAATACTATATACTGTGCTCCACTAGTCCTCTCCTATAATTCTATACACTGTGCTCCACTATTCCTCTCCTATAATACTTTATACTGTGCTCCACTAGTCATCTCCTATAATTCTATATACTGTGCTCCACTAGTCCTCCTCCTATAATTCTATATACTGTGCTCCACTAGTCCTCCTCCTATAATTCTATATACTGTGCTCCACTAGTTCTCCTCCTATAATTCTATATACTCTGCTCCACTAGACCTCTTCCTATAATTCTATATACTGTGCTCCACTAGTCCTCTCCTATCATTCTATATTCTGTGCTCCACTAGTCCTCTCCTATAATTCTATATACTGTACTCCACTAGTCCTCTCCTATAATACTATATACTGTGCTCCACTAGTCCTCTCCTATAATTCTATACACTGTGCTCCACTATTCCTCTCCTATAATACTTTATACTGTGCTCCACTAGTCCTCTCCTATAATTCTATATACTGTGCTCCACTAGTCCTCCTCCTATAATTCTATATACTGTGCTCCACTAGTCCTCTCCTATAATTCTATATACTGTGCTCCACTAGTCCTCTCCTATAATTCTATATACTGTGCTCCACTAGTCCTCCTCCTATAATTCTATATACTGTGCTCCACTAGTCCTCTCCTATAATTCTATATACTGTGCTCCACTAGTCCTCTCCTATAATTCTATATACTGTGCTCCACTAGTCCTCTCCTATAATTCTATATACTGTACTCCACTAGTCCTCCTATAATTCTATATACTGTGCTCCACTAGTCCTCTCCTATAATTCTATATACTGTACTCCACTAGTCCTCTCCTATCATTCTATATACTGTGCTCCACTAGTCCTCCTCCTATAATTCTATAAACTGTTTTCCATAGTAGGTAAGCATCTACCCTTTTCGTCAAGCCTCCCCTACCACGCCCCTATTCTTTGATGTGCGACGGGTACCATGCCCCTTAGTTCCCAAAACACTTTTCGTCAACCCGCCCCACCACACCCCGTTACGCCCCCTTTCCTTTGTAAGGTGACAGGTCTCCCCGCCCTCCTATATCCCATCCACGCCCCCATCTGTCCTTCACAGACATGCCTGGACAAGTGCCCTCGCACCCCTCCCTTCACAGGTACCTCTGTGCGCATTCTAAAGGTTGAAGAATGTGATGTGCTCAAGAAGGCAGCGTCAAATTGATCCGGCTCTGATAATGTGTTTAATTTCCCATCCCAAATCAATGGACATGTATTCTCTCAGCCCCTCCCTTCACAAGGAATTCTGTCACGAATGTGATGCGGTCTCGGCTGTCTCTTGGTGTGGCGCTAGATTACATATGTGTGTAAAAGGAAAATGTTTGTTTTGGTACCGTGTTAGCCAGTGGTTATGAAATATAAAAAAAAAAAAAAAAAACTTTTTAAGTCTTCAGTAGGTGATACCTTTTTTAATGGCTAACTCATAATGATGACAGAATATGACGTTTCGAAGCTTTCCTCTGAGCTTCTTCTTCAGATATAACTAAACACTTTCTAGAGGCTGCATATTTATGTACAACTGGACACATAGGGATAGGATTACAGGAGGGGGAGGGGGAAGAGGCTTATTACTATATACATATAACAACAAACAATCAATTGCCAGATCCCAGGTTATCTTAATGGCTGTCTTAATGATTTGTATAAGAAGACATAAACCCACGTGAGATGTTAATTCCATTGTCCAGCGTCAGGAATAGGGTCATGGCCTTGTACTCATAAATCAGTTGCTGTTTCCTTGATTTAAAGTTCCCTTTTAAGATCAAGATTTTCATGTCATTGATGATGTTGTGATCTTCCTGGCAGAAGTGTTTTGGCACGGGAAGATCAGTTTAGTTCTCTGATCAGAGAATTAGATATATCAGCAGAAGCTATCTCAAAAATGTATCTGATAGCCTAGCTATATCAGCAGAATGTATCTCATCACGTATAGCCATATTCACACAAAGGCATTACTGTATAAACCAATGAGTGTATCACATCTAGCCACCTGCTCCAGCCGGGGCATTCACAAGTGTTTCCATATGGAGATTTCTTCACGCTTAATTTTCACTCGATCAATGATGATCTCTGCAAATCTGTTGGTATATACCGCTGGCTTTACACTTAGTATATATAGTAGGTAGTCATTGTATTATAAACATTTCAACTATTATGGGAGCATTTTTTATTAAACAAATCTAAAACCTTCTTATAAGCGACACCCCGGGCTAAATGGTATAAAAAGAACAAGGTGTAGGCGCCACAAATGGATGTTTTATATGATTGTAATTGTCTATTTTGATAGATGTATCTCTTACAATTCCTTTCTATAAACTGGACAAAGCTCCGAGGGGACATCTCAAAATCCGGCGAAAATCCATAAGAGTCAAAAAATATAGCGGCATCATGATACAATATAATTAGCACCCAGTGCGAACTGCGTTTACGTAAATCATCCGGCAGGTCGCTGTAGCACAGGCTCATCCGGTAGAAAGTCACACAGAAATACAACGGTAAATATACGGTTCACATACGGGTCAGATTTAGCGATAATTGTAAGCTGTAGACTATTCATTTCTGAAAATGGCAGGGAATGTTTAATCAAAAATCACACACGATCTCTCTTCGGTTGTTAATCTCCACAATATTTGTATGTATAGAGTAAACTATCATATTCACTGTGTGGGGTGTTGGCACTGCAAAGTGCACCTCTGCTCTAAGATTCCCAGTTTTAATGAGTGAAAAATGTCCGCCCGGTTCTTGATCCGGTGACAAATCAAATGCAAAAAATGTACAGCCATTTATAAATTCATCTCTGTCTATGGCTAAACCACTATCACTTCTCTGCTTGCCTGAAATATGGAGAAGGGCCGCGTACTCCCTGACCGCAGAATCCGTTTCAAAAGCCCTTTGAAACGGCCTTGTGGGAATCTGCTGACCGTCCAGGTAAAGCGACGCTTGATTCACATTATAGTGGTGTAAGCATAGCGGATTGCGGCTATATGATCCACTAAAGGCTTCATTCTCAACAAAGCCTATTATCACGGTTTTAGGCACCTGCCCCAGAAACAGATTTTCCTGGTTCATAAGACGCTTTCTGGCAGGAATACTATAGAGTTTGAGCCTTATCAATGGCGTATTTCGCTGTGGCCTCTAGAAGGGCCTGGCTGTGTCAGATTCTGACAGCTGGTAATACTTGTACCCTCTTGACATACAGGGCCGCTTATAAGATTTGCACCTTAAATTGTTCAGCATCTGCAGACATCAGGTAAAAGGAGTCCTTATTCCTGGTTAGTTTAATTTTCAGATCCAGACCATTCAGTATGAGTTTTGGTTGATTAAATATATTACCAAAAATGGGACCCAAAATCTGTACAGGTCTAGATCGCGCCGTATACCGAGCACATTTAGCAAAGCCCAAATTATTACCCTCAAGGGCCCTTTCATGATGGTGACCGGCTGTGTCTTTATAGAACAGGCCCGATGTGAACTGCAACGACTGCGCTTGCGATCTGTAATTTAAAATAGTCTCTATGTATGCTCTATAGCTGTACAAATTATCCGAGCGTCACGTCCGTCTGGCTGAAAAGCGCGGCGATTGAATAATTAATCAATCCAACCTTAGCGTCCGCGGGAATAGCTGTATTGTCCGCCTTCACAATACGGCAGGTAATGTACAGTAGCGTGTTGATCAGGTTGTAATAATATTCCCCGCTGCCTGAAATGAAGAACTCCAACGGGGCATTGTCCGCAAGAGCCACTATGGGTTGTACCTCTATAAAGAGCGATTTTTCTATGCTTGTCTGCGTCGGGGGTAAATCTAAAATATCTAGTTCCAATTTGGTGCACTCCAGAGAACCGTTGTGTATAAAAGCCATATTATTTCAGTAAAAGATGTCGTGTCCGGTGGGTCTAACAACTCTCTGGCGGTGGCGTCTTTTACGGGCATGGTTTATAATCTTGAGCACGGGTGGAAATGAGCTGCTGTGTTTTCTTTTACCAGGTTTTTTCACAGCATAAACTAGGCCCAAGTCACTCTGATCTTTTGACTCCTGGTTTAATTTATCCATCACAGCCGATGATACACTTGTGACTGCGTCTTTAGCTACATTTCTGGCTGCCGTTTTTTACATCCGGTTTCACAAGCACAAGGCCGCGTTTGAAAAGAGTCACCGGCCCACCTGAAAAGAATGCGAAACAGACCAGTTAGACCAGCCCCGTACATATACTCATCGCCCTTGAAACCTTCTAACCCATTTCCAACCTGATTAACGAAGTAGCGGGGATACACGCTGGGATCACCGTACACATGCTGGGACATCATTTTAGCGTTTCACCTCCTTGCAATTGAAATGCAATTGTACAATTCTTTTGCCGTACTTGAATTGAACAGGTTGCGCCTTATCGTTTAAAATTGAAAATGTAATAGAGTCGAAGTGCTGCTTACACAACGGGATATAGAGGGGGTGGGGTCATGTAGCGTAATGTGACAATTTGGGGTTTTTTTCCACCAATTTCTACAGTTCTTAAAAGTTGAATGTAACTGTCACCCACCAACTGATGTTGTATGATGTCGCTGTTGACGTACAGCGTGTAATATCCGTCTTTTATATTAGGATACGATTCCCGTCTGCCTGCATGCTTTCAGTCTAAGAATCATTAAAACAGCATGGTAACCCAAAAATATTAGACAACTTGTGCCCTAGTTTGAATCATATTGTACGTGATGGGGGGATCCTCACAGTACCCCGTATTTCATCATAGTGGAGCCTAAAGTTTTCATCATTTAGCTTTAGTTTTTTGATCTCGTCATTCAGAGTTAAAATTAATTCTTCTACGCCGGAGAAGTACTTGTAGCAAACAGATCGGTGATATTTTGTTGCAATTCAGAGAGTTGAATTATTTTATCCTTGCCTGGCATGGACAAACACAATTCTGCGTGGGTATTTACTAAGCATGTCAGCCTGTTTCGCAGATTGGCTAAATAGAGGCATACAGCAGCCAGAGAGCTCAATGTTTCCAGAGATTGTCTCGGCCCCTCCCCCTGATTACAAGGCGGCGGCCTTTCACTACGTGCTACAGATGTGTTGCGTGTGTGTTTGGTGGGTGTTGATTGTAACAAACCTGATTATAGTTGGAATGTATGACTTGTTGCTTACCGGTCTTGTCTTGGTCGGGCGTGCTTTCCTCCACTCCAGGGATCATCGCTAACATTGTAGGAATATTAGAGGTGCCCTCCCCGGGGAACAATGATTGTGCTAGGGTTGAACCCTCCAGCATGGTAAGTGCAATTCACCGCTTGTGGCATGATTTACCTGTAACGTCGTTTTTTCCAGGGGCACACTCTCTAGACAAAGGCGTAGAATTGTCGCGCGGGTAAAATGGCCGTGCTGTTGAGTCTTTCATCGGTGTGGATTTGTACGGATGTCTTGACGGGTTGTGGTATGCCTGCGATTTATCTTTTCCTTTTTTACCTAAAAGAGAATGAGACTTTGTATCATATACGAATTATAAACAATCGCTGAAACATACTTGGGATAACCACCGGATATAACAATTTACCTAAGGGTAAAACAAGGCGGAGCAGCGTGACTAGGCCCGGCCCCTTCACAATTATACAGGGGCGGCTGTTGTACGTTCTCTTTAAAGACGTTCTCTCTTCATTTAGTAAATTTGATCTCTGCGAACACGGTATGAGATGTATGAATATAGATATCGCGCTTATTTTACAATCATGCATTTTATCGTTTTAAGCTGGAATACACACTAGTACATTTTTTTACCTGATGCGTTGTCTGGTGGGGGGGGTTTCTGGCCATCGTGAGAACATATCTTCTATGCCGACTCTGAAGCCTCAACATCGGGTAAACTGAGCGCTGTATAAATCACCAAGTATTGTTAGACTTATTCGGGGCCTTTGTTACATACTTATGTGCATTTATGAAAACTATTTACAGTTGAGGTACAGCTCCAAAATAGCATCGGTGATGCTGATCTGCCCAGACGTTCCACCACCCATCCCCTGGGTTAGATCCTTTTCATCAAGTGGTGTCTCAAAAGCCGCCACTATAAAAAAAGAATACAGATTATTGATGGTGTATAGTATGTGTGTGTGTGTGTATGTACACTCACCGGCCACTTTATTAGGTACACCATGCTAGTAACGGGTTGGACCCCCTTTTGCCTTCAGAACTGCCTCAATTCTTCGTGGCATAGATACAACAAGGTGCTGGAAGCATTCCTCAGAGATTTTGCTCCATATTGACATGATGGCATCACACAGTTGCAGTCGCAGATTTGTCGGCTGCACATCCATGATGCGAATCTCCCGTTCCACCACATCCCAAAGATGCTCCTCTATTGGATTGAGATCTGGTGACTGTGGAGGCCATTGGAGTACAGTGAACTCATTGTCATGTTCAAGAAACCAGTCTGAGATGATTCCAGCTTTATGACATGGCATTGCATTATCCTGCTGAAAGTAGCCATCAGATGTTGGGTACATTGTGGTCATAAAGGGATGGACATGGTCAGCAACAATACTCAGGTAGGCTTTGGCGTTGCAACGATGCTCAATTGGTACCAAGGGGCCCAAAGAGTGCCAAGAAAATATTCCCCACACCATGACACCACCACCACCAGCCTGAACCGTTACCGATACAAGGCAGGATGGATCCATGCTTTCATGTTGTTGACGCCAAATTCTGACCCTACCATCCGAATGTCGCAGCAGAAATCGAGACTCATCAGACCAGGCAATGTTTTTCCAATCTTCAATTGTCCAATTTCGATGAGCTTGTGCAAATTGTAGCCTCAGTTTCCTGTTCTTAGCTGAAAGGAGTGGCACCCGGTGTGGTCTTCTGCTGCTGTAGCCCATCTGTAGCCTCAAAGTTGGACGTACTGTGCGGCGTTCAGAGATGCTCTTCTGGCTACCTTGGTTGTAACGGGTGGCTATTTGAGTCACTGTTGCCTTTCTATCAGCTCGAACCAGTCTGGCCATTCTCCTCTGACCTCTGGCATCAACAACGCATTTCCGCCCCCCACAGAACTGCCGCTCACTGGATGTTTTTTCTTTTTCGGACCATTCTCTGTAAACCCTAGAGATGGTTGTGCGTGAAAATCCCAGTAGATCAGCAGTTTCTGAAATACTCAGACCAGCCCTTCTGGCACCAACAACCATGCCACGTTCAAAGGCACTCAAATCACCTTTCTTCCCCATACTGATGCTCGGTTTGAACTGCAGGAGATTGTCTTGACCATGTCTACATGCCTAAATGCACTGAGTTGCCGCCATGTGATTGGCTGATTAGAAATTAAGTGTTAACGAGCAGTTGGACAGGTGTACCTAATAAAGTGGCCGGTGAGTGTATGTGTGTGTGTATGTATGTGTGTGTGTGTGTGTGTGTGCACGCAAAAGCATAAGACTGTAAATAAATTCTATTTACTGAGTTGAGATTTTGTTATACTGGCAAGCAGATGTTGAAAACCGACTTCATTCTGTTGCGACATCTAAAATGAATATTTTATTAAAATCGGTTTGCTACACCAGGCAGGTTACGCGCTAACTTTGAAATATTAGCGGCTAGTCTCTCAAAATATATGTAACGAAAGGATACAATACAATTTTTACATACTGCTTACTAATTTTGTGCACGCAAGACCGATATAAACACTCTACTCGTATATACATAAATAATGCGTGAGAAAATAAAGACGTTTCAATACATTTTTATAAGATGCGGTTACAATATGCCTATGCCGTGTAAAAAGATATAAGTCGTGATAAAAAAAATCCACAGTTAACTTTGAAATATTAGGGTTAGTCTCACAAAATATAAATAACAAACGGATACAATGCAGTTTTAAAATTCTGCTTACTAATTTTGTGCACGCAAAACATGAAATCCAGGTCCTCTTGAGGTTTGGGGTGTGGTTTCCAACCAGATAGCTGTGCCTTATATCAGACGTGACGCGCCCCTAGGGATGTTGTTGAGGGGACTGGTCAAACGTCCAGCACACCACACATGGAAGCAATTAACCTTATCAATAGATTAGAACACTATACTCTAAACTGTGTATAAAACATTGTTAGTACACACGTATATAATAGTTATGGATGATATAAAATCTCAATCGATACATCATGCTGACAACGCCGTCTGAAAGATATTTGGATAAGATATATTTTATTCCTAAAGCCCCCGGATCTTTTGATGGCATAGAGAGTTTATACAGATCTGTTAAAAAACACGGTATAAAGAGGTCGACTGTTGCATCGTGGTTAATAACCCAGCCGATTTATACACTCCATAAGCCGGCAAGAAAGACATTTATGAGGAATACCGATATGGTCTCAGATATTGATTCCCAGTGGCAGTCTGTAACGGTTTTGGGTCTGGTTTGGAGTCCTGGATGGAGACTTACTTGTAAGGCTGAAAACGTGGTCGGGAGCTAGCCAAGGGTTCGGTAACAGTCAAGCGGTGAGGTGCCGAATCAGAGTCCAAGGAATCGTCAGAAGGGAAAGCCAGAGGTCGGTACACGAGGTGAGCGTCAGAGTTGGAGGAGAGAGCAAATACCGTGGTCAGGAACAGGCCAGTAGTCAGTACACGAGGTGAGGTGAGGTGAGGTGAGGTGAGGTGAGCGTCTGAGTCAGCAGCAGGGCAGTAAGGAAGCTTGATCACATACAGAGCACAATAATCTCGCAAAGCAGGAAGTCCAAGGCTGGGCTTAAATAGGAAGCACAATCAGAGAACAGGGTGAAGCAAACCAGAGAGGCAGGAACTGGAATTAGAGCCAGCGGGAACTAGGCTCGGATCAGCACTGGAGCTGTCCAAGAGGCTGAATAGCTCAGTTTGCAGAGCTGCCGCCAGGGACACTGAAGTCCCTGGGTTCAAGTCCTGACACAGTCGGATCTTTGCGATCTTTCAAACTACGCCAAAGAAAAAAAAAAAAAAGTATAAAGTACCTACTGGTAGTTGTTGACGTGCTGTCAAAATACGCCTGGGAAGTACCCTTGAAAAATAAGACGGGTGTTTCTGTAGCCAAAGCTTTTGAATTGATTTTTCAAGAATGATCGCTGCGTGCCTCATAAACTACAGACAGAGGTCGTGAGCAACGCTATGAAGCGTCTCTATCAAGAGCGCAATAGCCACCATTTTTTATTACAAACAGCATCAAAGCCTCTTTAATGTTAATACTTAACAGAACGTTAAAAACAAAAATATGGCGGTTTTTAAATAGCCGCAATACGCATCGATATATTGACAAACTAAATAATTTTTATACAGCTATAATCACACATACTACAGTACAATTCGCTGCAGACCTGCGGACGTAACAAAAGACAATTCATTAAGAATATGGAGGACCATATATGGCAAATGCGCGACTCTTAAACCGAATAGATAGACATTAAAATTAGGTGACAATGTTCGCATAACGCAGTATAAAGGTTCTTTCGCTAAAGGGTATGAACAGTCTTACACGGAGGAGATTTTTGTCATCTCGGGCGTTGACACAAGACTTCAAAAACCTATGTAGAAACTCATTGATTTAGCAAATGATCCAATAGAAGGTTTGTTTTACAAAGACATATTGCAGAAGATACCGGCCAATGCTGACCGCGTCTACAGAATAGAAAAGATACTGAAGAAGAGACGCGTGAGGGTGAAACTAATTTTTTCATAAAGTGGCTAGGTTACCTGCCATCTTTCAATTCTTGGATTAATCAGCTGAGTTCTATATAAATTATGGAATCTGGATCCTTTTATATAACGCTACCCTGAAAATACAATATCTACTTTCACAACGAAATTAGCGAGGCCTCTCCATTTCTCGAGTCCCTTTGAAGTAGCCCTGACTGAAATTCAATATCCTCATACGTGGAATACCTTTGAACCGTGGGAGGCGAACTTTTTTTTTATCGCTAAAACAGGTGACGAACTCTCAGAGCAGTTTTTAAACCCGCGGTACTTCTCCAGTGTAGAAGAATTAAATTCAACTCTGAATGACGAGATAAAAAAACTAAAGCTAAATAATGAAAACTTTAGGCTCCGCTATGATGAAATAAGGGGTACTGTGAGGATCCCCACATCACGTACAATACGATTCGAACTAGGGTGCAAGTTGTCTAATATTTTTGGGTTACCATGCTGTTTTAATGATTCTGAGACTGAAAAGCATGCAGGCAGATGGGAACAGTATGCTGATAGAAAAGACGGATTTTACATGCTGTACGTTAACAGCGACATCATACAACATCAGTTGGTGGGTGACAGTTACGTTCAACTTTTAAGAACTGTAGAGATTGCTGGAAAAAAAAAAACTAAATTGTCACATTATGGTACACGACCCCCGAATATATCCCGGTGTATAAGCAGCACTTCGACTCCATTACAATTTCAATTTTAAATGATCAGGCGCGACCTGTTAAATTCAAGTGCGGTAAGAGCATTGTACAATTGCATTTCACACCATGCAAGGAGGTGACACGCTAAAATGCTGTCCCAGAGGGTGTACTGCGATCCTGGTGTGTATGCCCGCTACTACGTTAATCAGGCTGGAAATGCATTAGAAGGTTTCATGGGCAATGAGTATATGTACGGGGCTGGTCTAGCCGGTCTGTTTCACAGTCTTTTTAGAGGGGCCATGCCTCTTTTCAAACAAGGCCTTGCACTTGTGAAACCGCATGTAAAAACGGCAGCCAGAAATATCGCTAAAGACGCAGTCACAAGTATATCATCCGCTGTGATGGATAAATTAAACCAGGAGCCAAAAGAACAGAGCGACTCGGGCCTAGTTTATGTGGTGAAAAAAAAAACTGTAAAAGAAAGCATGGGGCCTCATTTTTATCCGTTCTCAAGAATAAAAACCATGACCGTAAAAGACGCCGCCGCCAGAGAGTTGTTAGACCGGCTGGAGACAACATCTTTTAGTGAAATAATATGGCTTTTAGACACGATGGTTCAGTGGAGTGCATCAAATCGGAACTAGATATTTTTGATTTACCCCGACGCAGACAAGCATAGAAAAATCGCTCTTTTTAGAGGTACAACCCATAGCGGCTCTTTCCGACAGTGCCCCGTTGGTTTTCTTCGAACTGAACAACACACTCTTGTATATCAACTGTCGTATTGTGAAGGCGGACAATACGGCTATTCCCACTGACGCTAATGTTGGATTGGTTAATTATCCAATCGCCATGCTTTTCAGCCAGACAGACATGACAATGTTAGGATCAGGTCCCGCAGGCCTCCCGTCTAGCGCATAGCGCCACCTGCAGGCCAATCCAAACCTCGCCCTTGGCGTTGCGCAGGGAAGTGTCTGGAGTCTAAGTCCAGCTTTCGGCCCACTGAGCATGCACAGACATTTTGGAGCCGCTCAGAGGCTAAGTGCCATTCTTTCCCTTCTGAGCATGCTCAGACATTTTGGGGCCACTCAGAGGCTAAGTCCCATTTTTGCCATACTGAGCATGATCGGTGACGTCATGCCACTGCCCCTGTTGGGCATGGACTAGCCTTTATATAGTGTGAGCCGACGCCCGCCCGGTACTCACACTTTGACTGAATTACCTTGAGACTGGAGATTAGGGCCAGGTTCCAGTTAATGGCAGGCGTTGTCTAGGGACTAAGTTAGGATTCCTTGGCTCTGCCAGTGGGAATCAGTTAAGCCTATCCCCTGTCTAAATTGCTTTGCAGCTCCTAGCAGGTTTAAAGAGTTTTTTGTGTGACTGACCAGGAGTGAAGTTAACCCCTGGCAGTCTTGTTGGTGTAGCAGAGTGAAGCATATGCTAGAGCCTGGTTCCTCTGCTGTAATTAGCAGGTGCATCTTGCAAGGCTTCATTTCGCTTCACTCAAACTGCTATACACAGGCATGCTTTCCCAGTGAAGTTAACTGGAGAGAGTCTCTTGCAACCTGTTCACATTAGTGCCGCACAACATCACTGCCAGTGCAGTTAACTGGTGGTTAGCTTTTCAGGCACACGGCCGCACCTTCCCCTGGGGCTTGTGGACCTCATTGCAGTGTTCTGCAGTTTAGCAGTTTTTTTTTTTTAAATGTAGATTGTGAGCCCCACATAGAGTTCACAATGCACATTTTTCCCTATCAGTATGTCTTTGGAATATGGGATGGAAATCCATGCAAACACGGGGAGAACATACAAACTCCTTGCAGATAGTTTTATGCCCTTGGTGGGATTTGAACACCAGGACTCCAGTGCTGCAAGGCTGCAGTGCTAACGACTGAGCCACCGTGTGGCCCCCCTGCAGTTTAGCAGTTCTGTTTGTGTTAATTATTATTTTATATATACACACAGAACCGTAACAGACGCTCGGCGACAGACTTATTTCACACTCAGTTTGTACAGCTATAGAGCGTACATAGAGACTATTTTAAATTACAATGTGCAAGCGCTATCGTTGCAGTTTACGGCGGGAATGTTCTTTAAAGACACAGCTGGTCATCCTCATGAAAGAGCTCTTGATGCTAACAAGTCGCGATTTGATAAAAGGGCTAGGGCAACAGCTGGATCTAGGCCTATAGAGATTTTGGGCCCCATTTTTGGTGATATATTTATTCAACCGAAATTCATACTGAATGGACTGGACCTGAAAACTAAAGTAACCAGAACTAAAGATGCTTTTTGTCTGCAGATGCGGAGCAGTTTAAAGTACAAATCTTACAAGTAGCCCTATATGTAAAAAGAGAAGAGGTATCTCCAGCTGTCAGAATAGGCCACAGTCAGCCCCTTCTATCAACTACTAAGACAATCTGTTTCTGGGACAAGTGACTAAAACCATAATGATAGGCTATTCCACACGTACCTTTTGTTTGTATATCCCCTCAGCAGTTTTTGAATTAATCCATTTTTATTCATATGCTAATTATCCTCCAGCATCCACCGGAAGTATCAGTGAGCACTGTCTGCTGTGTGTGTGTGAGCAGGGAAGGCTGCTGATGGTGACGACTCCTCTCCCTGCTCTCACACACACAGCAGACAGGGCTCACTGATAGATACTTCTAGTGGACGCTGGAAGCTAATTAGCATATGAATAAAGATGGGCTCATTCAAAACTGCTGAGGAAATTTACATACAAAAGGTAGGTGTGGAATAGCCTTTCTAAAGGCTATGCAAGTATGGGATTATCTAAAAATGACTTTTCCAAATGACAGAGACCCTTTAATGCTTTGTATACCCTTCACCCACTTTCTTACAGGTTGAGTAAGAATAATCTCCCAGACACTTGCTGCACCCAGTTGGCCTCTGTGATAAGGAATAACCAGTCCCTGAAGAGACTTGACCTGTCTATTAACCATCTGTTCGGTCCTAACTTCAGTGACTTGATGGCTGCTCTGTCCAGTCCAGACTGCAGGATACAGGAATTACAGTGAGTATAAGAGATGTGTACAGGAGGAGATATGGGGGTTTTATGGTATGGGGATCTCTGACCATGAACGGGCCCCTGACTGATAGCTTCTCAATCAGGTTAAAGAAAAAACATACAAAAAAAAAAACCAGAAGTATGAGCAGTTTGGATACTCCTATATCCAGACATTTGTAATCATGAACATTGAGACATATGCGTGCATTTATTCACGGCCGCAAACTAGCAAGGCGCATACGATCCCCGCTCCCATTGAAATGAATGGGAGCATGTACGGCACGCAAAGGGTTACGCGGCGTACACGTGCCACATCACGCGGCACATTACACCGTGTGAATGCACCCTAACAGGGACTGAGCCCCTCTCCGAGCACCTCTGCACTACAGAACTGTCGTATTCCCTATATTTATTATATCACTTATAGAGGAGTGAGCTCGTCTTGTGAAATCTACAAAATGCACATTTGTCCCATCTGAACACACTGCACGGTTAGTGAATCTTATGGACCACACAACTTATTGCACCTTAATATGACCAATATATGGCCAGTTCTGCTTATGCCAGAGTCTCCTTAGCTTTGGACATTGTTATCCTCGCTTATTCATTTTTAGCTGTGAAGGATTCCTTTGAGACGCCCTCCTTAGATCCTTTAAATCCATATCGCTGGAATCAGACTTTCTGTGTGATGGTGCAGAACATAATGTGAGGTTGTCAGCCGGATGTTTGGCCCTATATCAGCGGGATCCAGGACAATGTTTGGTATTAAGCTCAATGAGCTAATGAAAAGCCTTTCCAACAAGAAAGACAAATCCTTACCAGTAGGCTCTAGAAGAAGAAGACAAACATTCTACTGTAACGTTGTTTGACCCTCCTTCCAAGGCACCAACAACAACCAGATACCAACCTAGAGAATCTTCTCAGTCTAACCAGTACTAAGAATTCAGAGCAACATTGTCTCTAATTCCAAGGAGCCAGTGAGTCAAATTCTGATGCCATAGATATACCAGTAGGGGGCAGACTGGAATTTGTGTTTCCCAATGACATTATTCTGTTCAGGTTTCTTGGTCTACAAATCCAATAGTTCATGGCTAAACTATAGAGAATATTCCAGAACGTCACAAGGGATATGTTTTTAATTCAGGAATTTCTTTATTCCAAAGCCAGATGGGAGGTTCAAGAGCTTCACCCAGGGAGAAAGGTTTTTATATAATCAGTAAAACAATTTGGTATCGGAGGACATGACATGTATATTTTCCAAAATTCCTGACTTCCAAGACATGGCATGGATTCTAGTGACGACATTAATGAATTTGAATAAAACCTGCACTTTGCAATATGTAGATTTTATATATCTTATTCTTATAGTTTGGAGATGAATAATCTCCCAGACACTTCCTGCACCCAATTGGCCTCTGTAATATGGAATAACCGGTCCCTGAAGATACTTGGCCTGTCCTATAACCATCTGTCCGGTCCTCACTTCAGTGACTTGATGGCCGCTCTGTCCAGTCCAGCCTGCAGGATAGAGACATTACAGTGAGTATAAGAGATGTGTACAGGATTCAGTAATCATTCACCGCCTTCTGCTGCTCAAACTAATGCTTCAGCATGTGCCACCATGCCACACAATGTGTGCTTCACCTTACTGCAGAAAAGCAATGGCTTGCCCTTGTTAAGTTGAAGGTGGGAAGTGGTCTGGTGAAGAGGAACCTGAGGGGGAAGATGGGTCCTTCCTGGTTTTAAACCTGTGCATGTATCCATGGGGAGGAGTCAGTACCAGTACCTGATCCTGGTGTGCTTCTGAGCAGTGGGCACTACCGCTCCAGATCTTTAGCAAGTGGGCAATGAAAGCTATGTATTGTCCCTGTCCACTAGGTATTCTCCATTACCATCAGTTGAAGAAATGTAGTGGAATCGTCTAAGTGGTAGGGCAATGTGAGGATAAGAGACTCCCAGATATGTATTTTACAATTATGTATTTGGCCTTAGCGAGTTATTACCTGGCCAGGCTTGTCATATACAGATTGCTGAGGGTGCCTGATAACAAAACCTGTTTAAATGCGGGGGATGTGGCCTGTCTGCTCTGCAATCACAGCCTTTTGTTATGTCATGCCTAGCACCATTAGCATACCTGTGCTCACCTCATTATCCCAGCCTGGGGACATCCTGGAGTGGGATGATGATAGAGCTCTGAACACACATCACCCAGATCGGTTGTCTCTGGGTCAGACTTCAAAGGAGATATGGTTTTCTGGTAATATTTGCCTAGAAGGACATGCCACAGTTGAACTGGTAAATTCCTCAGGTGCGCCAGGCAGACCCGAATGCTCCAAGTCCAAACTCGCTAGTGTTGAGGGGAGGGGAAAGATCCAGACACTGAAATCATTACCAAAAAGTGGGATTGAAGTGCCATCCTTAGTGTCTACATGATGGGGACCTCACTACGAACCCCATTATACCACTGACCTGACCCTATTATCATATGGTGAGGAATTATGACTGTTCTTAGTTATTTGGTTTCAAGGATGGAGGGCTGGACTTCTATCGCTAATGACATCATTCTGGGAAGAGACTGGGGAGCCTTATAGTGTCTCTCCTAAATAGACAAGGTAGTTCTACTTCTGCAAGCCATGTAAACAGGTTGCAACTACATATTGAAGCATGTTCCCTGAGATCTGGAACAACTACAGACTTTTTTTGGTATTGTTTCTTTTTCTACATTTTATCTCCATTTTTTTTATGTATTATATTGTACTTTATCTGTATCTGCTTGTCAACCACATATATATGTGTATCAGTAAAACCAATGTAAGACATTCTATTGACAGTCATAGATAATAGTGAAGCAAAATAAACTAATAGTAATGCCAAATCTGACATTTTAATTTAAAGGGGTTCTCCCATCTCAGTGTATCAGCCTGGCTGCGTGCAGTGTCTGCTTCTTACTTCCTGTATTTCTCTCCATTCACTTCCCTCCTGCTGAACGGGACAAACAACACTTCTGCAGGTCAGAAAATCTGCAGATTCTTGTACAAAAAGGACTCTGTGTTTTCTGTGTGTTTACTTAAAGAGATAAGACTAGGATTTATCAGCAAATTGCAATTATCTGAATGGATTGTACAACGCAGTGTAAGCATTGAAAGAAATAAATTAATATAGCAGGCAAACAAAGCAGAATTTCTAAAGCAATATATTCAGCAAAAGGCTTCAATTTACATAAACTACCAGTATAGATAGGATCCTTGAGATTGTACAACCCCTTTAAAATAATCCATGGTTACAAAGAAGACAATAAAATGAGACTATTGGCAATGAAAGGGTCACCTGGCCAGTCTATTGTATACACCCAGTGAACACTGCAGTCACACAGTACAGTACTGAGCATCTCTGCTGTCCAGGCAGATTTTTTCACCTATCTATGTAAGGTCTTATGCACACACCACTGCTATTTGTAATGGATCTAATGGTTGTGTGTCTTATGTTTTGTGTCATTTAACTGTCAATGAAAAAAATAATTCATTAACTTTGCTCAGTTTTTCTTTTCTGACCGAGCCCACTTATCTGCTTATAATGAATGAAATAATGGATTTTTCACTGTGTGAATAAGACCAAAGATTGTTTAAATATGACTAAACTGTGCTCCAGACTAGTCTTCTGTCCTGTAGTTCTATGAACTGCGCTCCACTAGTCCTTCTCCTATAATTCGATATACTGCGCTCCACTAGTCCTCCTCTTATAATTCTATAAACTGTGCTCCACTAGTCCTCTCCTATAATTCTATATACTGTGCTCCACTAGTCCTCTCCTATAATTCTATAAACTGTGCTCCACTAGTCCTCCTCCTATAATTCTATATACTGTGCTCCACTAGTCCTCTCCTATAATTCTATATACTGTGCTCCACTAGTCCTCCTCCTATAATTCTATATACTGTGCTCCACTAGTCCTCTCCTATAATTCTATATACTGTGGTTCACTAGTCATCTCCTCTAATTCTATAAACTGTGCTCCACTAGTCCTTCTCCTATAATTCTATATACTGTGCTCCACTAGTCCTCTCCTATAATTCTATATACTGCGCTCCACTAGTCCTCTCCTATAATTCGATATACTGCGCTCCACTAGTCCTCTCCTATAATTCTATATACTGTGCTCCACTAGTCCTCTCCTATAATTCTATATACTGTGCTCCACTAGTCCTCCTCCTATAATTCTATATACTGTGCTCCACTAGTCCTCCTCCTATAATTCTATATACTGTGCTCCACTAGTCCTCCTCTTATAATTCTATAAACTGTGCTCCACTAGTCCTCTCCTATAATTCTATATACTGTGCTACAGACTAGTCCTTCTCCTATAATTCTATATACTGTGCTCCACTAGTCCTCTCCTATAATTCTATATACTGTGCTCCACTAGTCCTCTCCTATTATTCTATATACTGTGCTCCACTAGTCCTCCTCCTATAATTCTATATACTGTGCTACAGACTAGTCCTTCTCCTATAATTCTATATACTGTGCTCCACTAGTCCTCTCCTATAATTCTATATACTGTGCTCCACTAGTCCTCTCCTATTATTCTATATACTGTGCTCCACTAGTCCTCCTCCTATAATTCTATATACTGTGCTCCACTAGTCCTCCTCCTATAATTCTATATACTGTGCTCCACTAGTCCTCTCCTATTATTCTATATACTGTGCTCCACTAGTCCTCTCCTATTATTCAATATACTGTGCTCCACTAGTCCTCCTCCTATAATTCTATATACTGTGCTCCACTAGTCCTCCTCCTATAATTCTATATACTGTGCTCCATTAGTCCTCTCCTATAATTCTATATACTGTGCTCCTCTAGTCCTCTCCTATAATTCTATATACTGTGCTCCACTAGTCCTCTCCTATAATTCTATATACTGTGCTCCACTAGTCCTCTCCTATTATTCTATATACTGTGCTCCACTAGTCCTCCTCCTATAATTCTATATACTGTGCTCCACTAGTCCTCCTCCTATAATTCTATATACTGTGCTCCACTAGTCCTCTTCTATAATTCTATATACTGTGCTCCACTAGTCCTCTCCTATCATTCTATATACTGTGCTCCACTAGTCCTCCTCCTATAATTCTATATACTGTGCTCCACTAGTCCTCCTCCTATAATTCTATATACTGTGCTCCATTAGTCCTCTCCTATAATTCTATATACTGTGCTCCTCTAGTCCTCTCCTATAATTCTATATACTGTGCTCCACTAGTCCTCTCCTATAATTCTATATACTGTGCTCCACTAGTCCTCTCCTATTATTCTATATACTGTGCTCCACTAGTCCTCCTCCTATAATTCTATATACTGTGCTCCACTAGTCCTCCTCCTATAATTCTATATACTGTGCTCCACTAGTCCTCTCCTATAATTCTATATACTTTGCTCCTCTAGTCCTCTCCTATAATTCTATATACTGTGCTCCACTAGTCCTCCCCTATTATTCTATATACTGTGCTCCACTAGTCCTCCTCCTATAATTCTATATACTGTGTTCCACTAGTCCTCCTCCTATAATTCTATATACTGCGCTCCACTAGTCCTCCTCCTATAATTCTATAAACTGTGCTCCACTAGTCCTCTCCTATAATTCTATATACTGTGCTCCAGACTAGTCCTCTCCTATAATCCTATATACTGTGCTCCACTAGTCCTCTCCTATAAATCTATATACTGTGCTCCACTAGTCCTCCTCCTATAATTTTATATACTGTGCTCCACTAGTCCTCTCCTATAATTCTATATTCTGTGCTCCACTAGTCCTCTCCTATAATTCTATATACTGTGCTCCACTAGTCCTCCTCCTATAATTCTATATACTGTGCTCCACTAGTCCTCCTCCTATAATTCTATGTACTGTGCTCCACTAGTCCTCTCCTATAATTCTATATACTGTGCTCCACTAGTCCTCCTCCTATAATTCTATATACTGTGCTCCACTAGCCCTCCTCCTATAAATCTATATACTGTGCTCCCCTAGTTCTCCTCCTATAATTCTATATACTGTGCTCCACTAGTCCTCTCCTATAATTCTATATACTGTGCTCCACTAGTCCTCCTCCTATAATTCTATATACTGTGCTCCCCTAGTTCTCCTCCTATAATTCTATATACTGTGCTCCACTAGTCCTCTCCTATAATTCTATATACTGTGCTCCACTAGTCCTCCTCCTATAATTCTATATACTGTGCTCCACTAGTCCTCTCCTATAATTCTATATACTGTGCTCCACTAGTCCTCTCCTATAATTCTATATACTGTGCTCCACTAGTCCTCCTCCTATAATTCTATATACTGTGCTCCCCTAGTTCTCCTCCTATAATTCTATATACTGTGCTCCCCTAGTTCTCCTCCTATAATTCTATATACTGTGCTCCACTAGTCCTCTCCTATAATTCTATATACTGTGCTCCACTAGTCCTCCTCCTATCCTAATAATATTGTAAATGTGAAAGTTTGGATGTTTGTTAGTCAATCACGCAAAAACGACTGAATGGATTTGAATGAAATTTGGCACGTAGATAGTTTGTTACCTCACTTAACACATCGGCTACTTTTTTCCTGGTAAATGACATGGCTTCACAACTGTTATGAATTTATGTTCACATACTATATTATACTGCTCTTGCAGCAGCTTATCTCAGCTTCTTTATTTAAAAAAAAAAGCTTTAAAAATGTGTTCAGATTATACAGATTCATCCTGATCCGATTAATTCACTATTCTGAGTTTTTATGAAAGTCCTCCCAGTATAAGGTCACTGATACTATATGGTCTGTTTTATGTTCTAGTCTGGAGTTCAATGAATTGTCTGAGGAGGAGAAGGAAGAAATAAGAAATGTAAAAAGACTCAATCTAAATATGGACATAACTTACTGAAGAGGCCGAGTGTGCATGTGCTGAGCAGATAACAGGACATTACTACTGTGCACGTGCAGAAGCCCTAGTACATGCAGGACATATGGGATGTCTATAATACGGAGCTTTCTTCTAACAATGGGCATCTTATGGGCACCAGATTTTCCCTGAGCTATACTAATCTTCTTATGGGTAGATTTGCAGATCCCTTTATTTATGGGACTGAGGATCGGTCACAACATATAGTTTATCTTACAAGGTACATTGATGACCTTCTGTGTATCTGGGAGGGGTCCCTGATGAATTTAAGGATTTTTCCCGCTATTAGAACAACAATGACGGGCGCCTCAAAATCCTAAGTATGAAGGAGGAAAGAGAAATAGAATTTTTGGACCCAGTTCTTGTGGGGTCAGGTGATAACATTACAACACGCACACATTTTAGGAAAGTTCATAGTGAACACCAGCATTAATGGAAAAGACAGAATCACCCTAAAGTCCCTCTAAAATCTCATCTCCATTTTGTTCAGTATATGTGAGTATCTGGAGCAAATCCACTGAAAGAATTTCCATAATAAAAAAATTCTTAAAAAAAAACAACGAAAAAAAAACGTATTCCTATTCAAAGCTTTAACAGCCCATAAATAGAAAATATTATAAAGCAACACAGCTTACATACAGGGAATGGGTGCAAATCCAGAAGGAGATGGCCGCCTTCCCAGGGGATCTAGAATAGACTCAACTGGCTGCCTCCAATAATAGGAACTCAAGTGGTGTCATTATTCCAAGATATGCGACGTTTCAGTCCCTCACACTGGAACCTCTCTCAATAGTGACATAGTGATACAAGTAGCATTATATAGAGTGTGTGACACCGAGTGTATTTATCACAATCACATAGAATTGTTACAAACATCCGAATATTATAAAGTGCAGAAAGTATCCGTGCATAGATGTGTCATTTAGTTCTCTGTGCGGAGTGTCTGCGCTTGGTCTCATGTAGAGTATACAGCCTGGTCGCGGTTGGGAGGAGGGACCTCCGATTGCTCCTTCTCACACTTGGGGTGAAGCAGACGGTCACTTACAGTGCTGCCAAGTCCCATCAAGTTCTCATACATGGGGTGGGAGTTGTTCTCACCATGGACAGTATCCTTCTGTCACCCACCACCTGTACTGGGTCCAGGGGGCGCCCCAGGACAGAGCTGGCCCTCCTGATCAGCCTGACAAGTCTATTTCTGTCCCTGGTTGATATACTGCTCCCCCAGCAAACCACTCCATAGAAGATGGCTGAAGCAACCACAGAGTTGAAGAAGGCCCTAAGAAGTGTCCCCTGGACTCCGAAGGCCCTCAGCTTCCTGAGCAGGTAGAGTCTGCTGTGGCCCTTTCTGTGCAGCGCCTCCAGGTGATCAGCCCAGTCTAGTTTATTATTGAGGATCACGCCCACGTACTTATAGGTCCTGACTATCTCAATACATGTTCCTTGGATCTCCACCGGGGTCGGAGCACCTCTCCATTTACTAAAGTCCACCACCATCTCCTTGGTCTTCCCAGCATTAATCCTGAGCTGGTTCTGCTGGCACCATTTTACAAAATCCCAGTTTAAGTCTCTGTATTCCCTATCGTCGCCATCAGTGATAAGGCCTACTATAGCAGAGTCATCGGAGGACCTCTGTAAACAAGCTAATAAGGAATGCAGGTGATAGTAATAAAATATATAGGTGTAAGAGGGAATCATTGTATGTCTCAATCCAGTGTAATATGGCTTATATACACATAGGCTGTTTTGTTCTGTCCATGTATTCAAGTATATATATACATTTATGTAGTTGTCTTATGTGGGTAGGTGTGTTTGTATATATATGTATAAGAAAAAATATATATCCTTGTACCGTGTATATATATCCTTCCATCTATTTTGCATCTAACACTCCATTTCTCTGTATATATATGCCTACCTTCAGACATTGTGTTATACCATCCTGATGAAGGGACCTTTATAGTAGTCCCGAAAGCTCGAAATATGTCATCAAAAACTTTTTGAGTTAGCCATTAAAAAAGGTATCAACTACTGAGGACTTCTCTCAGAAAATTTCTATATATGTATAGATAGATAGATAGATAGATAGATAGATAGATAGATAGATAGATATTAGATATGTGCATACTATCCATATATTTGGCTAACCTAAACTGTTTTTTTTTTGTTACACTATGGGGGTTGTGGTCATTCGATTTGCTGTCTTTGCTCTGCCAATGTTTGATGTTTCTTTTGTTTGGGGATGTCCTCGGTGTATTTACCACCCTGGGGCCATTGAAGTGTATATTTGTTGGACCATAGAGGTGTTTATTAACCTTTAAAGAGTTCCATTGAAGTGTCTCTTTAGCTTTGGCACCAGACACCTGAGAGTCCATTGTGTTTCACTGAAGGGGAGACCACTGGCTCAATCTAGTTGGAGTGCGAGTGTCTCCCCCCCATCTAACAAGGTATAAGAGGAGCTGCCATGTGCTTATGTGAGAGCTTCAACCTGGGAAAGAAGACATCATAGCCGTGTCTAGATATTGCTGATTTTCCTATTCCTGGGCCATGAGGTGGACGCGGCTCCCCAGACGGTGATTTCAACTATTTCATTCACCGAAGCCGAAGTATAATAAACTGTTCTAATAAATAAAGTATTATCTTCTGCTAATAATAAAGTATAATAAACTGTTCTGTTTTTTTTCCTTTTAATTGTGCAAGTTTTTCATTATACAGTAATTCCCTTATTGATACTTGAATACAACAGGTGACATCTGACTCACTATAAGGTACGTGATATCCGGTGACATTTCACTCACTATAAGGTACGTGATATCCGGTGACATCTGACTCACTATAAGGTACGTGATATCCGGTGACATCTGACTCACTATAAGGTACGTGATATCCGGTGACATCTGACTCACTATAAGGTACGTGATATCCGGTGACATTTCACTCACTATAAGGTACGTGATATCCGGTGACATCTGACTCACTATAAGGTACGTGATATCCGGTGACATCTGACTCACTATAAGGTACGTGATATCCGGTGACATTTCACTCACTATAAGGTACGTGATATCCGGTGACATTTCACTCACTATAAGGTACGTGATATCCGGTGACATCTGACTCACTATAAGGTACGTGATATCCGGTGACATCTGACTCACTATAAGGTACGTGATATCTGGTGATATCTGACTCATTATAAGGTACGTGACATCAGGTGACATCTAACTATAAGGTACGTGACATCCGGTGACATCTGACTCACTATAAGGTACGTGATATCCGGTGACATCTGACTCACTATAAGGTACGTGACATCCGGTGACATCTGACTCACTATAAGGTACGTGATATCCGGTGACATTTCACTCACTATAAGGTACGTGATATCCGGTGATATCTGACTCATTATAAGGTACGTGACATCAGGTGACATCTAACTATAAGGTACGTGATATCCGGTGACATCTGGCTCACTATAAGGTACGTGATATCCGGTGACATCTGACTCACTATAAGGTACGTGATATCCGGTGACATCTGACTCACTATAAGGTACGTGATATCCGGTGACATCTGACTCACTATAAGGTACGTGATATCCGGTGACATTTCACTCGCTATAAGGTACGTGATATCCGGTGACATCTGACTCACTATAAGGTACGTGATATCCGGTGACATCTGACTCACTATAAGGTACGTGATATCTGGTGATATCTGACTCATTATAAGGTACGTGACATCAGGTGACATCTAACTATAAGGTACGTGACATCCGGTGACATCTGACTCACTATAAGGTACGTGATATCCGGTGACATCTGACTCACTATAAGGTACGTGACATCCGGTGACATCTGACTCACTATAAGGTACGTGATATCCGGTGACATTTCACTCACTATAAGGTACGTGATATCCGGTGATATCTGACTCATTATAAGGTACGTGACATCAGGTGACATCTAACTATAAGGTACGTGATATCCGGTGACATCTGGCTCACTATAAGGTACGTGATATCCGGTGACATCTGACTCACTATAAGGTACGTGATATCCGGTGACATCTGACTCACTATAAGGTACGTGATATCCGGTGACATCTGACTCACTATAAGGTACGTGACATCTGGTGACATCTCACTCACTATAAGGTACGTGATATCCGGTGACATCTCACTCACTATAAGGTACGTGATATCCGGTGACATCTCGCTCACTATAAGGTACGTGATATCCGGTGACATCTCGCTCACTATAAGGTACGTGATATCCGGTGACATCTCGCTCACTATAAGGTACGTGATATCCGGTGAAATCTCGCTCACTATAAGGTACGTGATATCCGGTGAAATCTCGCTCACTATAAGGTACGTGATATCCGGCGACATCTGGCTCACTATAAGGTACGTGACATCCGGCGACATCTCGCTCACTATAAGGTACGTGATATCAGGCGACATCTCACTCACTATAAGGTACGTGATATCAGGCGACATCTCACTCACTATAAGGTACGTGACATCCGGCGACATCTCACTCACTATAAGGTGCGTGATATCAGGTGACATCTCACTCACTATAAGGTACGTGACATCCGGCGACATCTCACTCACTATAAGGTACGTGATATCAGGCGACATCTCACTCACTATATGGTACGTGATATCAGGCGACATCTCACTCACTATAAGGTACGTGATATCAGGCGACATCTCACTCACTATAAGGTACGTGATATCAGGCGACATCTCACTCACTATAAGGTACGTGATATCCGGTGACATCTCACTCACTATAAGGTACGTGATATCATGCGACATCTCACTCACTATAAGGTACGTGACATCCGGCGACATCTCACTCACTATAAGGTACGTGATATCAGGTGACATCTCACTCACTATAAGGTACGTGACATCCGGCGACATCTCACTCACTATAAGGTACGTGATATCAGGCGACATCTCACTCACTATAAGGTACGTGATATCAGGCGACATCTCACTCACTATAAGGTACGTGATATCCGGCGACATCTCACTCACTATAAGGTACGTGATATCCGGCGACATCTCACTCACTATAAGGTACGTGATATCAGGCGACATCTCACTCACTATAAGGTACGTGATATCAGGCGACATCTCACTCACTATAAGGTACGTGATATCCGGTGACATCTCACTCACTATAAGGTACGTGATATCAAATGACATCTCACTCACTATAAGGTACGTGATATCAGGCGACATCTCACTCACTATAAGGTACGTGACATCAGGTGAGGCAATGATAAAGTCTCATGTAGGTTTATCAGCATTCATTTACTGTTACTGCACATGTCAGGAAAGTATTCACAAGTAGGAACTGGAATCCAATCCATTGTGTGTGTCCGCACATGTGCAGAAGTTAGCTGACTACATAGCGGCCATATTGGATACTGGGAAAATGCCCATAAGTGCAATGTACATGTCAGACAAAGGTCTGAACAGGCACCAAACTCTAAATATATATATATATATATATATATATATATATATATATATATATATATATATATATATACAGAATGCAAATAATACAACAATAAATGATAAATAATAGTGAAATAAAAAGAATAAATGAAAAAAAAAAAAAAATAAAGAAATATGTTTCTTTCCAATTTAGAATAATTTTAATGAGGAGCATACACCTCGTGCATGACAATACGTCCCCATTTGTACAACAGTCATCCAGGCTAAATAGTGGGTATGGGGGGGGGGGGGTTAGCAACAACTCAATCCAGTGTTAGACCGAGCTATCCCTCCAGCCTTTGGGACCGGTAACCAAACTACGGTATATATTATGGAGAAGCGTCACTATGCCCAAAAAACATATTAATGAAAAAAATATAAATGATATATAAATAAATATAATGAAAATAAATAAATAAAAAATAACTAAAAATTAAAGATAATCATTATTATTATTATTACTTTATTATCATTAAGGTGCCATGATTCACCAGAAGTAATGTATACAATAAATTGCCAAATGTACTCAGAAAATTGTTTTTTCAAACAAAAAATATTTAATAAAGTCACAAAGTGAAATAATATCCGTTATAGCGTAATGTGGGAGGTTCCAAACCATCTTTCCAGAATTAGCCGTGACTGGTATGTATATAGGGCTGAAAAATAAAACATATTAGTATTGTTAGACAAAGAATTCTTTATACATATCACTACATATACGTAAAGATGGCGAGCGAATCACACAAAGGACCAATAAGGACAAATGTCAATTCTAAATCAAAAAAGAAAGTTTATAGTTAACATTCAGGCCATTCGGTATTATAGGATGAAGTTTCTGGATCCATCTCTTGCCCCTTCTTATTGGGGCGATACAATCTATAATACGACATCTTAGCCGATGTTCAGGGTGTTTCACGTCAGGAAAGTGTTTTGGTACATGCAAATCCTTTATATGTCTGAATCGTAGAGTGATGTTGGTCTAACCTTGTTTTCAGGTCGTGTCGTCTCCCCAATGAAGATGAAACCGCATGGACAAGTTCATAGATAAGTCACATGATCACTATCACATGTCAAGTAATGTTTGATGTTATACTCCGCACCATTATGTGTCAGGATATCCCCCTTTATCTATAAGTGGACAATAGATACAGTTACGGTTCAGACCTTTCCTCACACATCTGAGTGTCCCAATTGGTCACCAAGGTTTCTGGCCCTCCTATAAGATAGTAAAGGCGTAGTTGATATTTCGGTATATTGGACTCGCTCAGCCACAGCACATGCCAATGTTTCCAATAATCTCAGAAATATTCTTACTGAGATTATTATTGGTAGAAATGAATGTTATTCTCTTTAGAATTTTATCTTCATTATTTTTCTGAAGTAAATGTTTCCAATCTACTGATTCTGCTTTTCATCTGGTAATTACTAATGTGTAGTGTAACCCCTTTGGTTAGACTTAGATGTCATCTTGTCCATGTCACAATCTATCATAGACGGATCACTGTCTATTCTATTCACGTGAAGAGATTGACTGAGTGGCAGTGAATTCCCCATTGGTTATCAGTTGGTTTGTGGAGAATCTGAGTGGACAATTGATTTCTCACTAATCCAACGGAAACATCAAGAAATTGTATCTGTGTTCTAGACCGGAGCACAGTAAGTTAATTTCCCCCTACGCCCAACAGCAGCACAACTGGGGTATTCCTGCCCCTATGAGCTGTTAGGACAGGTGGAATTTTTAATTACCTAACAGCTTTTGACCCCTATAAGAGGCCGGAAGACCTGCTCCTCCCTTGTGTTTTTTTCTGTCCTGTGGGACAGGACAGGTGGTCAGGGGGGGAGCAGGTGTTCTGACCTCCTATAGGGGTCCACTACTCTCCCCCACCGGTACCTGACAGCGGAAGATCTTTTTCTGGACATTCTCTTCTATTTTCAGCAGAGGTCCCTTCTCCCGGCGGGGACCCTGCCGGCTCGTGCATGCTCCTGTCCGGCTGGCGCGCCGGTCGGGACTTTCCCCTAGGAACGCTAGACCTAGGAACCTTTCTCAGGTTCCTCCGGTCCGCCGTCTAACAGGGTCCACCGCGCACGCGCAGTGCGCGGGTCTCGCGGCGGAAGGGAAGAGAACAACCCCTAGACACGAGCATTGCCTTGGTAGTTCGGGGGGGGGGGGGGGTCCCCCGGTCCTGGGGACCATACCTGAGTCAGATCCCCCTCCCCCTGTCTTCCCCCCTCCCCTTTTTTCACAGAGATTCTGGCTCCGTTGTAGGCCCCTGGCCTATTTAAGTCCCCTTAGAGCTTCAGTTAGTGCTTGTCGCTCCGGTTGCAAGCACATCAGTTGGTGAAGCTCCCTGGTCAATTTCTGTGCTGGAGAACTGTCTTCATTGACTAAGGTTTGGTGGACATGGCCGGGGGGGGAGGGTGGTTGGGGAGTTGCATCCCTGAGTGCAGTAAGTAGTTAGTCTACCCTTTTTCTTCCTCCACTGTCCCGCCTAGAAGGAAGGCTGCTTCCAAAAGGAAGCATCTGGCGTGTGCTTCTTGTAGAGTGCCGCTGCCTGATGATTCCCAATATCGCTTCTGTCAGGGGTGCAGGGCTCCCTCTGTTGAAACAACTCCCATGCGAGAGATGGTGTCCTGGGTGAAGGGGTACGTCCAGGACTCCATGAAAAGAATGGAAGCCGTCTCCCTGGCCAAGAGGCCACGGCTGGATTGTGAATTGTCCCTGCCGCCTCTGGAAAAGCTGCGCCTCAGGGATGTGGAGTCGTCTTCTATTACGGAGGAGGAGAAGGAGATTTTTCCCCTGGACAAAATGTCCAGAGTATTCAAGACCCTAAGAATCAGAGACCGGGAAGGCGGGGAAGGCTCTAGCCGTAGGTCTCATACCTTCAGGCCCTCTTCGGAGATGCTCCGCCTGATGGAAGGCGAATGGAGGCACCCGGAGAGATCCTTTGCGCCATCCACACGCTTCAAGGCACTTTTTCCCGTCTCTGAGAGTCAACTAAAGGCGTGGGGTCTCCCGCCGAAGGTGGACGTCGCCGTGGCCAAGTTATCAAGGCGCTCCATCCTTCCATCAGAGGACGGCTCGGGCCTCAGGGACCCCATGGATCGCCGAGTCGAAGGATCTTTGAGGCGTGTATATTCATCCGCCTCTGCCCAGGCCTCTTTGGGCATGGTCGCGAATGAGGTAGCAACTGGCTTACGCGCAGAACTGTCATCCCTGGCCAAGGACATCGATTCCGGCGTGGATCGTGATGATCTCCTCGTGGCAGTGTCCGACATCACGCTGTTGGTGGATCACCTGACAGAGGCTACCCATTTTCAGACCCGTCTGGCGGCTAGATCCATGGCACTGGCTACTGTGGCTCGCCGACCTCTATGGCTGAAGCCCTGGAAGGCTGACCTTACTTCCAAAAATAGCCTCTGTGGTCTCCCCTTTGAGCCCGGACGGCTGTTCGGAAGGGAGCTCGACCACATCATGGAAGGCTGGGCCGACTCCAAGGGCAAGAACCTGCCACAGCCCCTTGAAGGTCGGAGTACCTCCTTTCGAGGAAGAGGCACTCGAAGAGGCACCAGAGGCCAGCGGCGATCCGGGAAAGGAAGAGGTCGGGGCTCATCTCGTGGCCGTAAGAGTGCCCCCTTCTAATTCCCTCTCAGTACACCCCCCCCCCTTCCTACTCCCCCCCCCTCCCCTGGGGTGGGCGGTCGTCTTTCCCACTATGTGGAGGCCTGGCGGCAGAATATTCGGGACCCCTGGGTCATCCAGATGATCCAGGAAGGTTATAAAATTAATTTTGTTTCCCAGCCGCCAGAGAAGATGGTAAGAACCCGCCCTCTTCAGGGCCCCAAACAACTTCATCTGGAGAGATTGATTCAGGAGTACGTGGACAAGGCCGCGCTAGAGATGGTTCCTCGCGCAGAACAAGGCACAGGCGTCTACTCTCCAGTCTTCTTGGTCCCCAAGCCATCAGGCGAGTGGCGTATGATCATCGATCTCAGGTATCTGAATCACTTCATCCGCAGGCTGCGGTTTCGCATGGAAACCATAAGGTCAGTACTACCTTTCATGCACCCTGGAGATCACTTCGTCACTCTGGACCTGAAGGACGCCTACCTCCACGTACCCATCTTTCTGTTCCTAAGGATTGCCGTAGACATACAGGGGAAAGAGGCGCACTTCCAGTTCGCAGCCCTCCCGTTCGGCATATCCTCCGCCCCCCACACCTTCACAAAGGTCATAGCTCCGGTCGCTGCCGCCCTGCGCCTTCAAGGCATATTCATAGTCCCGTACCTGGACGACTGGCTTCTGAAGGCTCATTCAAAGGAGATTCTTACCACGCAGGTGCAGACCGTCGTAGCTCTACTAGACAAGCTGGGGTGGCTGGTAAACTGGCAGAAGTCAGTAATAGTGCCATCAACACGAGTTCAGTTCCTGGGACTTATTCTAGACTCTCTCAACATGACGGTCTCTCTACTCTCTCCTCGCAAAAGGAAAATTGCTCGGGCGGCACATCATTTGTCTTCCACATGGAAGGTCACCATCAGGACGGCGATGAAGGTCCTTGGATTGATGTCCGCTGCCCTAGATGCAGTTCCTTGGGCCCTATGGCATATGCGCCCTCTACAACACGAGATCTTGAGAGTCTGGAATCACAGTCCTTCAAGTTTACAGAAGCCAATCCAGTTAACCATCAGCACCCAGCAAACCTTGCCCTGGTGGACCCATCTGCGAGATGGGAAGTCCTCGGTCCAGCCCGCCTGGACCCTGTTGACTACAGATGCCTCCCTCACAGGCTGGGGAGCTCATCTGGGGGAGACCCCGGTTCAAGGTACATGGAGTCAGCGGGAGAGGACGCACTCATCCAACTGGCACGAGCTTACCGCAGTTCATCGAGCCCTTCTGTCATTTGCACCACTTCTACGAGGGAAAGCGGTCAAAGTAAGATCAGACAATCTGACGACAGTCCACTATATCAACAAGCAGGGAGGAACCAGGTCCCCCTTGCTCATGCAAGTCACCAACCTGATCTTCTCCTGGGCAGAACGAAACCTCTCCCAGCTGGCCGCGGTACATATTCAGGGCCGCTGAACATCCTAGCGGACCAACTCAGCAGAGGCCGGCCGACCGCAGGCGAATGGTCCCTGAATCAGGACATCTTCCACTACCTGACCAGGAGGTGGGGTCTCCCCGAGGTGGATCTGATGGCCACCCAACACAATGCCAAAGTAGAAAGGTTTTGCTCCCTGTACTGGGAAGACAACCCTTTGGCTGTGGATGCCCTGTCAATACCATGGAGGTTCGAACTGGCATACGTGTTCCCTCCCATCCCGATGATACCGAAGGTATTGGCGAAACTCAGGCAGGACCAGACTTCGGCAATAGTGATCATGCCATTCTGTCCAAAAAGGGCATGGTTCACCGACCTTATCCTTATGAGTCGGGGGAACTACTGGAGGCTTCCACCAGTCAGGAACCTGGTGTCACTGAACAGTCGGCCGTGCCTGGGCCTAGACAAATTCAACCTCACTGCCTGGAGGCTAACCGTGCCATACGCGCAGACAGAGGATTGTCCCAGGGAGTGCTAAGTACCTTAGCCCATTCAAGAGCAGAGGCAACCAATCAGAGCTACCAAAGGATCTCCCGGATATTCCGAGATTGGTGTACAGGCAGCCCCCGCGATCCAGACAGAGATACAGTCCTAGAGTTCTTACAGAACGGCTTGGAGAGAGGACTAGCACCTGCCACCCTCAAGGTTCAAGTGTCAGCTCTATCTGCTCTCCTGGAGACACGGTTATCACAATATCCTCTTGTCAAACAGTTCCTTAGGGGGGCTGCCAGGCTCCGCCCCAGGTACGGCCCCCTGTCCCCAGGTGGGACCTGGCCGCGGTTCTACAAGGGCTATGTGTGCCCCCCTTCGAACCATTATCTGAAGTGGACTGGAAGTACCTGTCATTTAAAGTGACCTTTCTGTTGGCAATAACCTCCGCCAAGAGGGTTGGCGAATTGCAGGCTCTAGCAGCCTCCGAACCTTTCATAACTTTCTTTCCTGACAGAATACAGCTAAGGTTCGTCCCAGGATTCTTGCCGAAGGTACCCACACTTCAGAACACCAATCAAGTGATCACCCTACCGGGGTTCTTTCCCTCCCCTGCCACTGAGCAGGAGGAGAAGCTACACACACTGGATCTGGTAAGAACACTACGTATCTACCTGGATCGTACAGCACCGTTCCGAAGATCAGAGAATCTTCTGGTTAATGTGTTTGGCCACAATAGAGGCGCTAAAGCATCAAAGGTAACCCTGTCTAGATGGATCAGAGAAGCTATCAGCTGTTCCCTACGGGCTCAGAATCTTCCTGTTCCAGATTTCCTACAAGCCCATGCCACCCGATCAGTGGCGACATCATGGGCAGAGACACGGTTCCTCTCTCTAGAACAGATATGTGCTGCAGCCTCTTGGAGCTCACAGCTGACTTTTGCCAAACACTACAGATTGGACTGGCGTACGGCCGATGCTACAGCATTTGGGCACTCCGTCTTGGCATCAGCCTGCCAGGAGGTCCCGCCCTAGGGGAGATAATACTTGCTAAATCCCCAGTTGTGCTACTGTTGGGCGTAGGGGGAAAGAAAGATTATGAATGATAATCTGTTTTCCCTTAGCCCAAACAGCAGCACAAGGCTCCCTCCCTAAGAGGTGCTATTGTACAGATTTTGTGTATGTGTGTGTAGCTCTTGGCATAGCTTGCTCTGTATATCATACTTGTTACTAACACAAGGGAGGAGCAGGTCTTCCGGCCTCTTATAGGGGTCAAAAGCTGTTAGGTAATTAAAAATTCCACCTGTCCTAACAGCTCATAGGGGCAGGAATACCCCAGTTGTGCTGCTGTTTGGGCTAAGGGAAAACAGATTATCATTCATAATCTTTCTATCATGGTCCATTTCATTGAGATATGAATGAAACTCATTAAGTTGAGACTCCGTTCCTGTCCGTAGGAGGAATACATTGTCTATGTATCACCACCACCACCGTAGTACATGGCCAAAGTGGTGGGACACATAGACGAGCTCCTCCTCCGGGACTGTCATTACAGTATTAGTGTAGGTAGGCGCCATATTAGCACCCATCGCTGTACCACGCAATATAAAAAAAAATTAATTGCCAAACTATATATAAGTGTGAGTAAGGGCCAATTCAAGTAGTATTAATATTAATCACAAGGTGAGAAAGGTTCTGGATATGAACTGAAACGTCACCTTGAAATAAACACACTGAATTTTTTGAATGACCTGGAGTGCTGCCATTTTGATTCATTTGTACACCGTCCAGTCCCATTAATGTGACCACCTGTCACAATCCAGAATAACCCCCTTTGGCAGAGCGGACCACTGCGAGACGTGCAGGAAGAGAGGGGATGTTGTGATGATGTCACTGGGATGTTGAGCCATGCTGACTCCAGTGCCATGGCCAGCTGCGATAGGTTACACGGTTGAGCATCTATGGCGTGAACAACCCGATCGAGGTGGACCCACAGATTCTCGATTGGGTTCAAGTCCAGGGAATTTGCTGGCCAAGGGAGTATGGTAAACTCATCCTGGTGCTCCTCGAACCACGCACGTACACTGCGAGCTTTATGACACGTCGCATTGTTCTGCTGGTAGATGCCATCATCCTGAGGAAGAACATTTCGCATGTAGGGGTGAACATGGTCCGCCAGGATAGATGCATACTGGTGCTGATCCATCATGCCTTCCACAATGATGAGTGACCCAGTGATGGCTGATGACACGCACCTTCTGTGATTGGTTATTTAACGTTCACATCAAAAGTAGGCGGTGGTCACATTAATATGACTGGACTGTGTATGTTCAGAAGGAGCCAACTTCTTTTCAATTTGCACTCATTGTGTTGTATTGTGCTACCTTGAACTTTTTATCTATCTATCTATCTATCTATCTATCTGTCTGTCTGTCTGTCTGTCTGTCTGTCTGTCTGTCTGTCTGTCTCATACAGTCATGGCCATAGGTGTTGGCACCTCTAATAATTTTCCTGATAATGAAGTATTTCTCTTAGTAAATTACTATAACTACACGTCTTCTTACACACGGGTTTATTTCTTTTGTGTATTTTGGAACAACACAAGAAACTAAGGAAAAAAAGCCAAAAATGATGTAATTTCATACAAAACTGTAGAAATGTTCCGGATAAAATTCCTGACCCCTCAGCTTAATATTTCCCTGCAGCCCCTGTGGAAATAATCTGTGAAATCCATGGCTTCCTATAAGCACAACAAGCTTCTTCCACATGTCAGCTGGAATTTTGTAGTCTCTTGTGTTCCTGCTCCAGGTCTCTCCTTCTTCTCCCAGCACAATTGTAAGATGTCTCCTCTCCCCCAGGTGTACAATGGGATTAGATGGCAGCACAGTGGCGGCGGGGGACTCATTGCTGATAGCACTAACATCAGTAGTCTCTAGCAGCGTCTCTGTGTCAGCAGCGGCTCCTCCCGGCTCTCTGGCCTTAGCCTGTCATATAAATGTGGACACTGACGGATAGTTGGCGCTGACACTGATGTCCCCTCAGCCTGCAGGACACAGGGAATTTCTATGGAGTGTGATTGGGGCTGCTTATCCACCATCCAGATTATCCTGCGTTACAACCTTCTGTCCAAGGCCAGGGAGATTAGCTACAGGGCCATGGGGTGGGAACTTCTGGGGTATGTTGTGCACCGTGGACAAAGGAACATCAAGATCTCTGGAGATGGACTTGTCACCTACAGATTGTTGATATTTTTCCACAATTTTGGTTCTCAAGTCCTTAGATTGTTCTGTTCTCTTCATTCTGTTCTCCAAGCTTAGTGTGGCACACAGAGACAGAATGCAAAGATTGAGCCAACTTCTCTTCTTTATATCTGGTTTCAGGTGTGACTATCTATCTATCTATCTATCTATCTATCTATCTATCTATCTATCTATCTATCTGCAGATCCTAGGAGACTGCACATCTAGCAAACTCAAATTTCATCCCCATGGGTAAATCTTGATTATTCCACCTTATCTCATGACATAAAGGGGTTTTCTGGGCAAAATATATATATATATATATATATATATATATATATATATATATATTTTAAAAGGTCTATTAGTGTTTTTAGTGGGTTAATGAATAGACCCAAATACCTTTACCAGTGTTGTGAGTGATTTCTGGGGGTCTCTGGGAGCTCCTGGCATCATCTGCATTTGTTTATTTGGTGTAGCTTCCTGCTGCCTTAGCTTATACAATACATTATGGTAGTTGTAGGCTCTCACACTTTCTCCCTCTCACTCCTTTGCCCTCTCTGTCTCCCTAACTATCCTGCCCACTACTAGCCCTTCCCAACTATCTGAGCCCACCCCCCTACCCCATTATACTTACCTGTCTTCTTCCTATCCAGAATTCCTTCTGCAGAGAACGGCTCCTCCTCTTTTGTGACTCGGCACTGTGCTGTAGCCTTCACTCCATCTCTACTGCATTTCTATTCCATCTCTATCCCAGACAATTAAGTTTCGGACAAGATCTCTCCATCCACCACCGATGGTAGGCATGCATAATCCTCTTAAAGGTAAAATCACTAGCAGCAGTACAGTTATGAAAACACTTTTGTCCAAAATTCAGGAGCAACGGCCTTCATTAAATCACAATCTCAAGCAGGGGCCTTTTAATCTCCAACAGTATGTATCAGGGAAAAATCTCTAGTTCTGGATCAGACCGGATCAGTCAGGAATCTCTAGTTCTGGATCAGTCCACAGCAGTCAGGAATCTCTAGTTCTGGATCAGTCCGGATCAGTCAGGAATCTCTAGTTTTGGATCAGTATACATCAGTCTTGAATCTCTAGTTCTGGATTAGTGCGCATCAGTAAGGGATCTCCAGTTCTGGATCACTATGGATCAGTCAGGAATATCTAGCTCTGGATCAGTATGAATCAGTCAGGAATCTCTAGTTCTGGATCAGTCCGCATGAGTCAGGAATCTCTAGTTCTGGATCAGTCAGTAATCTCTAGTTCTGGGTCAGTATACATCAGTCAGGAATCTCTAGTTCTGGATCAGTATGGATCAGTCAGGAATATCTAGCTCTGGATCAGTATGAATCAGTCAGGAATCTCTAGTTCTGGATCAGTCCGCATCAGTCAGGAATCTCTAGTTCTGGATCAATATACATCAGTCAGGAATCTCTAGTTCTGGATCAGTCTGCATCCGTCAGGAATCTCTAGTTCTGGATCAGTCCGCATCAGTCAGGAGTCTCTAGTTCTGGATCAGTCCGCATCAGTCAGGAGTCTCTAGTTCTGGATCAGTATACATCAGTCTTGAATCTCTAGTTCTGGATTAATGCGCATCAGTAAGGGATCTCCAGTTCTGGATCAGTATGGATCAGTCAGGAATCTCTAGTTCAGGATCAGTATACATCAGTCTTGAATCTCTAGTTCTGGATTAGTGCGCATCAGTAAGGTATCTCCAGTTCTGGATCAGTATGGATCAGTCAGGAATCTCTAGTTCAGGATCAGTATACATCAGTCTTGAATCTCTAGTTCTGGATTAATGCGCATCAGTAAGGGATCTCCAGTTCTGGATCAGTATGGATCAGTCAGGAATCTCTAGTTCAGGATCAGTATACATCAGTCTTGAATCTCTAGTTCTGGATTAGTGCGCATCAGTAAGGTATCTCCAGTTCTGGATCAGTATGGATCAGTCAGGAATCTCTAGTTCAGGATCAGTATACATCAGTCTTGAATCTCTAGTTCTGGATTAGTGCGCATCAGTAAGGTATCTCCAGTTCTGGATCAGTATGGATCAGTCAGGAATCTCTAGTTCTGGATCAGTCCGCATTAGTCAGGAATCTCTAGTTCTGGGTCAGTATACATCAGTTAGGAATCTCTAGTTCTGGATCAGTATGGATCAGTCAGGAATATCTAGTTCTGGATCAGTATGAATCAGTCAGGAATCTCTAGTTCTGGATCAGTCCGCATCAGTCAGGAATCTCTAGTTCTGGATCAATATACATCAGTCAGGAATCTCTAGTTCTGGATCAGTTCGCATCAGTCAGGAATATCTAGCTCTGGATCAGTCCGGATCAGTCAGGAATCTCTAGTTCTGGATCAGTATACATCAGTCTTGAATCTCTAGTTCTGGATCAGTATACATCAGTCTTGAATCTCTAGTTCTGGATTAGTGCGCATCAGTAAGGGATCTCCAGTTCTGGATCAGTATGGATCAGTCAGGAATATCTAGCTCTGGATCAGTATGAATCAGTCAGGAATCTCTAGTTCTGGATCAGTATGGATCAGTCAGGAATATCTAGCTCTGGATCAGTATGGATCAGTCAGGAATCTTTAGTTCTGGATCAGTCCGCATCAGTCAGGAATCTCTAGTTCTGGATCAGTCCGCATCAGTCAGGAATCTCTAGTTCTGGATCAGTCTGCATCATTCAGGAATCTCTAGTTCTAGATCAATATACATAAGTCAGGAATCTCTAGTTCTGGATCAGTCCGCATCAGTCAGGAATATCTAGCTCTAGATCAGTATGCATCAGTCAGGAGTCTCTAGTTCTGGATCATTCCGGATCGGTCAGGAATCTCTAGTTCTGGATCAGTCCGGATCATTCAGGAATCTCTAGTTCTGGATCAGTATACATCAGTCTTGAATCTCTAGTTCTGGATCAGTATACATCAGTCTTGAATCTCTAGTTCTGGATTAGTGCGCATCAGTAAGGGATCTCCAGTTCTGGATCAGTATGGATCAGTCAGGAATATCTAGCTCTGGATCAGTATGAATCAGTCAGGAATCTCTAGTTCTGGATCAGTCCGCATCAGTCAGGAATCTCTAGTTCTAGATCAGTCCGCATTAGTCAGGAATCTCTAGTTCTGGGTCAGTATACATCAGTCAGGAATCTCTAGTTCTGGATCAGTATGGATCAGTCAGGAATATCTAGCTCTGGATCAGTATGGATCAGTCAGGAATCTTTAGTTCTGGATCAGTCCGCATCAGTCAGGAATCTCTAGTTCTGGATCAGTCCGCATCAGTCAGGAATATCTAGCTCTAGATCAGTATGCATCAGTCAGGAGTCTCTAGTTCTGGATCAGTCCGGATCGGTCAGGAATCTCTAGTTCTGGATCAGTCCGGATCAGTCAGGAATCTCTAGTTCTGGATCAGTATACATCAGTCTTGAATCTCTAGTTCTGGATTAGTGTGCATCAGTAAGGGATCTCCAGTTCTGGATCAGTATGGATCAGTCAGGAATATCTAGCTCTGGATCAGTATGAATCAGTCAGGAATCTCTAATTCTGGATCAGTCCGCATCAGTCAGGAATCTCTAGTTCTGGATCAGTCCGCATCAGTCAGGAATCTCTAGTTCTGGATCAGTATGGATCAGTCAGGAATATCTAGTTCTGGATCAGTATGGATCAGTCAGGAATCTCTAGTTCTGGATCAGTCCGCATCAGTCAGGAATCTCTAGTTCTGGATCAATATACATCAGTCAGGAATCTCTAGTTCTGGATCAGTCCGCATCAGTCAGGAATATCTAGCTCTGGATCAGTATGCATCAGTCAGGAATATTCTAGTTCTTCTGAATGGATGAAACAGAGACAATAGTGACTAATCTGCGGGACAATATGAGACTGAGTGGTGAAGGTAATAAGAAAAGAGAAGATAAGATAATGAAAAAAAAAAAACAACATCCAAAAATATTCACGGAAAAACCTCTCAGTTACAGGCAAAAAACTATCAGAAAAAAAAACACAAATCTAGCACCAAAAATATACTAAGATCACATAAAACTTAACTTTTAATGCTGAGAATTATTTAAGAAAAACAATGTAAATGAATTTACCGAATATAAAACATCCAAGACATGGTGAATACATCACAGAAAAAACACAACAAATAACCAAAAAACCTTGATTACGCGTTTCAGAGCATTAGCCTCATAGTGCTATGATTAAGCAGCTAGTGCCTTGAAACACGTAAGCCAGAGGGCGGGTTGTCAGGTAGTCTAGGATCCAGTTGGACAGGTGATGGTCCACTCCACCAAGGTTCAGCTTCTCCCTCAGTAGTCCAGGCTGAATGGTGTTGAAAGCACTGGAGAAGTCACAGAACATTATTCACACAGTATTCCGGGGTTTCTCTAGGTGAGAGAGAGCTCTATGAAGAAGGTGGATGATGGCGTCATCTACCCCAATGCCCGTCCGATAGGCAAACTGGAGGGGGTCCAGAGCGGAGATCACTAGGGGGCGTAGGTGTGTCAGGACCAGTCTCTCTAGGACCTTCATCAGGTGGGATGTCAGTTCTACACGTCGGTAGTCATTGTAGCCCATTGGGTTGGGTTTCTTTGGGACTGGTACCACGCAAGATGTTTTCCACAGTTGAGGTACCACTCCCAGCTTTAGACTCATATTGTACATGTGTGTAATAATACCACACAGCTGGTCACTGCACATTTTAAGGACTTTTGCACTTATCCCATCAGGTCCTTATCTTCCTGATTTCCCTACACACACGAGACTGTAAAGATCAGATTGTAGCCAGATGGCAGTTGGGTGCGAAAGGAACTGTTTGGTTTGAGCAAGCAGGTGGGGGTGGGGCCCTGGTAAAATAGTAAAATGTATTTCTCTTACTTCTATATCGCCATTACATTCCACAGTGTTGTACAGATATTGTCGGTCTCTGGACTCAGGACTCACAATCTACATTCACTATCAGTATATCTTTGGATAAAACCATGGGCAGGCACCTTCCCCAAAAACTGGGTTGGGTATGACTGTTTGCATTACAGAGCTAAAATCAGCTAGATCGAGTCCGGGCTGCCCTGACAGTGTTATTAGGCACACAGCAAATCTTTGGATCAAAACACCCAAACCCGGAATGAAAAGTATCTTCAGGGGTTCACCCAATTCCAGTCTTTATACAGTCAGGGGGTGAGACTTTCACATTTACCCTTTCACAAAGGAGGAGAGTTCAGGTTTTCTCTGATAGATCTTCAGCTTGCAGTAAGATATGAGGCGGCGCCAGGTTAATAACTCAGAGCCAACAAACTGCTGGGGTGTAGGGGAGAGGTGTAGGGAACATATGTAGAATAGTGACAATACAGAGTACATGGTGGAGCATTTAGGACAGGTGGGGTCGGGGCTCCTCTTCTCTATCACAGTGACATCCCTATGAGGGGGTTTGGTGAATACAGCGAGAGCACGTACCCCTGAGCTGTGGAGGACACAGACTCTGCCGCCAGTCTGGTTATGGTTGGGAAAGATGAATGAAGTGATGGCCTCTAATAGGGAGAAGATGGAGGTTTGTCAGGAACAGGTCAGAAAGGTTGTGTAGGTGAGTGATATTACCCATAATGCACCAGGAGACGCTCCTAATACTGGAGCTGTGATGAAGTATTCACCATAATGTCCTGTTATCTGCTCCGCACATACACACCCGGCTTCTGGCTTATTCAGTACTTGATCTTCATATTTGGTTTGTGTATTTCCAGCTTTCTTATTTCTTTCTTCTCCTCTTCAGACAATCCATTAGCCCTCAGACTAGAAAATAAAACAGCGCAGCGCAGTATTAGTGACTGACCTGAGATGAGTCAGTGACTAGATCTGCTGAGGATGAATCTGTACAATCTTGTGATTTCCAAACTCGGTAACCCTGGGATTTATCAATAAATATATATTACTAAAACAGGACATAATTTGAAAAAAAAAATAAATCAGGGATAGAGTGAGTATCCAAAAAGATAGGGTCGCAAATTAAAACTTTATAGCTTTATTATTAGCCTGCTAAAATATTATAATATAAAATTGCTCCCCCACAAGTTAAACACCTTCACCTACAACAATGTGGATCGCTAGACTTTAGTCAGTGACATAAGTCTGAATAGGGTTAAACACACAGTAGAAACACACATCTTAGAAATAAGGCCACACTAACCCAAACTAACACACACTAACAGCAAATTGCTCCAAATCTATAAGAATCTGAAATCTTTAAAATGAATCTAAGATCATCGTCATAGCCCGAAAAACACAAACCCAATCTGCTGACAAAGTGGTTACCTGCGGAAACCCATGGACCTCATAGACTATAATAGGATCCACCTGGGTTCCACCCAAAAAATGCAGAGAGAAAAGTCCTGCTTGCATTTTTAAAGTGGAATGAGGAACAGAATCCCCGACCACTTATCTAGTGCAGAAGTGAACCTTGTAAAAAGCATCATCTTGTAGCTGATGGAGGAAGAAAGGGGAAGGAGCAGAGATGTAGACTGCAGAGACAATGAGAAATCATCATGGCCTGTGCATAACCTGTATGTGACCCTGGTTTGGAGGTGGGGTAGCGAGGACTTGTGTTAATGTTACCCCGTCTCCTATCAATCAGAGAACATACTGTACTATTGTTATGGTCAGCAGGATTTATTTAAAAAAAACTAAAACAATTGAAAAACCCTGCGGAGCCCTCTGGGCTACTGACTGCTAAAAACCTGGTGTGAACAGTGTCTGACAGTTGATGTCACTGGCAGCTAAAGTAAAGGACCAGGTGTACTCTGTTAACAATTCACAGAGCCCTGTGCAGTCAGAGCAGCCGCACAAATAAACAAACTGGCTAACCTGAACTCCAGGACTAGCCAGAGACCAAGGAAATCCTGTGTGCAGTTGTTCCACCCAACCACCCAGGCAACTACTGCCAAGCCCACTGCCAGTCACCCTGTCTGACAAGTACTGCTAGCTGACCCTACTGAGTTTTACCATGCACATACAAGGCAGCATGCTGCCTGACTAACAGTGGCATTGCTACGTCAGGGGTAATTTACTAGCTAGGCCAATTCTTGTTTACAGGCTGGAACCCATACATACATACACACATACATATACATACACACATACACGCACACAATTTCAGGTTTTGGAATGTGATCATAGAGCGCTGGGCGTCCAGACCAGCCCCCTTATATAGGCAAGGGGCGGTCACCAGCAGATAGCCCAGCTGCCCAATCCGAGCGTCCATAGGTCGACACACGTCGATCAACCAGTCGACCACACCCGGCTGTTGCAAGGCAGGTTAAGCCTTGCAACCCTGGATTGTGCAGAGGAACAGACAGCGACGCCCATATCATGGCCGCAGTCTCTGCACAATCCTAACACTACCCCCCCCCTCCACGGCGCAATGACGCCATGTGTCTCCGGGTCGGAGATGAAAATGGCGAGGAGTGAGCCAAACACGATCCCTTGGGGACAACTCTGTCCCTGACCTATGTCTGATGTCAGCTGTTGCCCTGCTCCTGCCCTTGGCCTGACTCATGGCAAAATAAACAGGCCGTGGGACTTTGCCATTTAGTACAGGACTTGGCAAGTCAGGGGAGTGTGCAAGTCTAGTCCCTTTTTTCTGCCCAGAAACTGTGCCAACACTCTGCTTAAAGTTTGTTTTTTCCCACTTATTTTTTGTGGGCACAAACCCTAGCTGGCATCTGATGGCAGGGGACAGTGAGACTTTATTGCAGATTTACGCCTCCTGCTTCAGCCTTGAGGCGGCGTTGCCCTTGGCAACAGTTCAGTGGAGTAATTATGAGACCTAGGTACTGGCAGAGTCTTAGTAATATTTATAGTAAAGACCTCTGCAGACTGAGGCGGTAAGACCTCCTGCTTTGAAGGCCTCACTGGAGGGATGGCCGATGGTATAGCCTCCATACACCTTCCCTTGCACTCCAGACTCCACTTAATAATCTCCCCTTGCCTCCAGTCAATGACTGGTGAGTGCAGGCGTAACCATGGGAGGCCTAGCAATACTGCATCAGTTAAGCCCTCCAAGATGTGAAGAGAGAGCTTCTCCTGTATGCAGTGTTCCACTCCGCAGAAGCAACAGTGGTGTCTCAAATTGGATCTGCGGCCGAATCTGAGAACCGTCTAGCACCATAATGTTAATGGGGTCTTAAGAGCTTTCATGGGCACACCATTCTGCTGGGCGAATTTGGCTGACATGAAATTCCCCATGGCCCCAGAGTCTATCATTGCTCCAGTATTTACCCAACCATTACCCAGCTTAAGGGCTACTGGGAAATGGACACGATTATGGGACTTTTGCGTACCAAGTAACCCACCCCCAATGGACACTTGGCTAGCCTTTTTTTCTAGTGAGGTCGAGCATTGAGTAGAAATATGCCCTGGCCTATTGCAACGGTTACAAATTACCCCCTTAATTTTCCTACTCCTGCTGCCACCAGGAGTGGAAGCACGGGAGGTGTCCATAGGTACCGTGGACTCCTCAACAGGCGAGGCAGAGGTAGATTTTATGACCCCCCTCTGTGACATAAGATTACGCTCGAGCCCCCGCTCCACTCTCCTATCAGACAACTGTGTATCCACACGAGTAGCTGAATTTATTAGGGCAGAGAGGGAGGTAGAAGGCTTTTGGCCTGCTAGTTCGTCCTTTATATTTGAGGACAAACCTTCCCAAAAGATTGCCACCAGTACCTTGTCTGGCCAATCCAGCTCGGATGCCAAGGTTTGAAACTCGATAGCAAAGTCCGCTACCGAGCTCTGGCCTTGCTTTAAATGTAAGAGCTGAGAGGCATAGGTGGACTGGGGCACTGGGCCATGAAACACCAGGCGTAGTGCTTCACACAGCGCGGCTAGTGTAGCCAAGTCTGCTGCGTCCCGTTCTTTTAACGGGGTGACCCAGGCCAAGGCTCTCCCAGTGAGCAAGGAATCCACAAAGGCCACTTTAGATTTCTCATCTGGGAAGAGACTGGGACAGGCATCAATGTATGTTTTACATTGGTGAATGAATCCCCGACATCCCTGCGGCTCACCCGCATACCGCTCCGGAGGCAGGCGAGGACACAGTGATGCTGCAGGGGTCGGCAGACTACCAACCAACTGAGCCATAGCCTGAACTAACCCTTGAGATAGGTCAGAAAAATTAATTGGGGCAGCTGGTGGAGATTGCTGCGAGTGTTGCGCCACCGCTCCCAGGCGTGTATTCAGGCTTTCAACAAGATTCACTAAATGCGTTTTTGAAGCCATTTTGCGGCGGGGCTCTGACTCTATGATACTGTTATGGTCAGCAGGATTTATTAAAAAAAAAAAAAAACTAAAACAATTGAAAAACCCTGCAGAGCCCTCTGGGCTACTGACTGCTAAAAACCTGGTGTGAACAGTGACTGACAGTTGATGTCACTTCCAGCTAAATTAAACCACCAGGTTTGCTCTGTTACCAATCACAGAGTCCTGTGCAGTCAGAGCAGCCGCACCAATAAACAAACTGGCTAGCCTGCACTCCAGGACTAGCCAGAGACCAAGGAAATCCTGTGTGCAGTTGTTCCACCCAACCACCCAGGCAACTACTGCCAAGCCCACTGCCAGTCACCCTGTCTGACAAGTACTGCTAGCTGACCCTACTGAGTTTTACCATGCACATACAAGGCAGCATGCTGCCTGACTAACAGTGGCATTGCTACGTCAGGGGTAATTTACTAGCTAGGCCAATTCTTGTTTACAGGCTGGAACCCATACATACATACACACATACATATACATACACACATACACGCACACAATTTCAGGTTTTGGAATGTGATCATAGAGCGCTGGGCGTCCAGACCAGCCCCCTTATATAGGCAAGGGGCGGTCACTAGCAGATAGCCCAGCTGCCCAATCCGAGCGTCCATAGGTTGACACACATGTCGATCAACCAGTCGACCACGCCCAGCTGTTGCTAGGCAGGTTAACCCTTGCAACCCTGGATTGTGCAGAGGAACAGACAGCGACGCCCATATCATGGCCGCAGTCTCTGCACAATCCTAACAACTATACTTCACATAGAGGGATAATCTAATACTCCCTGAACCTAATCACGGGGGTATTCTTCTGTAATAGCCCTCTGAGCCTAATCATAGGGGTATTCTTATATAGAACCGCTCTGAGCCTAATCACAGGGGTATTCTTATGTAACACCCCCTGGGCCTAATCATAGGGGTAGTCTTCTGGAATATCCCTCTGAGTCTAACCACAGGCATATTCTTATGTAGTACCACTTTGAGCCTGGTCACAGGGGTATTCTTCTGTAATAACCCCCTCAGCCTAATCACAGGGGTATTCTTCTGTAATAACCCCCTCAGCCTAATCACAGGGTATTCTTCTGTTGTATCTATCTGAACATAACCAGGAAGTTACTGGCTCTGTGACCCAGACATTTACCATAATTGAGGTGACAGCACAAAAAGAGTCACACCAAACACTTATACAGCGCTTACACAAAGTCATCAATAAAGTTTATGATATGCAGTGCAGGGTCGGCGAGGGGGGTGGGGGGCAAACTGGGCAAATACAGATGTTTGGTCTGGTGATCTGGATAAGGGAGAGCCTTACTTACAATCATATTAGCATGCTATGCATGTCGGTACTGTGAATATCTATGATAGAGTAGGGAGCTTTAAAGTCCCTGCTCTGACATAGATAACTGAATAGAAGATGGCACGCAAAGACATCACTACATCACACCGCTGTGCCAGACCTGAGGGGGCAGATATTTAGTTTTAATAAGTCTAGCGTAAACATTATTTATAAGAGAGCTATGTGTTATGGTCAGCAGGATACTATAAAAACCCCTAAATAATAAATATCCTGCGGAGCGCAACTGGGCTCTGAACTGCAGGGCACACTGGTGTGAACAAGGCCTGACAGTTATCCTTACTGCCGGGCTATACCATCAACTGAGTATTTCTGATAGCTTCTCAGAGAAAGCTCTTGTAGTTCAGAGCAGCCACTAACGAATTATAAAGTGTTGTAGTTACTCCACTGTAAGAATAAACACAAACTAACAGTGACCATGTGCTCCCAGTAGCTTACTGGGCCGCACCCACCACAGCCAACTGCTGTGGAAAACCACAGGTAGCAGCCTGCCTAAGGTAGGAGATTCCACAATACTAAATAAAGGGGAGATTCCCACAACTCTAACTAAGGGAATGGTTTCCCACAATTTTAATCAAAAGGGGGGTGATTCTCTCTACCTACCTAACTGAGGCAGCTAGCTGCAAACTAGTGTCTTGTACGGATGTGCATATATGGCATTTGAGGCTAGAGCACTGGGCCGCCCAAACCTGCCTCCTTAAATGGAGGGAATGTGGGCCTGAACAGCCAGCTCAGGTACCCAAGCCAGGTGCTCATAGGCTAGCACCAATGTCAGTCAGAAGACTAACCACGCCTATCGGCTGCAAGGAGATTAACCCCATGCATGCTGGACTGAACAGTAAAAGTGGAACAGGCTGCGACCCTGATACCTTGGCCGCACCTGCCGCACAGTCCTAACATATAAGGAACTATTGTTAATTAAGTTGGGGAAACTATTAGCTCCCCCTATTAATAATAGTTTTGCCGGTCTTATTATTAATAATTACTGCTTATAAATACCTCCTCCCAACATATATTTATAAGGAACACCTATTATTCATAAATAAATAAGAAATAATTATTAATAATAAGGCTGGGGGAACTATTCCCCCCTCCCCCTAATCCCCATGCATTATTATTACTAGCTATCCCTTACATATAGTTAGAAGGAGGAACCATTAATGAAGCAGTGGGGGGAAGAGGGGGTATTATTAAGGGGTATTATTAATAAATATAATATATATGTAGAGAGAGGAATTATTATTAATAAGGCAGGGAGAACAATTATAGATGTTATTGTTACTTTGATAAATGTGGGTAGTATGCATAATAACTGGGTACTACAAATAATAACCAATGACGGTGGTTAATGTAATAAATGGTTTATATTTTAATGAATTAATCACAATAAGGTGTTATTATGAATAATATCCAGCACCCTTTAGTTAGGATGGTAAATATCACACTTAGGGCCCCTTTACACTACGGATACGCTGACTGATTCTGAACGTTAAAACACGTTCAGAATCAGTGCGTATAAAGCAGTTCCCATTCATTTCAATGGGAGCCGGCATACAAGCGCTCCCCATTGAAATGAATAGGCTGCTTTTTTTCTCTACGAGTACTCCCATTGAAGTGGATGGGAAGTGCTCACGTGTACGGCTTGCCGTGTGAAGGAGCCCGGCGCTTGGCTCAGTCCGAGCCATACACGCGAGCACTTCCCATTCACTTCAATGGGAGCGCTCGTAGAGAAAAAAGCAGCCCATTCATTTCAATGGGGAGCGCTCGTAGAGAAAAAAGCAGCCCATTCACTTCAATGGGAGCGCTCGTAGAGAAAAAAGCAGCCCATTCATTTCAATGGGAGCGCTCGTAGAGAAAAAAGCAGCCCATTCATTTCAATGGGGAGCGCTCGTATGCCGGCTCCCATTGAAATGAATGAGATCTGCTTTATACGCGCTGATTCTGACCGTGTTTTAACATTCAGAATTAGTCAGCATATCAGTAGTGTGAATGCACCCTTATACAGGTTTGGACCTGTTGCACATGTCATCTGATTGCTTTTATGTCAGTCGAGGCTCAGTGTTCTTTGAGTGCAGATGCCTTGTGTTATCTAGATATGGATACCAGTTGTTGTAATGAAAGTTTATTGAATGCTTTTAAGAATAAGAAGGAAAACAGTGGGATGATGAGTAAAGAAGATGACCTGAACTTAAAGGGGGCGTTATTGCTGGATTTTCGCTATTTCAGATAAGCATATGCCTGAATAACCATTAAATAGACCTGAAAATTGTTTTTTAAAAGACCCCCCCCCCCCCCGTTTTAATTAATTACCTTTTAAACATATATGTAAATGAGCCTTCCGTGCACTGTGGGCGTTCTGTGCACCCCTCACGTCATACTCTGTTCACACCCTCCTCTGTGGTTCTTGTATGTAAGTCCTTCCTCCTGCTTTCAATTCACAGCCTCTGCCTCTTCCCTGCCAGTGGCACAGGACCTGTGATGACGTCACTATTGGTCTGTGATTGACTTGTCCCTGTGATGATGTCACTACAAGGTCCTTCGTCATCTTCTGAGTAGTGATCTATGCAGAGCGGGGGCTGCAGCTCCGTGTCTATCATAGATCTCCATGTGTACAGTAGATCTATGCTATGATAGACACAGGGAGCTGCAACCCCTGCTCTGCATAGATCACTTCTCAGAAGATGACGAAGGACCTTGTAGTGACATCATCTCAGGGACAAGTGTTAAATATTATGATATTACAATATTCTCTAGCACAGAAAGGGTTAATACTCCGCTGACATCACACTGGGTGATGTCTGGGTACATGGGTGCGGTTAGAGTACCATTAGAGTACCATTTTAGAAATCTCTTTACATAGCAAGAAGATGAAAGGTAACACCCCTATCATGAATATAAATGAGTGACAATACACGTCTGGGCCTTTGGGAGGACGATGGTGGGTGGTCCTGGGTGGTGGCAGGTGGTCATTCATGGAGGATACATCGTGACCAGCCTGCAAGTCCAAAAACCAGATGTCCAAGCTGTAACTCTACAAGATATCCAGAAGAAGAAAAACTAACTTCTATGATGATGTAAGCTATTGAGACATTGACTGATATTTCTGTTATTCTGTTGTTTTCTATTTCTATTTCTTTTGTTTTATAACAAGCTGAATCTTCTTATCATACTAAGGCCTCACAACACGTAGTCACAAGTTTCACCCAAATACTGGATATTTTACAACAAGCCAATCACAGAGCAGTAGTGACATCATCACAGGTCCTGTGCCACTAGCAGGGAAGAGACAGTTAGAGGCTGTGAATCGAAAGCAGGAGGGAGGACTTACATACAAGAACCAAAGAGGAGGGTGTAAACAGACTATGACGTGAGGGGTGCACGGGAATGCCCACGGTGCACGGAGGGCTCATTTACTTACACGTTTAAAAGGTAATTCATTAAAACGGGGGGGGGGGGGGGGGTTAGTCTTTTAACAAACCATTTTTAGGACTTGAATAGGCTATTCAGGCATATGTTTATCTAAAATAGTGAAAATCCAGTGATAGAGCCCCTTTAACTGAGAAAGTGCGAGTGTCAACATCTAAAACCAGTGTGAAAACACCTGAGGAACATTGTCTGTTTATTTCACAAGCACTGCTGACAATTCTGTACTTCCTAAATATTGTAATTTATCACTTCAGCCCTGAGTATGTGGGTTGTATGTAAAATAACCAGTTAAAATAATAAATTGACTACATATTATTACATTAGCCACCTTTATTGGTTATTATTAGAGATGAGCGAACAGTAAAATATTCGATGTTCGTTATTTGTTCCGAAGAGCCGCTCAATATTCAACTATTCGAACAAATATCAAACCCCATTATAGTCTATGGGAGAAAATGCTTTGTTTCAGGGGATCCCACCATTCGACTCAGAAGGGTCACCAAGTCCACTATAACACCTCAGCAAATGATGCCAACACCTCTGCAATGCAACTGGGACAGCAGGGGAAGCATGTCTGGGGGCATCTAACACACCAAAGTCCCTCTATTACCCCAACATCACAGCCTAACAACTACACACTTTCCACATTCCAAAAAACCTCTATCAAAGTGGGAAAATACCTGGAAACCTTCTTTCTTCCCCAATTGTATGGACAGAAACCCAAATTTTAAGCTAAAGAAACATTACCAAGCACCCCTTTAAATAACGTTGCCCATGACAACCACACATGGAAAAGACAATGGGAAATCCTTCAGTCCCCACCCTGAACTGTCATTTCGGATATGTGTGTGTGTGTGTGTGTGTGTGTGTGTGTGTGTGTGTGTGTGTGTGATGTGGTAAGACCTTCCAAAATTCACTTTTATGGCCCTTAACGTGAGCCTGGATGAATATAATTGAGGCTGGGACCTGGTTGCTAACTGGCGGCCTGCTTTGTCTCCCCCGCCCAATATTCCTGGCAGGAGTGCTGAAACATTACCCTCCTCCTCCTCCGCCATTGAATCGACCCCAGCTACTGGCGTGGGGAGACACCAGCAGGCCACACTGAAGCTCATCAGCTTGGGGGATAGACAGCACACTGCCTCCAAGGTCAGGGATGCTATCCTGGCTGAGATGGCAATGTGTTTTTCCCTGCTACACCTGGGGCCAGGCATGTTTGTCTTGTGTGATAACGGCAGGAACCTGGTAGCAGCTCTGGAGCTTGCCAGCCTCCAACATGTTCCATGCCTGGCCCACTTCTAACTTAGTGGTGCAACGTTTTTGAAAACATACCCCAATGTACACAAGCTACTGGTGAAAGTGTGGTGCTTGTGCGCCCACTTTCGCTAGTGTATAGGAGTTGCTGCTAGCCTCCGAAGCCTCCAGCAACGCCTCCATCTGCCACAACACCAGCTGATGAGCGACGTCCCCACACGCTGGAACTCGACATACCACATGTTGAGTAGAGTGTGTGAGCAGCAGAGACTTTTGATGGAGTACCATGTCCAAAACCCAAGGGTTCCTCAGAGTCAGCTCCCACAGTTTCTGCACCATGAGTTTCCATGGGTGGCAGACTTATGTGAAATCCTTTCCCATCCTTTCCACTGGACACGAAACATTAACATGCGCTCATCACAATTCCGGATATGGCAGCTGCGTTAAGCAGGGTGCAGGGTACAACGCAGACCAGGCCCGAGCTGTGGTTATGTGCGGTTTTCACTAAGGGGACAGTGAGCAATTGGAAGAGGAGTAAGTGGACAACAAGGCCACTGACCCGACATGAACAGGGGTGATGTCTAGGGGCAAAAGCAGTGTAGATGTGGAGGGAACCTAAATCAACAAAAAAGGTGGCTAGAAGCAGAGGCATAAACTGGGGTGATGAATAGGGGCGAAAGCAGTGTAGATGTGGAGGGAAGCTAAATCAACAAAAAAGGTGGCTAGAAGCAGAGGCATAAACTGGGGTGATGTCTAGGGGCGAAAGCAGTGTAGATGTGGAGGGAAGCTAAGCAGCAAAAATGGTCAGTAGAGGCAAAGGCATGCAAAACTCTACTCTGTTGCAAGACTTATTCCTAGGTCTGGGACACGTTAATGACCCCCCTGGCCTAATTACCACCACTGAGGGGCCTAGTGTCACTAGGAGGGACAAGTATAGGCGCATGTTGTGGGAGTACCTGGTCGACCCCAGCTCTGTCCTCTCCGATCCCTCTGTGCTCTACACTTACTCATCATTTTTTTCTGCAATACACTACTCTTGTCAAGTTCCCTTGGGATCTCAGAGAAGGTGGCCTCAGTACTGTTCATCTGAGTTCCCTTGGCAATTTGCTGTAAGAGAACCCTGGATCAACCAACTCTAGGCAGTTACCATAGCTTCCAGCATGGCCTGCACCATCATGCGCCTCTTCCCAGCCACTCCCCATCTCCCAGGCGTTTCATTGCAGGCAGAGGTACAGCACAAGCCACCCACATGCCCAAGCCTTTAGCAGCCTCATCTCAAAACTGCTGGTCCTGGAGATGTTGGCGTGTATGCTTCTAGATACCCAGGTCTTCCATCACCAGATGGCAGCTGAGGCACCTCCCTATGCTGGGCCTAGCCGTTACTACTTCTCTTGGTGTGCTGTCCCTGCCTTGCACCTGCATGTGTCCCATAACATCAGTCGGGCCCAGAGCTCCACGCTTTGTTGCAAGGTCCACTTGACCACCGACACATGGACAAGCGCCTGTGGTCAGGGATGCTGCTTATCTTTAATAACAGGCAGGGTGAATGTAGTGGAGTCTGGGCCCGGGGTGCAAACTGGGTTGGCCTATCTCCACTCCCAGCCCAAAATTCATGGCAGGAGTTAACTGAAAGCCTACTATGCTGCAACCTCCACCCCAGCTACAAGAGCTACAAGCGGTAAACGCTGTAACACTGGCATGGGGAGATGTCAGCAGGACGTGCTGAAGCTCATCAGCTTGGGGGACAGACAGCACACTGCCTCCGAGGTCAGGGATGCCATCCTGGCTGAGATGGCAATGTGTTTTTCCCTGCTACACCTGGGGCCAGGAATTTTTTTCTTGTGTGATAATGGCAGGAACCTGGTAGCAGATCTGGAGCTTGCCAGACTCAAACACGGTCCACACATGGCCCACATTTTCAACTTGTTGGTGCAAAGGTTCTTTGAAACCTACACCATTGTGCCTGATATACTGGTCAAACCGCGGCCATTTTCATAAGCGAGACGTAGCCTCTGCTAGGCAGAAAACATTCAGCGCATACTCCTCTCATCTTCGCACCGTTGGCTGGCGGAGGAAGATGAGGGGGATGGAGTGGCATTTCATGTCACTGTCCCACACGAGGCTTGAGGGTGCACTTCAGTTGGTGTGAAGGGGAGTAGAAAATGGAGGAAATGGAGAGTGACCCTTACAGTTGGGGGCAGCAAAGTCATGCCAAGTAACACACTGGCACACATGGCTGACTTCATGTTGGGTTGCTTTTCAAGAGACAAAGGCATAGTTCACATCATGGAGTGCAAACAATACTGGATTGAACAAAAAATTGGATTGAGCTGATATAGCCTGACTGAATTTCTGGGTCTCCCACCTAGGTTTTGGGGTTACACACCATGAAAAACTGAAAAGAGCGGATATAGCCTGACTGAAATTCTGTCTCTCCCACCTAGGTTTTGGGGTTACACACCCTGGATATCTGGATTGAGCGTACATAGCCTGACCTAATTGCTCTGTATCCTTGTTTTGGGGTTACACAGCCTGAAAAGCTGCTTTGCACGTATATAGCAAGAAGTAACTACAGTGGATTGCTGTTATTTTTCAAGAAGCAACAAAATTCAAGGTTTTTTTTCAGCTATATGGAAATATAGCAAGCACGCCTCCTTGATTTTACAGCAGCCGGTCAGCCACTACCTGCAGTCATGTTCATACCCAAGAGTCTGCCCCACCTTCCTCCCAACATGCCCAATCTTCCCAGCAGAGTCATCCCACCCTTGCCCCCTCCCAGGATCTCTTTTTGGGTCCTTTTACTGTCTCTCCCTCTGTTGAACCACTTCCCCTCAATACGGTTTGATACTAAACAATATATTTGATACTCAGGTCGCTGATGTCTACCTATTCTCAATGGAAACTGGTGGTTTTCTTCCCAGTCACACAAGTACAGTTAAGGATTGTTTGATGTCATATCTCTCAACCTTTCACCCTCACAAGTTTCTTTCCTAAAGTATAAGGAAACTTTAACCGGTTAAGGACCAGGCCCAAAAGTATGTTAAAGACCAGGCCTCTTTTTTCAAAACTGACATGTGTCACTTTAAATGGCAATAACTTTGAGACGCTTTAACTTACACAAATGAATTTGAGATTGTTTTCTTGTAACACATTATACTTCATGTTAGTGGTAAACACTAATCAATATTTTTGCATTTATTTATAAAAAAAACTAGGAAATTTGATGGAAATTTGAAAAAAATTGCAATTTTCAAAATGTGAAATTATCTGCTTTTCAGGCAGATAGTCATACCATCCAAATACATGAATAAATATTATCTCCCATATCTCTGCTTTATATTGGCATCATATTTTGATTGTCTTTTAATTTATTTTGGACGTCACAAGGCTTACAAGTGTAACAGCAATTTTCCAGATTTACAAGAAAATTCTCCAAACCAATTTTTTAGGGACCACTTCAGTTCTGAAAGTAATTATAAAGGCCTGTATAATAGAAACCCCCATAAATTACCCCATTTTAAAAACTGCACCCCTCAAATTATTCAAAACAGCATTTGGGATGTTTGTTAACCCTTTAAGCATTTCATAAGAATAAAAATAATATGGCAGTGAAATTTAGACATTTCATTTTTTTTCACTAATACATTCATTTAGACCCAAAATTAACACATTCACAAAGGGTTGAAGGAGAAAATGCATCTGACAGTTTATTGTGCAATTTCTCCCGTGCACAGAAATACCCCACATGTGGGTGTAAACTGATTTTTGGGCACACGGCAGTGCATGGAAGGGAAGGAGCGACACTGGGTGTTTGAACAGCAGATTTTGCTGGAATAATTTTCAGGCGCCATGCCTTATTTGCAGAGACCCTAGAGTACCAAAACAATGGAAACCCCCCAAAAGTGACCCCATTTTAGAATCCACACCCCTCACAGAATTCATCAAGGGGTATAGTCAGCATTTAGACCCTACAGTTGTTTCACAGATTTTACTAACATTGGGATGTGTAAATGAAAAATTACTAAAATGTCACTTTATCTCCAAAGTTTTCATTTTCACAAGGGGATAAAGGAGTAAAAGCCCCCCACAGTTTGTTAAACAATTTCTCCTGAACACGGCAATACCCCATATGTGGCTATAATCTGCTGTATGGGAACATGGCGGGGCTCAGAATGGAAGGAGCGCTATTTGGCTTTTGGATGGCAGATTTTGCTGGAATAATTTTAGGTGCCATGTCGCATTAGCAGAGCCCCTAGAGTACCAATACAGTGGAAACCCCCTAAAAGTGACCCCATTTGGGAAACTACACCCCCCACAGAACATATTAAAGGGTAGAGTGAGCATTTTGACCCTACAGCTGTTTCACAGATTTTATTAACATTGGGCCATGAAAATGAAAAATTACTTTTTTTCCAACAAACTGTCAATTTAGCCCCAAATTTTTAATTTTCACAAGAGGATAAAGGAGAAAAAGCTCCCTAAAGTTCGTTACACAAATTCTGCTGAACACAGAAATGCCCCATATGTGGTCATAATCTGCTGTATGGGAACATGGCGGGGCTCAGAATGGAAAGAGGGCTATTTGGCTTTTGGAGGGCAGATTTTGCTGGAATATTTTTCAGGTCCCATGTCGCATTTGCAGAGCCCCTAAAGTACCAATACAGTGGAAACCCCCTATAAGTGACCCCATTTTGGAAACTACACCCCTCATAGAATTTGTCTAGGGGTAGAGTGAGTATTTTGGCCTCACAGGTGTTTCACAGATTTTATTAACATTGGGACGTGAAAATGAAAAATTACTTTTTTTCCCAATAAATCGTCCATTTAGCGCCATAGTTTTAATTTTGCAAATAGTTTAAGAATTAAAAGCCCCCCACAGTTTGTTACACAATTTCTTCTGAACACGGCAATACCCCATATGTGGCCAAAATCTGCTGTATGGGTACATGCTGGGGCTCAGAATGGAAAGAGCGCTATTTGGATTTTGGAGGGCATATATTGCTGGAATAGTTTTGAGGTGCCATGTCGCATTTGCAGAGCCCCTAAAGTATCAATACAATGGAAACCCCTCAAAAGTGACCCCATTTTAGAAACTACACCTGTCAAGGAATGTATCAAGGGGTATTATCATTTTGAGCCTAAAATGCTTCCCAAAAATTAATGTACAAAATGAAAATTGAAATTTTTAAAAATATGCCATTTCGGTGCCCAATACGTTGCACCCACTTTGTGTTGTCAGAGACCTGCACTCCTAAAACTATTAAGTGGGCCATCCCGGGGGTCAAAAAATTATATATGTGGGTGTAAACTGCTGCTTGGGCACACAGCAGGGCTCAGAAGGGAAGGACCACTGTGCGTTTTAGCTTTTGGGGTACAGATTTAGAGGGACCCTCTGGGCGCCATGATGTTTTTGCAGAGCCCTGGAGGTTCCAGTAAACTGGAATTCACCAAGAAGTGACCCCATTTTGTAGGGGCAATTTTAGGGTCTCTGCAAATGTGACGTGGTATCCAAAAACGAAGAATCTAAATCTTCACTCCAAAAGCACATATTGCTCCTTCACATCTGCACCCTGCTGGGTACCCAAATAGCAGTGTATGCCCACATGTATGACACTGGTGTACCCCGGATAACGTACTTAATGCCATATGTGGGTAGAAATGGCTGTTTGGGCACAGCCGGGGACAGAAGGAAAGGAGCGCTATATTGGTTTTTGGAGCACACCATGCCACTTTTGCAAAGCCCCTGAATTGCCAATAAAGTGGAATCCGCAGACATGTCACCCTATTTTGGACACTACCCCACTGATGGGATTTATCAAGTGGTGTAGCGAGAATTTTTAACCCTTGAGTGTTGCATTTATTTAGTTTCCAGAAATGAAATCGCAACTGATAGAGAAGTTAAAAATGAAAATTTTACAGATTTGCCATTTCAGTGTGCAACATGTTGTGCCCGACTTATGTCAGCAGAGACACTCCAAAAACTGTTAAACGGGTATCCCAGGCACAACAGCTTTTAGAGCGTTCATCTCTGATACAAGGTGGGCACAACATATTACGCACTGAAAGGACGTATTCCTGGAAAAATGGTCATTTTCACCTCTCACAATCCACTACAGTTATAGTTATATATATAAAGTTATAGCAACACTTGGGGGTTAAAAATGCTGTCTGTACCCCTGGATAAATCCTTCAGGGGTGTAGTTTCCAAAATAAGGTAATTTATCAGGGGATTCCAAATTACTGGCGTTTCAGCTCTACAAAAGTGTCATGGCATCCAAAAACCAAACCGTCTGTGCTCCAAAAACCAAATGACCCTTCTTCCCTTCTGTGTCCGGCTGTGCCCTAGTATCAGTTTATACCCACATATGACATTATGTCCGTTATCCGGGGGTACACCAGTGTCATACATGTGTCATACATGTGTCATAAACTGCAGTTTGGACGTACAGCAGGGCACAGAAGGGAAGGAGCGCGATGCGGCTTTTGGAGTACAGATTCAGATGTTTGGTATCTGGACGCCATGTCATGTTTGTAGAGCCTGTAAGGTACCAGAAAAGTGGATTCCATGGGGTACCAGGAGTGACCCCATTTTGAAAACTGCACCCCTCAAAGAATTTATCAGGTGGTGTAGTGAGTATTAGTATCCCAGACGTGACTGCACAGCGGATGGCGAAGAGGGAATATATAAGCTGTGCGGAGGACATTGCAAACACCAAATTCCCTACTATGTCCCCGTAGCTCCTATGATTGGGGGAGTCACTCTGGGGGTCACTTTAGGGGTCACTTCTGGTGTCTGTTCCCTCATAAGCTGTAAATCTGGGGTGTCCCCTGATATCCGCTCACACAGCTTATATATTCCCTACATGACGCACCCAGTTGTGTTCTAATAATTTGGCGATTTTTGAGGGTTTTTGTCTTCACATTATTAGATGCTATATTTTCTTTATGTTTCTGGTGACGTGGCCATATAAGGGCTTATTCTTTGCGGGATGAGATGCATTTCGTAATGACACCATTTTTGGGTGTCTACATCTTATTGAATACATTTTATTAACCCTTTTTTGCTGGATTTAAAAAAAAAAAATCAATCCTGGCATTGAGTTTTACTTTTTTATTTTTGCGCCATGCAGCGTACAGTATAAGTAACATGTTCCCTTTATTCTGCGGGTCGGTACGGTTACGGCGATACCTCATTTATAGTATTTTTTTATGTGTTACTAGTTCTGCAGAGGAAAAACACATTTGGGGACATAAATCAATGTTTTTTGCATCGCATCTTCTAAGAGGCGTAACATTTTTATTTTTCGGTTGACAGAGTTGGTTGAGGGCTTATTTTTTGCGGGACAACCTGCGCTTTTTATTGGTACTGTTGTCGGATGCATATGACTTTTTGATCACTTTTTATAGCATATTTTGTATGGTGAGATGGCGAAAAATCATTACTTCCGGCGAATTTTTTCCGTTTTTTTTTTCCGGCGTTCGCCGTGTACATTAAATATTATTTCAGTTTTATTGTACAGATTGTTACGGACGCGACAATACCAAATATGCATTGTTTTTATTACTTTTGAGTTCTTTTTTTATATAATTCATTTTCTATTGAGAAAAAGGGATTTTTGGGCTTTATAACTTTATTAATTTTTTTCATACACTTCATTTTATTTTTTTTACATTTTTTTTTACTTTTTCATGTGTCCATTTAGGACACTTCAATCAGCAATACTTTGCTGATATAGAATGCCATGTGAGACACAGCCTGCAGGTGTCCCACATGGCATTCCGTAGCAGGATGTCAGGCTGTGTAGACGCACAGCCTGACATCAGAAGGTCCTGGCAGGATCACCAGGTATGTGGGGGCTTCGGGCAGTCTGGGGTCACTGGCCAGACCCCAGACTACCTTTTACTGCTATCGGCACCCTCCGATCTCGCCGCGGGGGGTGCCGATCTGATTTAATTGTCGGCGGATGCCTTTCGATCGCGCCGTGATGTTTCACGGCGCGATCGAAAGGGTTAAAACTTCCAGTCGGACTCAGTTCCGACTGGACGTTATGGAGGAAGGGGTTAGGTGTTAGTAACACCTAACCCCTGTCCCCCCCGCACCCCTCCCCCCGCCAGAAAGGTACCTAAAGGCCGGACGTATTTCGGCAATAGTCCGGTCTTTAGGTACCAGCACATGAGGCCGTAAATTTACGTACGGCGGTCCTCATGTGGTTAATGAAGGACAATCCGAACATCTGGTGTGACCGTCCATTGGCAACTGCAGCACTGAAGTTACTATCTCTGGAAGTGGTACACCTTTTTTCTCTGTGTTTAGCCATGCTCGATGCTATGCTAGCTGACTACCCTAGGTTGGTCGATGGTTCTCTTAATGCATATCGCCAAGGGACATCGGATGTGTTTCTCAGCACTGAGGCCACCTCCTCTGAGCTCCCAAAGGAACTTCAGCAGATTTGTGTATTGCAGCAAAAGAGAAGAGAAAAAGCCTTGAAAGTATATCAAGTGAATAGTGCGGGTTTCCTCAAAAGGGCGGAGAAGTAATGGCTGCAGTTGTACTACATTTATATAGCAGGTTTCAGTGTTTTAGTACCAGTGTTCGGTGCTTGTACTGCTTGAGTTATTGGTTGAAATAATGTCACAGAAATAAATGAAAAATACAAGGGGTAGACCCTTAAAAATTGGATTGAGCTGATATAGCCTGACTGCAATTCTGGGTCTCCCACTTAGGTTTTGGGGTTACACACCCTGGATATCTGGATTGAGCGGACATAGTCTGACTGAATTTCTGTCTCTCCCACCTAGGTTTTGGGGTTACACATCCTGGATATCTGGATTGAGCTGACATAGTCTGACCTAATTGCGCTGTATCCTTGTTTTGGGGTTACACAGCCTGAAAAGCTGCTTTGCATGTATATAGCAAGAAGTAACTGCAGCGGATTGCTGCAGTTTTTCACGAAACAACAAAATTCAAGTTTTGGTTTTTTTTGTAATTGCTGTGGATTGATGCTATGTTTCAGGCCCCCCCAAAATTCAAGGCTTTTTCCAGCGCTATATGAATTAGTCACTGCTGTGGATTCCGGCTATTCTGTGTGCGGACAGCCAACAATGAAAGCTGTTTCTCCGCTATATATGAACTTGTATCTGTTGTGTGTCCCTGTTTTCCACCGTCCGGGGAAAGCTGGACGGATGTCCCTACAGTGTATAGCTCTGAGAAGAGCTGTTGGTTTTCTTCTTTAGTTCTTCCCTTAATTCTGAAGCTAATCGCTATCTAGCCCTCAGCAGATATGTTTCTCTCCCTATGTCTGACCGCTAAAATGGCGAATAGGGCGGCAGCCGTTCTTATGAATGGGAGGTCACATGTTTTCGGCAGCCAATGGTTTTTTTCAATTTTTTTCACTGCCTCCGTTGTCGTAGTTCCCGTCCCACCTCCTCGGCATAGTTATTGGTGCAATAAACACGCCAGGGAACGTGGGAGGGGACACAAATGTTTACTGCGTATGCGGCCTGGTATTCGATTGTGAACAAATATATTGAACGCCATGATACCTATTCGATCGAACGGCGTTCGCTCATCTCTAGTTATTATGTATAATACACGGTTATTATGTATACTAACACATTCATCAAAGGAACAGTAACATATATAAGGGGATATTTATTGGGGGGAACTATTAATAATAAGCCCAGCTGGGGAATTATAGATAATAAGGAAGGATTATTATAACTGAGGAAATTATTATTTATAAGAAGAAACTATTGGTAATAAAATGTATTATATTATTAGTAGTAGTAGTAGTAAGAGGATTGATTTATAAGGGGAGACTCATTTATTAGCAGGGATAATTATTTATAAGGGGGCCCTATAATAACTCATAAGGAGATATAAAAGGGTTTGTCATTATTGGGGGCAGAAAAGTATATTATTAAATCACTATTTTAAAGGAGTTTTGAAGCCGAAAAACTGATTTTTTTTTCTGATGACCTGGGCACAGGCTAAGACATTATGTGATCTGTAGGGGGTCGACTGTTTTAGTGACCTCCAGGTGAAAATCCCTACAGACCACATACTGTTGAGACGACTTGTGGATAGGTTATCAGTATAGAAAAAAAATCCATTTATGGCTGGAAAAACTCTTTAATTGATTTGATGCTTATTAGTAGAGATGAGCGAAGTTTTGGAAAATTCGATTCGGCTTTTTCTCTGGATTTCAGAAACAAAAGTTGATACTTTCTGAATTGATTTGCAACGAAAAACGTTAAAAAAATAGCTATTTCCTGGCTGCAGAGAGCCTGTATAGTGGGGTAGAACACTGTGCCTTTCAGTAACACACAGGGAGTCTGCTGTGGTAGTCAAACAATACAGTGAGTCAGTATGACACGAACATGACATTCTTAGATCCGCTGCACACCTTACTTATTTGAACACAGTGGCAGAGTGTTGAGGTTGCAGCAGCCTTATAAGGCCATGCAGTGACACAGCAGCAGATTGTGGAGGTTACAGCAATGTGAGGAGCCCATACAGTCACCCTGCGGCAGAGTGTGGCAATTGCAGCAGCCTTATGAGGCCATACAGTCACCCAGTGGCAGAATGTGGAGGTTGCAGCAGCGTGAGGAGACCATAGAGTTACAGTTACAGTTGGCAGAATGGGGAGGCGACAGGAGCATGAAGAGGCCCTACAGTGACCTAAGTGTAGAGGTTACAGTAGTCTTATGCGTCCAAACAATGACCCAGTGGCAGTGTGTGGAAGTTGCAGGAGCCTTATGAAGCCCTACAGTGACCCAGTGGCAGAGTGTGAAGGTTACAGCAGGCTTATGAGGAAATACAGTAACCAAGTGGCACAGTGGGATTACAGCAGTAGCGAGAAGATGCAGTAGTAGCATGAAAAGGCCATATAGTGATCCAGTGTCACAGTGTAGAGGTTGCAGCAGCCTTATGAAATCATACAGTGACCCAGTGGCAGAGTGTGGCGGTTGCAGCAGCTTTATGACTGGGTGACTCAGTGGAAGAGTAAAAAGGTAGCAGAAGCGTGAGTAGGCCACAGAGTGGCAATTTGATATAATGTGGAGGTAGCAACAGCTTTAGAAGGCTATACAGTAACCCTCTAGCATACAGTAATTCTCTTGCTAAGGGAACATAAAAGGACAGAGGCAGGTTCAGGACATCTGAGGGCACAGGATCTTCTCCCGGGCCTTGCCAACTAAGAGTTCTGTCTGACGAACCCACCGACTCTTGTCTGGGAGTGTCTGAAACTGTTGAGTCACTGGTTAAGACATGACGGCGACTTGACACTGGGAGCTCAGGCCTTTGTAAGTGACCACACGGCCCCTTACTCTGCTGTGAACTGTGCCTGCAGCAGAAACATTTAGGCCTGTGGCTCTCCCATGTGCATGGCCTGTTGCCAGTCTGACATACTGAGAAATGCCCTGTGATTGTACACTCTGCACACAATGGATAAGGTGCCTCTTATTTCTTTCCCCACTTTTAAAAATCTTTAAAATAAGAGTGAGAATAACTGGTAACTACGGAGATTGATGGCTAAGAATTCTTGATTTTTGCCACAACTGTATCAAGAAATGACCTGTAATTGTTTACACTGCACACAATGGCTAATGAGCCCCTAATTTACTGTACCACTATTATACACCTTTAAAAAGGCATGAGAACAGCTGAGTACAGATAAGTGTGGATGATTACCTTTTTTTTGCTGCAATGCACTGTAAAAGACTTGCTGTGTTCCACCTTAAACACACAGGTATGACTAATGAGCAGCAGTATACTATGAAAACAATGCCTAATAAGTCCCTAATTTCTTTCCTAACTATTGAATGCCTTTAAAAAGGCATGATGAGCTGAGTACAGGTAATAGTGGATGATAAATCACTGTTTTTGCTGTAAAAGGCTTGTTGTGTTCCACCTTGCACACACAGATATGAGTAATGAACAGCAGTATAGTGGCAGTGAGCGCTGCAATGTATATTAAGTTTCTTTCTGTTAACGCTAAAACTGCCCCAATTTTTTCTTGGATTTCCTCCCTATACTTTCCCTACACTTGTAATCCTCTTTCCCTGAACTTCTAACCGTTTTCTAACACTGTCCCTAGCTCCTGCTGATGTCTGTCACTGCAGTAAGAGTGATGTGAAATGACTGTACCTAAAATAGCCTCAGGTTTTTATAGGGCTGCGACATTACCGGGCCGACTGGCTGCTGATTAGCTGCACTAATAGTATTATGGGTGATCCCGCATTCCCAGAGTCCCAGCTCATTGTCCTAATATGTGCACGGCCATTTTATTAAAAAATGCAATTCGATGGATCAGAGCATGAAAAAATCTGGATTCTAGGTGAATCGAAGATCTCCTGAAATTCGGATCGAATTCCACTTCTACAGAATCAATTTGCTCATCTCTATTAATTAGGATACAAGCACGACTATTGTGTTTACATCAATATATTGTGTAATGGAGGTACGCAGTGTGGAGGGTCATGTAATATCTGAGCCTTGAGGTATTGTTGGTATTAGTGGTCTTTATATGATGTGTTTTGTTTGGTAATTGTCTGTATAGTGATATTTTTCCCCAGTATAGTGGTACATACATAGCAGTTTCACTATATGTATGTTTTCAAATTTTTTTATTGTTCTGATTTTTTAAGACTACAGTATATCAGTGCTGCAGGAAGTGCAGCCCTGACTACTAAGTGACAGACTATGACGGTTTTGTTAGTATGTCAGCATTTGGGGCCCCGCTTTTAATTTTGCCCAGGGTCACACTATGTCTAAAACTGGCCTGATGCTGTGCAATCTCAAAAAAGTTTGGTATCACAGTCACAGTTTGCTAGGTGCAGTATAAGATCGGTCCACAGCAATTTCCATTGTGGTCCAATCTCAGATGTAGCAGAGCTGACACACCAGAGATGCAGCAGAGCTGAGTGTGTGCTGAACCCTGCTACATCTGAGATGCAGCTGAGCTGAGTGTGTGCTAAATCGTGCTGCATCTCAGATGTAACAGTGCTGAGTGTGTAACAGAATCTGAGATGCAGCAAGGTTCAGCGCACACTCAGCTCTGCTGCATCTCAGATGTAGCAGGGTTCAGCGTACACTCAGCTCTGCTACATCTCTGGTGTAGCAGAGCTGTGTCAGCTCTGCTACATCTGAGATCGGATCACAATGGAGACTGCTGTGGACTGATCTTAGACTCCGCCTCCTTTGGCAGAACCAGCGTTGATTGGCCGAATGCTGTACATTGTATGGCATTCGCCCAATCAACGCAGGTCAATGCATTCCTATGAGAAAAAGTCAGCTCGCGCATATCGCAAGCTGACAGGGATCCCGACCAGATAGAGCCCCAAAGAGCTGGGTGAGTGACATTCCCCCCTATATAAAGGTAATACCTAGCTACCCTGCCTGTACATCTGTCCCTGTCTCACAGTCATATAATTCACAGTCTCAAATGAACCGAATGTAAAATCCACCATTCGTCTAAAGTGGAGGTCACCTGATTTAGCCGCCAATTACTTTTTTCGATTTTTTTTTCGATGCCTCCGTTGTCGTCGTTCCTGTCCCACCTTCCTTATCAGTTATTGGTGCAAAAAGCACCTGGGAAGGTGGGAGGGGAATCAAATTTTTAGTGCGTTTGCCTCGTGGTATTCGATTGGAATCGAATACCTCGAACAGCCTTATATTCGATCGAACGTGGTTGGCTCATCACTAATCATCATCATCACAGCCCTTATATGTATAGCCCTTATATAGAGGGATGTGATGATGCTGCCGATAACCAATCACATTATTGTCCATAGCTAACATGGTGCCTGAGTTTCAGGCATCATGTTAGCTTTTCCCACAATGATTGGCCAGTAGCGTAGCATTGTGGAAACTAACCTCCGACCTCAATCCCACCAAAAAAGATCGGAAGTCCGAATGCGATTGTGAAATTTACTCGATCGCTGATCGGAATCCGATCTTTTCGGATCCCGATTGCTCAAACCTATCTTAACCTCTAGTAGGATTTTATGTGTTTTTAATGAAGTCATAAGTTGTCATGCAATGTAATAAGTATAAAGTGTAATGTTCTTCTGGATTTGTATCTGTATAATTTAGGCTGGATGGTCTTTGTAGTCCCACCTCTGTCCACCAATCAGATTTCCTCAACAGCCTATACATAGAGAATGGAGCAGGAATCACTTATAGCTTGTCTCATCTGTACACATCCTTTATCCTGTATACTCACTCTAATTCCTGTATCCTGCAGTCTGGACTGGACAGAGCGACCAACAAGTCAGTGAAGTGAGGACCGGACAGACGGTTATTAGACAGGTCAAGTCTCTTCAGGGACTGGTTATTCCTTATTACAGAGGCCAACTGGGTGCAGGAAGTGTCTGGTAGAAGATTACTATCCAAACTGTAAGAATAAGATGAAATGTGAGAGATGTATCAGCAGCTGTATCACACAGGATAGGATTAGATACACAGCTCAGTATACAGTATCAGACAGGATAGGATTAGATACACAGCTCAGTATACAGTATCACACAGGATAGGATTAGATACACAGCTCAGTATACAGTATCAGACAGGATAGGATTAGATACACAGCTCAGTATACAGTATCAGACAGGATAGGATTAGATACACAGCTCAGTATACAGTATCAGACAGGATAGGATTAGATACACAGCTCAGTATACAGTATCACACAGGATAGGATTAGATACACAGCTCAGTATACAGTAACACACAGGATAGGATTAGATACACAGCTCAGTATACAGTATCACACAGGATAGGATTAGATACACAGGTCAGTATACAGTATCACACAGGATAGGATTAGATACACAGCTCAGTATACAGTATCACACAGGATAGGATTAGATACACAGATCAGTATACAGTATCACACAGGGTAGGATTAGATACACAGCTCAGTATACAGTATCACACAGGATAGGATTAGATACACAGCTCAGTATACAGTATCACACAGGATAGGATTAGATACACAGCTCAGTATACAGTATCACACAGGATAGGATTAGATACACAGCTCAGTATACAGTATCAGACAGGATAGGATTAGATACACAGCTCAGTATACAGTATCAGACAGGATAGGATTAGATACACAGCTCAGTATACAGTATCACACAGGATAGGATTAGATACACAGCTCAGTATACAGTAACACACAGGATAGGATTAGATACACAGCTCAGTATACAGTATCACACAGGATAGGATTAGATACACAGCTCAGTATACAGTATCACACAGGATAGGATTAGATACACAGCTCAGTATACAGTATCACACAGGATAGGATTAGATACACAGATCAGTATACAGTATCACACAGGATAGGATTAGATACACAGCTCAGCAGTCAGTATCACACAGGATAGGATTAGATACACAGCTCAGCAGTCAGTATCACACATGGTAGGATTAGATACACAGCTCAGTAGAGACGTCACATATGAAGGTGCAGTCAGCAGTTTATCTCATAGACATAACAATGGTGCGGAGGAACATAAAATAGAATAACATCCCTGTATAACTTGTCCCCACATGTCTCCTCCTGTACACATCTCTTATACTCACTGTAATTCCAGTATCTTGCAGGCTGGACTGGACAGAGCGGCCATCAAGTCACTGAATTGAGGACCGGACTGGACAAGTATCTTCAGGGACTGGTTATTCCTTATTACAGAGGCCAACTGGGTGCAGGAAGTGTCTGGTAGATGATTATTAGCCAAACTGTAAGAATAAGAAGATGAGATGTGAGAGATGTATCAGCAGCTGTATCACACAGGATAGGATTAGATACACGGCTCAGTATACAGTATCACACAGGATAGGATTAGATACACGGCTCAGTATACAGTATCACACAGGATAGGATTAGATACACAGCTCGGTATACTGTATCACACAGGATAGGATTAGATACACAGCTCAGTATACAGTATCACACAGGATAGGATTAGATACACAGCTCAGTATACAGTATCACACAGGATAGGATTAGATACACAGCTCAGTATACAGTATCACACAGGACAGGATTAGATACACAGCTCAGTATACAGTATCACACAGGATAGGATTAGATACAGCTCAGTATACAGCATCACACAGGATAGGATTAGATACACAGCTCAGTATACAGCATCACACAGGATAGGATTAGATACACAGCTCAGTATACTGTATCACACAGGATAGGATTAGATACACAGCTCAGTATACTGTATCACACAGGCTAGTGCCGCAACCCAGTGGAGAAGACCGGAGTACGGGAGTAGTAGTGACACTGGCTGATGTCACTACCTGATGTTGATGGTAGTGGTGTTATTTCCTGCGGGGCACTCCTATTTGGAGAAGGGACCTCTGTATTCTGGGAGTCCAGAGTTGCAGTGAAACCAAGAAACCATTTATTTAAAAGGGCTCTATCAGCAAAATGATGCCGATAGATCCCCACATATGCGTTAATAGCCTTTAGAAAGGCTATTCAGGCACTGCTAATATTATTTTAAACTACCCCCTGTTTTAAAATAAAACCATAAAAACATATATGTAAATCATACGTATCGTGCGAGCTGGGCAGTCATGAAGGGTCCGAAGTCATCTTCTGGCACACCTACCTCTTCTTTCTTCTTCTTAAGGGGAACTGAGCATACTGAGCATGCTCAGTTCCCCTTACCGCAAACTGCCCTTGAGAAAAATTGCGCTGGAGTGTGCACAATAACGCTCCAGAGGAAGCGATACTGCGCACGTGCTGGATTTGAACCAGTCACGCAGGAAGAAGAAGACAAAGTAGCGGGAGAGGCCAGCACCGGAGGGCGTCACCAAAAGAAGAAGAAAGAAGAGGTAGGTGTGCCAGAAGATGACGTCGGACCCTTCATGACTGCCCAGCGCGCACGATACGTATGATTTACATATATGTTTTTATGGTTTTATTTTAAAACAGGGGGTAGTTTAAAATAACATTAGCAGTGCCTGAATAGCCTTAATAGCATAATTTTGCTGATAGAGCCCCTTTAACTGGAACCATTGGGTACAACCAGCAACTTTGCAGATGGGGTATCAGTTGCAGTTCAGTCCCACTGCCTTGTTCATAGGAGGCTGCTCAGGGATGTTGCAGGCTGTAACATGAAAGTCCTCCACTAGTCCTCCTCTCGTGCCACTCCCAATTTAGTAAATTGGGGATTCTAGTAGGGCAAGGAGTTGCTGACCAGGATCTGGTTACCTGGAAGCTAGGCCCTCCGTACTTCCTGTCAATTCCTCTGTTGCTCCTCCTGGCATGGCAGGCAATCGTCTCTCATAGTGCTTAAGAATATTCCCTGTCTCAGGGCTGTCTCCAGATGAGCCAGGGGTGATGAATATTCCTCCTAGAGGCCGTGCTGGTGACAGTTGGAACCCTGGTTCTTCCATTCAGCCTGCTATCCCCTGAACTGTGCAGGATGGCTGCTAACTCTAGACTGAGAATCCCAACTGCCACCAGGAGACTATGATCTCCCAATCCTGCCCAGTGGCCTTTGATTGGCTAGGGCTAAACCAAGCCATGAGTTTGAACTGCAAAAGGGGGGAAAATAACAGGGAGAACCATATGCTAATTACATATAACATAAAACACAGAGGGTGGGACATACCAACATAACCTGGAAAAATATACAAATGCAAATAAAGGCAAAAAATATAGTTGCTTCAAAACTACAATTTACAACAATGTCAAAAAGACAGAAGCACCATGAATAAAATAATGAAATCTTTTTTAAGTACTAGCAGGAGGACGCGGCTTCGCACGGGTATATTACATTTTATGTTTGTGTAGTGGCCCCATGCGAATTGTCCAATTTTGCACTGGTGTATTTTGTATGTGGTTTGTGTGTATGTCCATAAGCGTCATGTGATTATGTGTATCTCATTTTGGATATCAGTGAAAAACCTGTGATTCGTTGTTATGGATACCTGGAGTAAAGCTGTGTGAATGTGACCTTGTGTAACAGTGTTATCCACAGTGCCTTGCTTCTTTAAAGCTGACCTACAGCAGTGAAGAAAAATGGCTGAGTTGCTATGGAAACCTGGAGTAAAACTCTAATGTGTGGTACTCGGTGCAGAGTCATGTATCTAATCCTCTGGCGTGTGGTACTGTGTGCTGAGGCATGTATCTAATCCTACAGCTTGTGGTACTGTGTGCAGAGGCACGTATCTAATCCTCCCTGGGTAGTATTGTGTGAAGAGGCGAGTATCTAATCCTCTGCTGTGCGGAACTGTGTGCAGATGCGCATATCTAATCCTCTCCCATGTAGTACTGTGTGTAGGCGCACGTATCTAATCCTCTGGTGTGTGGTACAGTCCGAAGATGCGCGTATCTAATCATCCGGCGTGTGGTACTGTGTGCAGAGGCATGTATCTAATCCTCCCCCATGTGTTATTGTGTGCAGTGGCGTGTATCTAATCCTCTGGCGTGTGGTATTGTGTGAAGATGCACGTATCTAATCCTCCAGCATGTGGTACTGTGTGAAGATGTGCATATCTAATCTATCCCCGTGTGGTATTGAGTGAAGAGTTGTATATCTAATCCTCTGGCAAGTGATACTGTGTGCAGACGCGCATATCTAATCTTATGGCATGTGGTACTGTGTGCAGATGTGCTTATTTAATCCTCTGCCATGTGGATCTGCATGCAGACGCACATATCTAATCCTCTGGCATGTGGTACTGTGTGCAGAGGCATGTATCTAATCCTGCCCTCTGTGGTACTGTGTGCAGACGCGCGTATCTAATCCTACGGCATGTGGTACAGTGTGCAGATGTGCATATCTAATCCTCCCCCTTGTGGAACTGTCTTTTGAGACACATATCTAATTTTCTTTTTTTTTTTAATTCTCATTTTATTATGATTTTTTACAACATTTTACAAAGAAGAAATGTTCACCACATATATACTCTAATACAATAACAAAAAGGATTGTACACTGTAGTCATAGCACAATACCTAAAAAGGTAAAGTCTGTAAATAATTTGTGAGGAAATAAAAGACAATAAACATAAAGAAACCGGTAACATAACCCAACCAATGATGGAAAACGTGGGGAAGTATGAAGATGTTTGTGAGCCAATCTTATATCAACTGATCTCAAAAATTGGGTGTGGAGTCAGTGGATGGGGGGGTATTGGGAGGGGGGGGTCATAGGGCAACCATTGACATGAATCAGGTAGAAGAAGACCACCAAGGGGACCAGGTCCACAAGTATTTATCGTGAGTTCTCTCCTTCCAACTGATTAGCTCCTCGAACCTAGCTATTTGATATACTTTTTCCTTCCAGGCTTTTACAGTAGGGGGAGAATCTTTTTTTTTTTTTTTTTTTTAAATGTAGATTGTGAGCCCCACATGGAGCTCACAATGTACATTTTCCCCTATCAGTATGTCTTTTTTTTGGAATATGGGATGGAAATCCATGCAAACACGGGGAGAACATACAAACTCCTTGCAGATGGTTTTTTGCCCTTGGCGGGATTTGAACACCAGGACTCCAGCGCTGCAAGGCTGCAGTGCTAACCACTGAGCCACCGTGTGGCCCCTAGGGGGAGAATCTTGTAACCAATGTAGTGGTATAAGGGATTTAGCAGCTTCCAGTAAGTGTGTGGTCAAATTTTTCTTAGAGGGAATGTACTCAAGAGAGGATTTGGCTAAGAGGACTTCTGCCGGACCGAAGGCGTGTTTGCTGTTCGTGATAACAGAGATTTGTTCCAAGATGTCACACCAATACTTTTGTATAATTTCACATCCCCACCATACGTGCAGCATCGACCCTGGGGCCTTCTTACATCTCCAACACACATCTGACTCTGAGAGCTGTCTGTGAAACAGCCACTGGGGTGTTCTGTACCACCTCGATACAACCTTAAAGTGTGACTCTTGCAACCTCACGCACCTAGAGAAACCGTGGGAATGCGTCAAGATAAATTCAGATTCCTGATCTGTGAATGCAGTTCCAAGTTCCAGTTCCCAGGAGCTCAAGTAAGTGGGCTTGGAAGGGCATTCCTGCTGCAATAAAAACATCTTGCACATCGATATCTTTCTACTGGAGTCTAATTTACTTGTCAGGTTTTTCTCAAAATTAGTGGGTGATCTCGAAAGATTTACCTGCTTCCGAGCGGTATTTACAACATGAACAAAATGAGCATAATCCAAGAAGGTGAGATGTGGTACAGATAGCTTGGCTTGTAATTCCTACTGAGAGAGCGGAGAGCCATTTTGTATTAGATCTGATACTTTCCAGTTGCGGAGCCTCATCCACCACTGAGGCGTCTGAAACCTGCAAGAGGAGGTGAGGTTTGGGAGTAAACTAGCCGGCGTACAAATGGAGGTACCACCTCCCAGTCTTTCTTTATAGAGACACCAAGTCTCTGCTGGGCCCTTCAAGAGAATATCCACATCTGTCTTCGCGAGATCTCTGCGTTCTGGCAACCATAACCAATATAACATGCGAGGGCCGTGGCTAATACTCTCTAGAGTCGTCAGTGAGGGGCATTTTGACGGATAGGTGTAGGCCATCCATCTGGACAATTGTATCACTCTGTAGTACAAGTGGATATCCGGCAGACTCAGTCCACCATCTCGCTTGTCAAGAAAGAATAAGGCAATCTAGGATTTCTCCCTTTCCATAGATAAGAAGAGAAAAGTCTGCGTAAACAGGTAAAGAATTCGGGTGGGACATAGACAGGAAGCATTTGGAGAGTATATAATATTTTAGGGACTATGTACGTCTGTAAGAGGTTCCTGCGGCCTATCCAAGAGATCATGGGAAGATCATATTCCCTTAACAGCTTTTTGATATTGGACAAAAGAGGGAGATGGTTATATCTATAAACGTTTCTGGGATCGGCTGGAAGGTGAACTCCTAAATACTTAATAGTATCAGCCTTCCAGGTAAAGGGGGAGGTACTGGCCAATCTGTCAGCTTCTGCTTTGTTCAAAGACACATTTAAGATCTCAGACTTAGAGACATTCATCTTGTAATTCGAGAGCTGTCCATACATGTGAATAATTTTTAGTAATTCAGGTAGGCCTGACTTTGGGTTGGATAAACAGAACAATATATCGTCTGCGAAAGCTACAGCTTGGAGCGATGCATCCCCAGCACAAAAGCCACGAATCCTATCATTCTGCCTTACAGCTTGCAGTAACACCTCCAGGGTGAGAACGAATAAAGATGGTGATAACGGGCAGCCTTGACGAGTGCCGTTTGAGATGGCAAAATAATCTGACAACACACCATTCGTCCGCAGTCTGGCATGCGGCTGTTCGTACAATGTAAAAATAGCTTTGACAAACTTGGCCGGGAAGCCAAACGACAGGAGAGTAGCTTCCATAAAACTCCAGCTCACCCTGTTGAATGCCTTCTCGGCGTCTACACTAAGCAGTAATAACGGGGTGTTTTCTCTTCTAGCTATGGACATCGCGTGCAAAAGTCTAATAGTATTGTCTTTACCTTCTCTATGCGCGACGAAGCCCGATTGTTCGTCGCATAGCACGCCTGGGAGTAGAGATCTCATCCTCATCGCCAGGAGTTTTGACCAGATTTTGAGGTCCAGGTTCAACAAAGATATCGGGCGATAACTGCCACATTCTTGCGAGTCTTTTCCTTCCTTGGCGATGAGGACAACATGTGCCTCCTGCGTTTGCCGTGGCATAGACTGTCCCTGTAGGAGAGAGTTGCAAAATTTAGTGATATAAGGTAGTAATTGCTCTGAGAACTTTCTATAATACAACAATGGAAGGCCATCTGGTCCCGGGGCTTTCCCAATTGGGAATGAATTTATGACTCTAAGGACTTCAGCCGACGAAATCTCTGCAAGTAGCTGAGAATGTTCTGATTCGGGTATCTTAGGAAGTGAGATTGAGCTAAAAAAGTTTGTGAGCGCTTGACTACTATCTGAAGTATGAGAGGCTGTGTCGTTAGAGTCTAAATTGTAAAGATTGTTATAAAATTCGCGAAAGGCCTCCGATATGCGTTCAGCGTCTCTCTCAAGAGCACCCGAGGCAGTTTTTATCGCAGCAATATGAGTTTTTTCTTTCTCTTTTTTAAGCATGGCAGACATAAGGCGTCCGCCTTTGTTGCCGTGTGTATAAATTCTGAGTTTAGAATATAAAAAACTCTTCATAGCTGTCTCATTCAATGCCTTTTTTAACTTCTCCCTTAGAACTAGCAGCTCAGCGTGAACATTCCGCAACGCTTGTTGCTTGTGTATCCTTTCTAAGGCCGATATTTGGGCCAACAAGGAATCAATCTCTTTCTGCCTAGCTTTTTTCTTGGCTGAAGCCTTCGATATAAGCATTCCCCTAATGAAGCATTTATGGGATTCCCAGAGGATTGGGGAACTCACACCAGGAGTATCATTCATTTTAAAAAATTCAGATAATGAATCCGCTACTTGTTTCGTTATGTTTGCATCATCTAACAAAGACTCATTAAGCCTCCACGTCCATTGTCTGGAAGGAAGGTCTGGAAAAGCAATGGTGGTAGTGACAGGGGCGTGGTCAGACACACTAATACAACCTATGGTCGACTTGATTACCCGGGATGCAGAGGATGTGGAGCAAAAAACATAATCTAACCTCTGGTGGGAATTATGCGGAGTGGAGAAGAAGGAGTAGTCTCTCACTTTGGGGTTCACCAACCTCCAGGTATCAATCAACTGAGCATCCTGCAAGGCAATGTGAAGTTTCCGCAATGCTTTCTGGGAGATAGCTGACTTACAGGTGGACGTATCCATGAAGGGATCTAAAGCCACATTCATGTCACCACCCAGGATTATTTCACCTTCCGAGAAAGTCGAAAGGTTCTGAATAGCATCACATAACCACTGGATTTGGCTCTTGTTCGGAGCATAAAATGTAGCTAATGTGACCTTACGAGCGTGAAGAAAGCCCTTAAGAAAGAGGTATCTGCCATCTGGGTCTGTGAGTTGGCTTGTAACAATAAAAGGACAGGAGTTCTTAACGGCGATAGCCACTCCTCTAGAATTAGAAACCAAGCTATTAGAATAGAACCACTGGGAATATAGTGATTTAGGGGGTTTCGGAATGCTATTTTGGGAGTAGTGAGTTTCTTGAAGCATCAATATATCAGCTCCAATCTTTTTAAACAGATTCATAACCCAATGTCGCTTATTTGGCGAGTGGAGACCTTTCACATTGAATGAAGTAATTATAAGCTGTGTGGGAGAAGACTCGGTCCTAGCCGGGGGGGACATCCTCTAAAGAACAGTGGAGAAGCTTAATCACAAATAAGACAAATCTGTAATGAGCACGTACCAGACGAAAATCCCCAAGGGATAAAGAAGTCAATGTGTACCCAATAAAAACAAAAAAGGGGGGGGGAGGGGGGGGTAAGAAGAGGCTAAAGGTACGGAGGGGCAAGGAGGGTTGGGGGGTCAGGAAGGGAGCTTGCGATTCCAAGGGGTGCCCTAGTTCTACACCTCAAGGGCCAAAAAAGAGGAACCAAGAAAGTGAGACCCAGGACAAACCGAGGGATCAGCGGTATCAATAAACACAAGTCGGTGAACTATGAGGTGGGGGTAGGAGTATATTCCTGATCGGTATCCAGCCCAAAACACCTCGTCTCAGAACAGGCTCGTGGGCAAAAGAGCCATAAATACAACAAATGGCAATATGCAGTACAATACAAAATAGGGTAGAAAAAGAGCAAACCATAGTGATAGTGAAGTAGCTAAGTAATAAAGCTCTAAACCATAGCATAGAAAAGTGCATGACAGTCCGGAACCATGAGTAATATTCTAGAATGTCCTGCAATACACATAACAAACCAGGTAATTATAAGAAAGAAGGCACGTAGTTTGAGAAAATAAACCTGAGACCAGGGAGTCCATATCAAGACGTAACTTGTTTCAATTTTGAAAGTGCTTTTCTCATTCTCGGCGACTTGGCTGTTGATCCATTCCACGTGGATAACGGAGGAAGGTCTGGAAGCTGATCAATATCAGCAGTAGGTAACCATGACTGAATAGGTAGTGGGTCGATATCTAGTACATGCCAAAGCGGGTCAAGGTCTTCCGGTGTGTGGACCGTAATGCGTCTGCCCCGGAGCGTGATAGCAAGTCCAAATGGGTACAACCACGCGTATGGTATATTACGCGCTCTAAGAACCTCCAGTAGCGGTCTCAGCATCCTACGTTTGCTCAAAATGGAGGGGGCTACATCCTGATATAGAGAAATCTCTGCACCTTCATAAAGTATCTGGTCTTTCACTCTGGCTGCAGATAATAATGCCGCAGTGTCCACAAATGACAGCAAGCCACATATAATGTCTCTCGGTGGTTCTCCTTGTTTGGGCTTGGCCCTGAGGGCTCTATGAATGCGCTCTATTACAATCCCCTGGGCCCTCTCTTTCCCCAGCAAATTTGTAAAAACATCGTCCGCCATTTTGGGCAAGTCCTCTGCTAAAACAGACTCAGGGAGGCCTTTTATCCTTATATTTTTACGTCTGGAACGGTTTTCCTGATCTTCAACTAATAATAAAGACTTGTCTATCATGTCCTTATGCTTTTGAAATTGGTCTGCAATAATATCAGAGTGCGATCTTACCGCCGAATATGCTTCTTCTAAGGCCTGCACCCGTTGTCCAACAGATTGTATTTCAGTCTTGATCTCAGACACCGCTTTGTCTAGAGCTTTGGTCAAAGCTTTCTGTAAAAAGAGTTTGGACACGCTGACAATCCCACTATCTCCGCCATCTGTATCAGGAGTGCCGTCTTCCTCCGAATCCTCCAGGAACTCACCGTCTTGCCTGCAAGCCGGCGCCATCTTATGAGTACTCGCCGGAGGGGTAAGTGTTTTTTTCCGCAGGAACTTCTGCATGTCGCCTTGTTTGGAGACCCTGGGTGTGCTCGGGCCTTCCAGGGACCGATCCCTGTTAGTTTTGCCCATCTGGGGTTGCTATAAAGAGGCTAGACGAGGTGTAATGGGCCCGAATCGAAGGAGCTCTAGCTCCGAGCGTCCTTCTCCATGCGCGGTCAGGCTCCGCCCCACATATCTAATTTTCTGGTGTGTGGTACTGTGTGCAGATGCGTGTATTCAATCTTCTGGCATGTGGTATTGTGTGCAGATGCATGTATTCAATCCCCCGGTGTGTGGTACTGTGTGCAGACATGCGTCTCTAATCCTCTGGCGTGTGGAACTGTTTGCAAATGTGCGTATCCAATCCTCTGGCATATGGTACTGTGTGCAGATGTGCATATCTAATCTCCCCCCCCCCCCGTGTGGTACTGTGTGTAGACGCGTGTATCTAATCCTCTGGTGGTGGTACTTTGTGAAGACCTGCATATCTAATCCTCCGGCGTGTTGAACTGTGCACAGATGTGCGTATCTAATCCTCCCCGGTGTGGCATTGTGTGAAGAGGTGCGTATCTAATCCTCCCCGTGTGGTACTATGTGCAGACACGCATATCTAATCCTTCAGCGTGTGGAACTGTGTGCAGACGCGCATATCTAATCCTCCCGTGTGGTATTGTATGAAGAGGCGCATATCTAATCCTACTATAAGGATTGGAGTCAAGGTCAGGCAGTGCAAGGTGACACAGCTGGGAAAGCAACACTGTGCAACTAAGGACAAAAGGGGTCACAGGCCCTGCAGCTATAACTATGCTGTAATATCTGAGATGAGGCAGACCAATGCACTTCCTAATTGAAGTGCGCCTACCACGGCTCCTAACCTTCTATCCGGCGGCTAGGATAAAGGGAGAGGAGGCCCTGAAAGTCCTAGGGACTGGAGTCACGGGGTCACACCTAAACAGAAAGCACAGTGTAAATGCAATGCAAAACAAAATATTAAACAGCATGGAACCAGGGAGGACCACAAGTCCCAGCAAGACACAGAAGAGAAGGCGAGGTCAAACGAGCAAGAGTTCAAGCCAGGAGATATAATAAAAGGTACCAAATCAAAAGACAAGGGATAGTCAAAAATACAAGCCGGGTCTAAAAACCAAGAAACATATGGAATACAAACAGACGGAATTAGACTGAGCAGGGGGACCAGGAAACACAAAGTGAATGGCTGGCAAGGATCATTGCCTGGTTGGGGATTAAATAGCAGCAGAGAACACACCTGATGGCTAATGGCATGGAGACTGAAGGCAAGGAAAAGATTAACCCTTAATGACCTAAGCACACCCAATAGAACTCCTAACACGTCTCCCAGGGAGACGCCGCGCAGCAAGGAGACCGCGACGACTCCGTATCCTGACACCTATGGCGTGTGTAACTGTGTGTAGATGCGTGTATCTAATTCTCACCCATGTGGTATTGTGTGCAGTGGCGTGTATCTAATCCTCCAGCGTGTGGTATTGTGTGAAGACGCACGAATCTAATCCTCTGGCATTTGGTACTGTGTGCAGACGCATGTATCTTATCCACCGGTGTGTCATACCGTGTGCAGAGTCGCGTATCTAATCCTCTGGCATTTGGAACTGTGAGAAGTCGCGTGTATCTAATCCTACGGCATGTGGTTCTGTGTGCAAACGTGTGTATCTAATCCTCTGGCTTGTGGAACTTTTTGCAGACGTGCATATCTAATCCTGCGGTGTGTGGTGCTGTGTGCAGATACGAATATCCAATCCTCCCCATGTGGAACTGTGTGCAGACGCATGTATATAATCCTCTGGCATGTAGAACTGTGTGCAGATGTGTGTATCTAATCCTCTGGTGGTGGTACTATGTGAAGACCTGCGTATCTAATCCTCCGGCGTGTTGAACTGTGCACAGATGTGCGTATCTAATCCTCCCCTGTGTGGCATTGTGTGAAGAAGTGCGTATCTAATCCTCCCCATGCGGTACTATGTGCAGACATGCATATCCAATCCTTCAGCGTGTGGAACTGTGTGCAGACGCGCATATATAATCCTCCCCTGTGTGGTATTGTATGAAGAGGCGCATATCTAATCCTACGGCGTGTGCAACTGTGTGTAGATGCGTGTATCTAATTCTCACCCATGTGGTATTGTGTGCAGTGGCGTGTATCTAATCCTCCAGCATGTGGTATTGTGTGAAGATGCACAAATCTAATCCTCTGGCATGTGGTACTGTGTGCAGACGCATGTATCTTATCCACCGGTGTGTCATACTGTGTGCAGACGCGCATATCTAATCCTCTGGCATTTGGAACTGTGAGAAGTCGCGTGTATCTATTCCTACGGCATGTGGTACTGTGTGCAAACGTGTGTATCTAATCCTCTGGCTTGTGGAACTTTTTGCAGACGTGCGTATCTAATCCTGCGGTGTGTGGTGCTGTGTGCAGATACGAATATCCAATCCTTCCCATGTGGAACTGTGTGCAGACGCATGTATATAATCCTCTGGCATGTAGAACTGTGTTCAGATGTGCGTATCTAATCCTCTGGCGTGTGGTGCTGTGTGCAGATGCAGGTATCCAATCCCCCCCATGTGGAACTGTGTGCAGACGCGCGTATCTAATCCTCTGGTGTGTGGTTCTGTATGAAGACATGCGTATCTAATGCTCCGGTGTATGGTACTGTGAGCAGACGTGCATATCTAATCCTTCGGCGTATAGTACTATGTGAAGACTCGCGTATCTAATCCTCTGTTGATGGTACTGTCTGCAGATGTGCGTATCTAATCCTCCGGCGTGTGGTACTGTGTGCAGACACGCGTATCTAATCCTTCAGCATGTGTAACTGTGTATAGACGTCCATTTCTAATTCTCGGTCATGTGTGTAGACAAGCATATCTAATCCTCCGACGTGTGGTACTGTGTGCAGACGCACATATCTAATTCTTCGGTATTTGGAGATGTGTGCAGTCACGTGTATCTAATCCTACGGCATGTGGTACTGTGTGCAGACGTGCGTATCTAGTCCTCTGGCTTGTGGAACATTTTGCAGACGTGCATATCTAATCATCTGGTGTGTGGTGCTGTGTGCAGATGCGCATATCCAATCCTCCCCATGTGGAACTGTGTGCAGACGCGCATATCTAATCCTATGGTGTGTGGTTCTGTGTGAAGACGTGTGTATCTAATGCGCTGGTGTGTGATACTGTGAGCAGATGTGCGTATCTAATCCTTTGGTGTATAGTACTTTGTGAACACTCGCGTATCTAATCCTCCCCATGTGGTACTGTGTGCTGAGATGCATATCTAATTCTCTGGCGTGTAGTACTGTGTGCAGAGGCATGTACCTAATCCTCCAAAGTGTGGTACTGTGTGCAGACACACGTATCTAATCCTCCCCTGTGTGGTATTGTGTGAAGAGGCGTGTATCTAATCCTACGGCATGTGGTACTGTGTGCAGACACGTGTATCTAATCCTCTGGCGTGTAGAACTGTGTGCAGATGCATGTATCCAATCCTCCCCCATGTGGAACTGTGTGCAGACACACGTATCTAATCCTCCCCCATGTGGTACTGTGTGCTGAGACGTGTATCTAATTCTCTGGCGTGTAGTACTGTGTGCAGAGGCATGTATCTAATCCTCCAAAGTAATTATGGTACTGTGTGCAGATGCACGTATCTAATCCTCCCCTGTGTGGTATTGTGTGAAGAGGCACCTATCTAATACTACGGCATGTGGTACTATGTGCAGACGCGTGTACATAGTCCTCTGGCATTTAGAACTGTGTGCAGACATGCGTATCTAATCCTCTGGCATGTGGTGCTGTGTGCAGATGCAGGTATCCAATATCCCTATGTGGAACTGTGTGCAGACGTATGTATCTAATCCTCTGGTGTGTGGTTCTGTGTCAAGACGTGCGTATCTAATGCTTCAGTGTGTGGTACTGTGAGCAGACGCACATATCTAATCCTTTGGCGTATAGTACTGTGTGAAGACTCGTGTATCTATTACTCTGTCAATGGTATTGTGTGCAGATGCGCATATCTAATCCTCCGGTGTGTGGTACTGTGTGCAGACACGCATATCTAATCCTTTAGCGTGTGGAACTGTGTGTAGACGTGCATATCTAATCCTCGGTCATGTGGTAATGTGTGCAGTCGTGTGTATCTAATCCTTCAGCATGTGGAACTGTGTGCAGATGCACGTATCTAATCCTTCAGTGTGTGGAACTGTGTGCAGAAGCGAGTATTTAATCCTCTGGTGTTTGGGACTGTGTGCAGACACGCATATCTAATCCTCTGGTGTGTGGTTCTGTGTGAAGATGTGCATATCTAATGCTCTGGTGTGTGGTACTGTGAGCAGACACGTGTATCTAATCCTTCGGCTTATAGTACTGTGTGAAGACTTGCGTATCTAATCCTCTGTCGATGGTATTGTCTGCAGATGCGCATAGCTAATCCTCTGGTGTGTGGTACTGTGTGCAGAGGCGTGTATCTAATACTTCAGCGTGTGGAACTGTGTGCAGAAGTGCATATTTAATCCTCTGGTGTGTGGGACTGTTTACAGAAGCGCGTATCTAATCCTCTGGTGTGTGATACTGTGTGCTGATCTGTGTATCTAATCCTCTGATGCGTGTATCTCAGTTTGGATATCAGTGTTGGGTTGTGTATGTGGAGTGACCATGTGTATTGCAGATGGAATATAAGTGAAAGACTTGCAGGTTTGTATTGGCTAAGGGGGGGGGAATGTGTTTGGAATGCTGTATCTCAGCAACGGTACGTCTGAGCGAGTTGGAGTCTCATCTTAAACCTTCCCAGATACCTGAAGTATCTCTGTACCAAATTTGGTGAAGATCGGTCCAGTCGTTTGGTCGAACATAGAGAACAGACAGACAGACAGACAGACAGACATTCATATTTATCAGATAGAGAGATATCTCTCTATCTCTTCTCTCTCTCCCTATATTATAAAAATGAATTCTTGTCTGTCTGTCCGTCTGTGCTCTAATGCGAACCAAACGACTGGACCGATCTTCACCAAATTTGGTACAGAGATACTTCAGGTATCCGGGAAGGTTTAAGACGAGACTCCAACTCGCTCTGACCCACCGTTGCTGAGATACAGCATTCCAAACACAGTGCCCCCCCCCCCTTAGCCAATACAAACATGCAAGTCTTTCACTCATATTCCAACTGCAATACACACGGTCACTCCACATGCACAATACAACACTGATATCCAAACTGAAATACACGCATCAGAGGATTAGATACACAGATCAGCACACAGTATCACATGCCAGAGGATTAGATACACGGGTCTGCACACAGTCCCACACACCAGAGGATTAAATACGCATTTCTGCACACAGTTCCACACACTGAAGGATTTGATACGTGCATCTGCACACGGTTTCACATGCCAAAGGATTAGATACAGGCGTCTACACACAGTTCCACACTCCAGAGGATTAGATACGTGCATCTGCACACATTTGTACACGCCATAGGATTAAATACACGCGTCTGCACACAGTTCCACATTCCAGAGGATTAGATACACGCGTCTGCACACAGTACCACATGCAGTAGGATTAGATACGCGCGTCTACACATAGTTCCACACGCCAAAGGATTAGATATGCACGTCTGCACACAGTACCACACGGGGGCGGATTAGATACGCGCGTCTACACACAGTACCACATGCCATAGGATTAGATACGCGCATCTGCACACAGTACCACATGCCGAGGGATTGGATACGCGCGTCTACACACAGTTCCACACGCCGTAGGATTAGATACGCGCCTCTTCACACAATACCACATGGGAGGATTAGATACACGTGTCTTCACACAGTTGTACACGCCATAGGATTAGATACACGCGTCTGCACACAGTACCACATGCCGTAGGATTAGATACGTGCGTCTACACACAGTACCACATGCCTTAGGATTAGATACACGTGTCTGCACACAGTACCACATGCCGTAGGATTAGATACGCGCGTCTACACACAGTACCACATGCCGTAGGATTAGATACACATGTCTACACACAGTTCCACACGCCGTAGGATTAGATACGCGCCTCTTCACACAATACCACACAGGGGAGGATTAAATACGTCCGTCTGCACACAGTACCACACGCCAGAGGATAAGATAAGCGCGTCTGCACACAGTACCAAATTCCGTAGGATTAGATACCCACGTCTACACACAGTTCCACATGCCGTAGGATTAGATACGCGCCTCTTCACACAATACCACACAGGGGAGGATTAGATACGTGCATCTGCACACAGTACCACACGCCAGAGTATTAGATACGCGCATCTGCACACAGTACCGCACGCCAGAGTCATTAGATATGCGCGTCTGCACACAGTTTCACTTACTGGAGGATTAGATACGCGCCTCTTCACACAATGCCACAAGGGGAGGATTAGATATGTGCATCTGCACAAAGTACCACACCAACAAGGATTGGATACTTGCATCTAAACACAGTACTACACGGGGAAGGATTAGATACAGCTTTACTCCAGGTATCCATAACAACTGATCACAGGTTTTTCACTGACGTTCAAAATGAGATACACATAATCACATGACGCTTATGGACATACACACAAACCACATACAAAATACATCAGTGCAAAATTGGACAATTCTTATGAGGCCACTACACAAACATAAAATGTAATATACCCGTGCGAAACCGGGTCCTCCCTCTAGTCTCTCTATATTATAAAAATGAATTTCTGTCTGTCTGTCTGTCTGTGCTCTAATGCGAACCAAACGACTGGACCGATCTTCACCAAATTTGGTACAGAGATACTTCAGGTATCCGGGAAGGTTTAAGACGAGACTCCAACTCACTCGGACGTACCGTTGCTGAGATACAGCATTCCAAACACAGTGCCCCCCCCCCCCCCCCTTAGCCAATACAAACCTGCAAGTCTTTCACTCATATTCCAACTGCAATACACACGGTCACTCCACATACACAATACAACACTGATATCCAAACTGAGATACACGCATCAGAGGATTAGATACACAGATCAGCACACAGTATCACACACCACAGGATTAGATACACGGGTCTGCACACAGTCCCACACACCAGAGGATTAAATACGCACTTCTGCACACAGTTCCACACACTGAAGGATTTGATACGTGCGTCTGAACACAGTTCCACATGCCGAAGGATTAGATACACGCGTCTGCACAAAGTACCACACCCCGGGGGATTGGATACATGCGTCTGCACACAGTCCCACAAACCAGAGGATTAGATACACGCGTCTGCACAGAGTACCACATGCCGTAGGATTAGATACACGCGTCTACACACAGTTCCACACTCCAGAGGATTAGATACACGCGTCTGCACACAGTTGTACACGCCATAGGATTAGATACACGTTTCTGCACACAGTACCACATGCAGTAGGATTAGATACGCGCGTCTGCACACAGTACCACATGCCGGGGGATTGGATACGCGCGTCTACACACAGTTCCACACGCCGTAGAATTAGATACGTGCCTCTTCACACAATACCACACAGGGGAGGATTAGATACACGTGTCTTCACACAGTTGTACACACCATAGAATTAGATACACGCGTCTGCACACAGTACCACATGCCATAGGATTAGATACGTGCGTCTACACACAGTACCACATGCCATTGGATTAGATACACATGTCTGCACACAGTACCACATGCCGTAGGATTAGATACGCGCGTCTACACACAGTTCCACACTCCAGAGGATTAGATACGCGCGTCTGCACACATTTGTACACGCCACAGGATTAGATACACACGTCTGCACAGAGTACCACATGCCGTAGGATTAGATACACGCGTCTACACACAGTTCCACACTCCAGAGGATTAGATACGCACGTCTGCACACAGTTGTACATGCCATAGGATTAGATACACGCGTCTGCACACAGTACCACATGCAGTAGGATTAGATACGCGCCTCTACACATAGTTCCACACGCCGAAGGATTAGATACGCGCCTCTTCACACAATACGACACAGGGGAGGATTAGATACATGTGTGTGCACACAGTATCACACTTTGGAGGATTAGATACATGCCTCTGCACACAGTACTACAAGCCAGAGAATTAGATATGCGTCTCAGCACACAGTATCACACGGGGGAGGATTAGATACGCACGTCTACACACAGTACCACATGCCGTAGGATTAGATACGCGTGTCTGCACACAGTGCTACATGCCGGGGAATTGGATACGCGCGTCTACACACAGTTCCACATGTCGTAGGATTAGATACGCGCCTCTTCACACAATATCACACAGGGGAGGATTAGATACACGTGTCTTCACACATTTGTACACGCCATAGGATTAGATACACGCGTCTGCACACAGTACCACATGCCGTAGGATTAGATACGCGTGTCTGCACACAGTACCACATGCTGTAGGATTAGATACGTGCGTCTACACACAGTTCCACACGCCGTAGGATTAGATACGCGCCTCTTCACACAATACCACACAGGGGAGGATTAAATACGCGCATCTGCACACAGTGCCACACGCCAGAGTATTAGATAAGCGCGTCTGCACACAGTACCAAGTTCCGTAGGATTAGATACGCGCGGCTGCACACAGTACCACATGCCGTAGCATTAGATACCCACGTCTACACACAATTCCACATGCCGTAGGATTAAATACGCGCCTCTTCACACAATACCACACAGGGGAGGATTAGATACATGCATCTGCACACAGTTTCACACGCCGGAGGATTAGATACGCGCGTCTGCACACAGTACCATACACCGGGGGATTGGATACATGCGTCTGCACACAATACCACATGCCAGAGGATTGGATATGTGCATCTGCACACAGTTCAACACACCAGAGGATTAGATAAGCAGGTCTGCACACAGTACCACATTCCGTAGGATTAGATACGTGCGTCTGCTTACAGATCCACACGCCAGAGGAATAAATACACGCATCTTCACACAGTTGTACATGCCGTAGGATTAGATACACACGTCTGCATACAGTACCACATGCTGTAGGATTAGATACGCGCGTCTACACACAGTTCCAAACGCCGTAAGATTAGATACACGCCTCTTCACACAATACCACACAGGGGACGATTAGATACGTGCATCTGAACACAGTACCACACTTTGGAGGATTAGATACAGGCCTCTGCACACAGTACCACACGCCAGAGTATTAGATACGCGCATCTGCACACAGTACCACACGCCAGAGTATTAGATACACGCATCTGCACAAAGTACCACACCCCGGGGGATGGATACATGCGTCTGCACACAGTACCACATGCCAAAGGATTGGATACACGCATCTGCACACAGTTCCACGCACCAGGGCATAAGATTTGCACGTCTGCACACAGTACCACATGTTGTCGGATTAGATACGCGCGTCTACACACAGTTCCACACTCCAGAGGATTAGATACGTGCGTCTACAGACAGTTGTACACACCATAGGATTAGATACACGTGTCTACACACAGTTCCACACACCAGAGCATAAGATATGCACATCTGCACACAGTACCACATGCCGCAGGATTAGATATGTGTGTCTACACACAGTTCCCCACGCCGTAGGATTAGATACACGCCTCTTTACACAATACCACAAAGGGGAGGATTAGATACGTGTGCCTGAATACAGTACCACACTTTGGAGGATTAGATACATGCCTCTGCACACAGTACCACAAGCCAGAGAATTAGATACGCGTCTGCACACAGTAACACATGCCGTAGGATTAGATACGCACGTATGCACACAGTTCCACACGCCGCAGGATTAGATACGTGCCTCTTAACACAATACCACACAGGTGAGGATTAGATATGTGTGTCTGCACACAGTACCACAAGCCAGAGAATTAGATACATGTCTAAGCACACAGTACAACACGGGTAGGATTAGATACGCGCGTCTGCATAAAGTACCACATGCCTCAGGATTAGATATGTGCCTCTTCACACAATACCACACAGGGCAGGATTAGATACGTGTGTCTGCACACAGTACCACACTTTGGAGAATTAGATATATGCCTCTGCACACAGTACCACAAGCCAGAGAATTAGATACGCGTCTCAGCACTCAGTACCACACTCCAGAGGATTAGATACGCGCATCTGCACACAGTACCACACACCAGAGGATTAGATAAGCACGTCTGCACACAGTACCACATGCCGTAGGATTAGATACACGTGTCTGCTTACAGTTCCACATGCCAGACGATGAGATACGCACGTCTTCACACAGTTGTACACGCTATAGGATTAGATACATGCATCTGCATACAGTACCACATGCTGTAGGATTAGATACGCGTGTCTACACACAGTTCCACACGCCGTAGGATTAGATACGTGCCTCTTCACACAGTACCACACTTTGGAGGATTAGATACATGCCTCTGCACACAGTACCACATGCCAGATAATTAGATACGCGTCTCAGCACACAGTACCACACTGGGGAGGATTAGATACGCGCATCTGCACACAGTACCTCACGCCAGAGGATTAGATACACCTGTCTGCACACGGTACCACAACGCCAGAAGATTAGATACGCGCATCTGCACATAGTACCACATGCCGTAAGATTAGATATGCACGTCTGCACACAGTTTCACTTACTGGAGGATTAGATACGTGCCTCTTCACACAATGTTACACAGGGGAGGATTAGATACACACATCTGCACACAGTACCACACGCCGGAGGATTAGATATGTGCATCTGCAAACAGTACCACACCAACAAGGATTAGATACTTGAGTCTAAACACAGTACTACACGGGGAAGGATTAGATACAGCTTTACTCCAGGTATCCATAACAACTGATCATAGGTTTTTCACTGATATCCAAAATGAGATACACACAATCACATGACGCTTATGGACATACACACAAACAACATACAAAATACACCAGTGCAAAATTGGACATTTCTTATGGGGCCACTACACAAACATAAAATGTAATATACACGTGCGAAGCCGGGTCCTCCCTCTAGTATCTTATAAAAATGAATTCTTGTCTGTCTGTCTGTCTGTTCTCTAATGCGAACCAAACGACTGGACCGATCTTCACCAAATTTGGTACAGAGATACTTCAGATATCTGGGAAGGTTTAAGACGAGACTCCAACTCGCTCGGACGTACCGTTGCTGAGATACAGCATTCCAAACAGTGCCCCCCCTTAGCCAATACAAACCTGCAAGACTTTCACTCATATTCCAACTGCAATACACACGGTCACTCCACATGCACAATACAACACTGATATCCAAACTGAGATACACGCATCAGAGGATTAGATACACAGATCAACTCACAGTATCACACGCCACAGGATTAGATACACGGGTCTGCACACAGTCCCACACACCAGAGGATTAAATACGCACTTCTGCACACAGTTCCACACACTGAAGGATTTGATATGTGCGTCTGCACACGGTTCAACATGCCGAAGGATTAGATACAGGCGTCTGCACACAGTTCCACACTCCAGAGGATTAGATACGCACATCTACACACAGTACCACATGCCATAGGATTAGATACGCGCATCTGCACACAGTACCACATGCTGGGGGATTGGATATGCGCGTCTACACACAGTTCCACAAGCCGTAGGATTAGATACGTGCCTCTTCACACAATACCACACAGGGGAGGATTAGATACATGTGTCTTCACACAGTTGTACATGCCATAGGATTAGATACACGTGTCTGCACACAGTACCACATGCCGTAGGATTAGATACGCGCATCTACACAGTTCCACACTCCAGAGGATTAGATACGCACGTCTGCACACATTTGTACACGCCATAGGATTAGATACACACGTCTGCACAGAAAACCACATGCCGCAGGATTAGATACACGCGTCTACACACAGTTCCACACTCCAGAGGATTAGATACACGCGTCTGCACACAGTCCCACATGCCGTAGGATTAGATACGCATGTCTGCACACAGTACCACATGCCGTAGGATTAGATACGCGTGTCTACACACAGTTCCACACTCCAGAGGATTAGATATGCACGTCTGCACACATTTGTACACGCCATAGGATAGATACACAAGTCTGCACAGAGTACCACATGCCGTAGGATTAGATAGGCATGTCTGCACACAGTACCACATGCCGTAGGATTAGATACGCGCTTCTACACACAGTTCCACACTCCAGAGGATTAGATACGCACGTCTGCACACAGTTGTACACGCCACAGGATTAGATACACGCATCTGCACAGAGTATCACATGCAGTAGGATTAGATACGTGCGTCTACACATAGTTCCACATGCCGAAGGAATAGATATGCACCTCTTCACACAATACCACACAGGAGAGGATTAGATACGTGTGTGTGCACACAGTATCACACTTTGGAGGATTAGATACATGCCTCTGCACACAGTACCACAAGCCAGAGAATTAGATACGCGTCTCAGCACACAGTATCACATGGGGGAGGATTAGATACGCACGTATGCACACAGTACCACACGGGGGAGGATTAGATACGCGCGTCTACACACAGTACCACATGCCGTAGGATTAGATACGCACGTCTGCACACAGTACCACATGCCGGGGGATTGGATACGCGCATCTACACACAGTTCCACACGCCGTAGGATTAGATACGCGCCTCTTCACACAATACCACACAGGGTATGATTAAATATGCACGTCTGCACACAGTACCACACGCCAGAGGATTAGATAAGCGCGACTGCACACAGTACCAAATTCCATAGGATTAGATACACGTGTCTACACACAGTTCCACATGCCGTAGGATTAGATACGCGCCTCTTCACACAATACCATACAGGGGAGGATTAGATACGTGCATCTGCACACAGTACCATACGACCGAGGGTTAGTTGTGCGTATCTGCAAACAGTTACACACGCTGAAGGATTAGATATGTGTGTCTGCTCTAAGTACCACACGAGTATAGCCGTGCGAAGCCGGGTCCTCCCTCTAGTATATATATAAATTTAATTACACATATAAACACATAAGACAGGGGTTTTTATACTTCAACAATAAAAGCTGGTGAAAATAGTGAGTAATGAAATGTACAAAAAGGGTAAATATGGCATATAGAATCAATGTAAGACCAATGTCCCTGCACTATATAATATTACAAATGTATACTAATATCTATACAGCAACAAAGGTGCAAATAATAATACAGTTAACAGCCAAATCCCAGTATAGCTATGACCTTGTTATTAACACATACCGCCAGGGAACGGGCCCCAACGCGCGTGTTTTGCTTTACAGCTTCGTCAGGGGGACAAGGAACTTGGGGATGTGACGTTTTAGAAAAAAGGGGGCGTATGGTACAAGGCACCGCATGACTAACAAAGATGGCCGCTATGATGCCTAATGCCCATGCAGGAAACCAAGCAGCAGGCCCGTCCGCCACAGCGTATGATGCGCATGCGCAGGAGGCATGTCTCACGAGAGCGGTACGTACTGTGAATGTAACCCAGGTATGGCTGATAATATGTAGAGTGCACAAGCGTGACTTACATGGACAAAGTCGGCATACACATCTGAATGTCTGCGGCAGTAAGTAAAGCAGCAAAAAATACGTAACATCTTGGTATCGGAAATTGTCATGAAAATAGAAATACATAAAAATCTCCAAAATAAAACCTTTTGCATATTAATATGTGTAAATTATTATGAGAGTGCCTACACCACAAAAACGCACTCAAAGAGGACAATGTGTGAATAGAGACATAAGTTAAAAAAGATGTAATTAATTCATGGTGAGTAAAAATACCAATAAATAAGACATTATGCAACATCATATCAATATACTATATATATATATGCATTTGAGAAACAGTACACATTTCATAAACAGAACATGTGAACAAGTGCTAGTGACCAGTGTGAAAAAAATTGTGCAAATAATAATGGAAATTGGTATAAATATGCATCAGTAGACTGTAGACATGGATTTGAAGAGATCACATGGAAGAATGCCTGGATAAGAACACCCTCCAATATCTAAGAACACAAAACATAAAACAGAAACAAAAAATAATTAGTGATAAAATGAAATAAAAAAAATACGAGTCTTAAATAGAGATGAGCAAACACTGTTCGATCGAATATCAGGCCGTTCGAGGTATTCATTTGCAATCGAATACAAGGCGGCATACGCAGTAAAAATTTGTGTCCCCTCCCACCTTTCCTGGCGCTTTTTTTGCACCAATAACTGTGCAGGGGAGGTAGGACAGGAACAACGACAATGGAGGCAGTGAAAAAAATTGAAAAAACCCATTGGCTGCCGAAAACATGTGACCTCCCATTCATAAGAATAGTCCAGTGCCATATATGCTGTGAGAGATAGGGAGAGAAACATATCTGCTGAGGGCTAGATAGCGATTAGCTTCAGATAGGCAGGGAAGAAAAACAACAGCTCTTTTCAGAGCTATACACTGTAGGGACATCAGTCCAGCTTTCAAGGGACGGGGTGTCCCCCAAAGTAGCAGGAATACAGAGCAATTAGTGCCTGCTATATACGTTCAAACCAGCTTTCCTCGGTGTATATACCATTAAAATGCGTAAGGCTAGCGCAAGGGGACGGGGGCGTGGAAATGCGACTCTGGAGCTTGCCAACCTCCAACATGTTCCATGTCTGGTGTTCAATTTAGTGGTGCAACGTTTTTTAAAAACATACCCCAATGGAGCCGAGCTACTGGTGAAAGTGCGTCGCTTGTGCGCCCACTTTCGCAAGTCTACAGTAGCCGCTGCTAGCCTCCGAAGCCTCCAGCAACGCCTCCATCTGCCAGAACACCAGCTGATGTGCAACATCCCCACACGCTGGAACTCAACGTACCACATGTTGAGTAGAGTGTGTGAGCAGCAGAGACCCTTGATGGAGTACCAGCTCCAAAACCCAAGGGTTCCTCAGAGTCAGCTTCCGCAGTTTCTGCACAATGAGTGGCCATGGATGGCAGACTTATGCGAGATCTTGCGTGTCTTTGAGGAGTCAACCATGAGGGTCAGCTGTGACGACGCACTCGTGAGTGTCACAATCCCGCTCCTGTGTGTGATGCGAGAATCCCTCATCGCCATCAGGGATAACACATTGGACGCTGAGGAGTCAGGCATAGGAGCAGAAACATCCCAGCAGGATAGTCATGGCACACTCCTGTCCGCTTCACAGCGTATATTGAGGGAGGAGGAGGACGATGAACTGGCAGATCTCATTGTCACACAGGAGGGTAGCGGGGAAGTTCAGTGCGTCCCATTGCTGCAGTGTGGTTGAGGCGAAATGGAGGAGGAGGAGGAAGAGGAGGAAAGGAAAGTGACCATTTCGGTGGGGGCAGCCAAGTGACGCCAAGTAACACTCTGGCACACATGGCTGAATACATGTTGGAGTGCTTTGCAACTGACAAACACATTGCTAAAATCCTGGAGAGCAACGACTACTGGATTTTTGCAATCCTCGACCCCCGGTATAAAAATTATGTATGTAATTTTATTCCAGTAGAGGGGAGGGCCAGTCGCATGAGTGATTGCCACAAGCAACTGGTGCAGAATATGATGGAGATGTTTCCATCAACTGTCATTGGTGGAACACAGGAGAGTTCCTAAAACAGGCGACAAACTGTCATCCGGTCCACACTCGGCAAGGGGCACACTCTCCAAGGTCTGGGACACGTTAATGGCACCCACTCGCCAAAGTACCGCCACTGAGGGGCCTAGTGTCACCAGGAGGGATAAGTATAGGTGCATGTTGTGGGAGTACCTGGCCGACACCAGCCCTGTCCTCTCCGATACCTCTGCGGCCTATACTTATTGGGTCTCCAAGTTGGATTTGTGGCTGGAACTTGCGCTGTATGCATTGGAGGTCCTTTCCTGCCCTGCCGCCAGCGTGCTTTCCGAGAGGATCTTCAGCGCTGCCGGTGGCATAATTACAGATAAGCGCAGCCGGCTGTCAGCTGACAGTGCTGACTGGCTGACGTTGATCAAAATGAACAGCCACTGGATAGACCCATCATTTTCATGTCCACTGGTATCAAGCACCCCGACATGAAGTTTCATGTCTGTGCTCACCATCTAAAATTCCTCCTTATACTCCTCCACCATCAGCGCTGCACAATTGTGCTCCTACTAGGCTCAATCCACCCTGATTCCCACCAACTCCACTGGTTAGAGTCTCAATCCACCTTGATTCCCCCAAACTCTGCTGGATAGAGGCTCAACTCACTCCAAGGGCCAAAAACTAAAACTCTACTGGTGCAAGGCCCTACTCACTCCAAGGGCCAAAAACACTGCTGGTAAAAGGCTGAAGTCACCTGAAGGGCCTCAATCTCTGCTGGTAGCTCAGCTTAAGGGCCTCTAACTTAATTTGGAAGGGCTCACGTTAAGGGCCAGAAAAGTGAATTTGTGAAGGTCTTACCACATCACACACATCCACAATGACAGTTCAGGGTGGGTACTGTTGGATTTCCCATTGCCTATTCCATCTGTGGTTGTCATGGGCAACGTCATTTAAAGGGGTGCATGTTAATGCTTCTTTAGCTTTAAATTTGAGTTTCTGTCTATCCAATTGGGGAGGAAACAAGGTTTCCAGGTGTTTTTCCACTTTCATAGTGATTGTATTGAGTGTGGAAAGTGTGTAGTTGTTAGGCTGTGATGTTGGGGTAAAACTGTGACTTGGGCTTGTTAGATGCCCCCAGACATGCTTCCCCTGCTGTTCCAGTTGCATTGCAGAGGTGTTGGCATCATTTGCTGAGGTGTCATAGTTGACTTGGTGACCCTCCTGAGTTGAATGGTGGGATCTCCTGAAATGAAGCATTTTCTCCCATAGACTATAATAGGGTTTGATATTCATTCGAATAGTCCAATATTGAACAGCTATTCGAAACGAATAATGAACATTGAATATTTTACTGTTCACTCATCTCTAGTCTTAAACCATGAAAATCAAGAACCACTGAAAACAATGTAGTAATAACAAATGTGACCATAATGTTATTATTATAGTCACATTTGTTATTACTACATTGTTTTCAGTGGTTCTTGATTTTCATTGTTTAAGACTCGTATTTTTTATGTTATCTTATTTATTGGTATTTTTGCTCACAATAAATTAATTACATCTTTTTTAACTTATGTCTCATTTCACACATTATCCTCTTTGAGTGCATTTTTGTGGTGTAGGCACTAGTAGTATAGCTTCGATATATTTCATCAAAACGCCCCCTTCCTTTGATGTTGACAGTTACCACGCCCCCTTAGTGCCCAAAACACCTCATGTCAACCCGCCCTGTTACGCCCCGTTACGCCTCTTTCCTTTGTGCATTGACAGGTATCCATCCGTGTCCCCATCCGGCCTACACAGGCATGTCTGGACAAGTCCCTTGCACCCCTCCCTTCAGAGGGACCAGATGAGCGCATTTCGGAGGTTGGAGAATGAGATGTGTTCAAGAATGTTAATTGATCCAGGCCTGATAATGTGCGAGGCTTTTATATAAAGGTGTGTTGTTATAGATTGCTGGAATTAGAATGATAAGGATGCCTCTCTCATATAGCTTATTAGGAGTATATAGATATCGGTGTCGTATGTCTTAGTGTGTTATAGCTAGCTGTGTCGCTATAGGCTGATGGAATTAGAATGATAATGTTAATGTATTTTCAGAGCGAGTTATTACCTTGTATACGGATTAAACACAGTAAAAAATGCAATGTTTTAATAACTTTATTCAACAAATCTGACTTACATTATATAATAATAGGTACATGTTTGGTAAAGAGTAGAGATGAGCGAACACTAAAATGTTCGAGGTTCGAAATTCGATTCGAACAGCCGCTCAATGTTCGTGTGTTCGAACGGGTTTCGAACCCCATTATAGTCTATGGGGAACAGATACTCGTTAAGGGGGAAACCCAAATCCGTGTCTGGAGGGTCACCAAGTCCACTATGACACCCCAGGAAATGATGCCAACACCTCTGGAATGACACTGGGACAGCAGGGGAAGCATGTCTGGGGGCATCTAACACACCAAAGACCCTCTATTACCCCAACATCACAGCCTAACAACTACACACTTTACACACTCAATACCACCTCTCTGACAGTAGGAAAACACCTTGAAACATGTGTATTTGGCACTTGCAGTGAGGAGAGCTTGTCACCAGCAGTGAATTTGGCCCTTGTAGTAAGTTGAGGTTGGCACCAACATTTGTTTTGAAAATCAGGGTGGATTGAGCCTCTAACCAGCAGAGTTTGGGCAAATTCATGGTGGAGGGAGCCTCTAAACACCCCAGTTTGGGCAAATTCATGGTGGAGGGAGCCTCTAAAAACCCCAGTTTGGACCAATTCATGGTGGAGGGAGCCTCTAACCAGCCCAGTTTGGGCAAATTCATGGTGGAGGGAGCCTCTAAAAAACCCAGTTTGGACCAATTCATGGTGGAGGGAGCCTCTAACCAGCCCAGTTTGGGCAAATTCATGGTGGAGGGAGCCTCTAACCAGCCCAGTTTGGACCAATTAATGGTGGAGGGAGCCTCTAACCAGCCCAGTTTGGACCAATTAATGGTGGAGGGAGCCTCTAACCAGCCCAGTTTGAACCAATTCATGGTGGAGGGAGCCTCTAAACAGCCCAGTTTGGGCAAATTCATGGTGGAGGGAGCCTCTAAAAAACCCAGTTTGGACCAATTCATGGTGGAGGGAGCCTCTAACCAGCCCAGTTTGGACCAATTAATGGTGGAGGGAGCCTCTAACCAGCCCAGTTTGGACCAATTCATGGTGGAGGGAGCCTCTAAACAGCCAAGTTTTGGGAAATTCATGGTGGAGGGAGCCTCTAACCAGCCCAGTTTGGACCAATTCATGGTGGAGGGAGCCTCTAAACAGCCAAGTTTTGGGAAATTCATGGTGGAGGGAGCCTCTAACCAGCCCAGTTTGGACCAATTCATGGTGGAGGGAGCCTCTAAAAAACCCAGTTTGGACCAATTCATGGTGGAGGGAGCCTCTAAACAGCCCAGTTTGGGCAAATTCATGGTGGAGGGAGCCTCTAACCAGCCCAGTTTGGACCAATTAATGGTGGAGGGAGCCTCTAAACAGCCCAGTTTGGGCAAATTCATGGTGGAGGGAGCCTCTAACCAGCCCAGTTTGGACCAATTCATGGTGGAGGGAGCCTCTAACCAGCCCAGTTTGGGCAAATTCATGGTGGAGGGAGCCTCTAAAAAACCCAGTTTGGACCAATTCATGGTGGAGGGAGCCTCTAACCAGCCCAGTTTGGGCAAATTCATGGTGGAGGGAGCCTCTAAAAAACCCAGTTTGGACCAATTCATGGTGGAGGGAGCCTCTAACCAGCCCAGTTTGGGCAAATTCATGGTGGAGGGAGCCTCTAACCAGCCCAGTTTGGACCAATTAATGGTGGAGGGAGCCTCTAACCAGCCCAGTTTGGACCAATTCATGGTGGAGGGAGCCTCTAACCAGCCCAGTTTGGACCAATTAATGGTGGAGGGAGCCTCTAAACAGCCAAGTTTTGGGAAATTCATGGTGGAGGGAGCCTCTAACCAGCCCAGTTTGGACCAATTCATGGTGGAGGGAGCCTCTAAACAGCCCAGTTTGGGCAAATTCATGGTGGAGGGAGCCTCTAACCAGCCCAGTTTGGACCAATTAATGGTGGAGGGAGCCTCTAACCAGCCCAGTTTGGACCAATTAATGGTGGAGGGAGCCTCTAACCACCCCAGTTTGGACCAATTCATGGTGGAGGGAGCCTCTAACCAGCCCAGTTTGGACCAATTCATGGTGGAGGGAGCCTCTAACCAGCCCAGTTTGGACCAATTAATGGTGGAGGGAGCCTCTAACCACCCCAGTTTGGACCAATTCATGGTGGAGGGAGCCTCTAACCAGCCCAGTTTGGACCAATTCATGGTGGAGGGAGCCTCTAAACAGCCCAGTTTGGGCAAATTCATGGTGGAAGGAGCCTCTAACCAGCAGAGTTGTGGGAAAGCAGGGTGGAGGGAGCCTCTAACCAGCAGAGTTGGTGGAAATCAGGGTGGAGGGAGCCTCTAACCAGCAGAGTTGGGGGAAATCATGTTGGAGGGAGCCTAGTATTAGCAGAATTGTGCAACGCTTATGGTGGATGAGTATGAGGATGCGGAGGAATTGGAGAGGTTGAGTACAGACATGGAGTTTCATGTTGGGGTGCTTTACACAGGTGGGCACAAAAATGAAGGCTCTATCCAGTGGTGGTTCATTTTTATCAAAGTGAGCTGGTCGGCACTCTCAGCTGACAGACGGGTGCGCTTGTCAGTGATGATGCCACCGGCTGCACTGAACACCCTCTCAGATAGGACGCTGGCGGCAGGACAGGACAGCACCTCCAAGGCATATAGGGCAAGTTCAAGCCACAGGTCCAACTTCGACACCCAATACGTGTAGGGCGCAGAGGGGTCGGAGAGGACAGGGCTGTGGTCGGAAAGGTATTCCCGCAACATGCGCCTATACTTCTCACGCCTGGTGACACTAGGACCCTCCGTGGCGGCACTTTGGCGAGGGGGTGCCATCAAGGTGTCCCAGACCTTAGACAGTGTGCCCCTCGTTTGTGTGGACCGGTGAGAACTTGGTTGCCTACTGGAGGAACTGCCCTCCCTGCCGCCACTGTCACATGCTGGAAACATCTCCATCATATTCTGCACCAATTGCCTGTGGCAAGCATTGATGCGATTGGCCCTCCCCTCTACCGGAATAAAAGACGAGATGTTGTTTTTATACCGGGGGTCAAGGATAGCAAAGATCCAGTACTGGTTGTCCTCCATGATTTTGACAATACGCTTGTCGGTTGTAAAGCACCCCAACATGAACTCAGCCATGTCTGCCACAGTGTTAGTTGGCATGACTCCTCTGGCCCCACCGGAAAGTTCAATCTCCATTTCCTCCTCATCCTCCATGTCTACCCATCCGCGCTGCAACAATGGGACGATTCGAAGTTGCCCGGAAGCCTCCTGTATCACCATCACATCATCGGACAACTCTTCTTCCTCCTCCTCCTCCTCCTCCTCCTCCATTAAACGCAGTGAAGCGGACAGATGTGTGGACCTACTCTCCAGCTGTGACGGATCGGATGCTATCCCTAACTCCTCTGTGTGATCTGAGTTATCCCTGATGTCAATCAGGGATTCTCTCAGAACACACAAGAGCGGGATTGTAAGGCTCACCATCGCATCCTCAGAGCTCACCCTCCTTGTGGACTCCTCAAAGACCCGTAGGATGTCACAAAGGTCTCTCATCCATGGCCACTCATGGATGTGAAACTGAGGCAGCTGACTTTGTGGCACCCTAGGGTTTTGTAGCTGGTATTCCATCAAAGGTCTCTGCTGCTCAACCACTCTATTCAACATCTGAAACGTTGAGTTCCAGCGTGTGGGGACGTCGCACAAAAGCCGGTGTTGTGGCACATGCAGGCGTTGCTGGAGAGATTTTAAGCTAGCAGCGGCTACTGTCGACTTGCGAAAGTGGGCGCACATGCGCCGCACTTTCACCAGTAGCTCTGGAACATTGGGGTAGCTCTTTAGGAAACGTTGCACCACTAGGTTGAAGACGTGGGCCAGGCATGGAACATGTTGGAGTCCGGCAAGCTCCAGAGCTGCTACCAGGTTCCGGCCGTTATCACAAACGACCATGCCTGGGCCCAGGTGCAGCGGCTCAAACCATATTGCCGTCTCATCGAGGAGGGCATCCCTCACCTCGGAGGCAGTGTGCTGTCTGTCCCCCAAGCTGATCAGCTTCAGCACAGCCTGCTGACGTCTACCAACGCCAGTGCTGCAACGTTTCCAACTCGTAGCTGGGGTCAATCTAACAGCGGAGGAGGAGGCGGTGGCGGAGGAGGAGGCGGTGGCGGAGGAGGAGGCGGTAGAGGAGGAGGAGGAGGGGGGTGTTCTTCTCGTGTCCCTGCCAGGAATGTTAGGCGGGGAGACGAGGTACACCGGGCCAGTTTGGGAAGCAGTCCCAGCCTCAACTACATTCACCCAGTGTGCCGTCAGTGAAATGTAGCGTCCCTGTCCGCATGCACTTGTCCACGCGTCGGTGGTCAAGTGGACCTTTGTGCAAAGCGCGGAACTAAGGGCCCGCCTGATGTTGAGTGACACGTGCTGGTGCAAGGCGGGGACGGCACACCGGGAGAAGTAGTGACGGCTAGGGACGGCATAGCGAGGTGCCGCAGTTGCCATCAGGTCCAGGAAGGCGGGAGTTTCAACAAGCCGGAACGCCAACATCTCCTGGGCCAGCAGTTTAGCGATGTTGGCGTTCAAGGCTTGCGCGTGTGGGTGGTTAGCAGTGTATTTCTGCCGCCGCTCCAATGTCTGAGAGATGGTGGGTTGTTGTAAAGAAACGCCTGATGGTGCCTTTGATGGTGCAGGAGAAGGAGATAAGACAGGACCAGGGGAGGATGAGGTAGAAGTCAACAAAGTGGCGGAGGCAGATGAAGTGGTGTCCTGGCTCGTCCTCTGGAGTGCATCGCCAGCACAGTCAGCAGTGGCAGTGGCAGAGGCAGAGGCAGAGGCAGTGGCAGTGGCGTGAACGGCAGGCGGCCTTTGTCCTGCCGTTGCTGCCTGCCACTGATTCCAGTGCTTGGATTCCAAATGACGGCGCATTGAAGTGGTGGACAGGTTGCTCTTCTCAGAGCCCCTAATCAATTTCGAGAGGCAAATTGTGCAGACAACACTATATCTGTCCTCGGCGCATTCCTTGAAAAAACTCCACACCTTCGAGAAACGTGCCCTCGAGGTGGGAGTTTTTCGGGGCTGGGTACGAACTGGAACATCTTGGGAGATTCCGGGTGTGGCCTGGCTTCGCCTAAGCTGCTGACCTCTGCCTCTGCCTCTAGCTACCCTTTTTGGTGCTGCACCTGCCTCAACATCCACACTACTTTCCCCGCTTGACATCCCCCCTGTCCAGGTCGGGTCAGTGTCCTCATCATCCACCACTTCCTCTTCCAACTCCTGTCTCATCTCCTCCTCCCGCACAATGCGCCAGTCAACTGGATGCCCTGACGGCAACTGCGTCACATCATCGTCGATGAGGGTGGGTTGCTGGTCATCCACCACCAAATCGAACGGAGATGGAGGAGACTCTAGTGTTTGAGCATCTGGACACAGATGCTCCTCTGTTAGGTTCGTGGAATCGTGACGTGGAGAGGCAGGTTGAGGGACAATGAAAGGAGCGGAGAACAGCTCTGGGGAGCAGGGACAGTTTGGGTTATTGTTCTGTAAAGCTTCGGAATTTTGGGAGGAAGGAAGACAAGACTGTTGGGTAATAGGAGGAGAGGAGGCAGAGTCTGACTGGCTGCTGGACAATGTGCTGTAAGCGTTCTCTGACAGCCATTGCAAGACCTGTTCCTGGTTCTCGGGCCTACTAAGGTTTGTACCCTGCAGTTTAGTTAATGTGGCAAGCAACCCTGGCACTGTGGAGTGGCGCAATGCTTGCTGCCCCACAGGAGTAGGCACGGGACGCCCTGTGGCTTCGCTGCTACCTTGCTCCCCAGAACCATTCCCCCGACCTCGCCCACGGCCTCGTCCACGTCCCTTTCCGGGAGCCTTGCGCATTTTGAATTCCTAGTTAGAAATTGGCACTGTATACCAGTAGTAAAAATTGTGGGTGCACGTAACCCCAATATATTCTTTGAATTCCCAGTCAGACACTGGCACTATATGGCAGTAGCAAGAAATGAGGGTATTTGTATTCCCAATATACTCTTTGAATTCCCAGTCAGACAATGGCACTGTATACCAGTAGTAAAAATTGTGGGTGCACGTAACCCCAATATATTCTTTGAATTCCCAGTCAGACACTGGCACTATATGGCAGTAGCAAGAAATGAGGGTATTTGTATTCCCAATATACTCTTTGAATTCCCAGTCAGACAATGGCACTGTATACCAGTAGTAAAAATTGTGGGTGCACGTAACCCCAATATATTCTTTGAATTACCAGTCAGAAACTGGCACTATATGGCAGTAGCAAGAAATGAGGGTATTTATAACCCCAATATATTCTTTGAATTCCCAGTCAGACAATGGCACTGTATACCAGTAGTAAAAATTGTGGGTGCACGTAACCCCAATATATTCTTTGAATTACCAGTCAGAAACTGGCACTATATGGCAGTAGCAAGAAATGAGGGTATTTGTATTCCCAATATACTCTTTGAATTCCCAGTCAGACAATGGCACTGTATACCAGTAGTAAAAATTGTGGGTGCACGTAACCCCAATATATTCTTTGAATTACCAGTCAGAAACTGGCACTATATGGCAGTAGCAAGAAATGAGGGTATTTATAACCCCAATATATTCTTTGAATTCCCAGTCAGACAATGGCACTGTATACCAGTAGTAAAAATTGTGGGTGCACGTAACCCCAATATATTCTTTGAATTCCCAGTCAGACACTGGCACTATATGGCAGTAGCAAGAAATGAGGGTATTTGTATTCCCAATATACTCTTTGAATTCCCAGTCAGACAATGGCACTGTATACCAGTAGTAAAAATTGTGGGTGCACGTAACCCCAATATATTCTTTGAATTACCAGTCAGAAACTGGCACTATATGGCAGTAGCAAGAAATGAGGGTATTTATAACCCCAATATATTCTTTGAATTCCCAGTCAGACAATGGCACTGTATACCAGTAGTAAAAATTGTGGGTGCACGTAACCCCAATATATTCTTTGAATTACCAGTCAGAAACTGGCACTATATGGCAGTAGCAAGAAATGAGGGTATTTGTATTCCCAATATACTCTTTGAATTCCCAGTCAGACAATGGCACTGTATACCAGTAGTAAAAATTGTGGGTGCACGTAACCCCAATATATTCTTTGAATTACCAGTCAGAAACTGGCACTATATGGCAGTAGCAAGAAATGAGGGTATTTATAACCCCAATATATTCTTTGAATTCCCAGTCAGACAATGGCACTGTATACCAGTAGTAAAAATTGTGGGTGCACGTAACCCCAATATATTCTTTGAATTCCCAGTCAGAAACTGGCACTATATGGCAGTAGCAAGAAATGAGGGTATTTGTATTCCCAATATACTCTTTGAATTCCCAGTCAGACAATGGCACTGTATACCAGTAGTAAAAATTGTGGGTGTATATAGCCCCAATTCTATTGCTAGGGGACTTGCAGGGTATTTCTGGGGTGAAGGTGGGGGGGCACACCGTTGGAACGGGTATCGGGGTATATATCGGGTATACGGGAATACACTGACAGTGTATTCCATTCAGGATCCTGGGAAAGCTGGGTTGCGGCGATTGAGCCCGTCAGTGCCACGTTACACTGACAAGCTTCTCCCTGGAATTTAGCTCTTACAAGAGCTGTTGGTTGTCTTCTCCTTCCTATCCTAGCCTGTCCCTGCCTACCCAGAATCTAAGCCCTAGCTAGCTGGACGGAAACCTCCGTCCTCGGTGAATTGCAAGCTCAGAATGACGCGAACCTGGGCGGCGCTGTTCTTTTAAATTAGAGGTCACATGTTTTCGGCAGCCAATGGGTTTTTCCTACTTTTCTCAACGTCACCGGTGTCGTAGTTCCTGTCCCACCTACCCTGCGCTGTTATTGGAGCAAAAAAGGCGCCAGGGAAGGTGGGAGGGGAATCGAGTAATGGCGCACTTTACCACGCGGTGTTCGATTCGATTCGAACATGCCGAACAGCCTAATATCCGATCGAACATGAGTTCGATAGAACACTGTTCGCTCATCTCTAGTAAAGAGTTAATAAAATTAATATCATGCGCTAATACATCGCACCAAACAATGAAGGGACAGCTTGCCCCTTCATTGAATCATCCAAAATATTAGCTAAATCATCATAAATAATAGTATCTGATAGCCTCGATATCATAAGACTATTGTATTACATTTAGCTATACGCAGACAAAGGCCCTCCAGCACAATATACCAAGATAACTCCAAGAATGGATCACACAGGCATTCCGATAATGGCTGGAGAATGGATTACAAAGTTTCGTGTGTAGCAGATGTAGTCAAATTTTTCACAGCCTGTCAGTTCACGCGGGTACTTGAAAGATAATGATAGACATATGGGGAAGACTTGTGAACCAACAGGTCTAAAGCTTAACGATTTATGACATAGCCACGGCATCAGCCTGTCCACTCAAAACATCTAACATAATGAGTATTTCTCCCGCCTTAATTGTTCATCACCACGTCATGAGACATACAGGTTTGTTTGTATATACAGGATGCATCGCAGTTAGATATAGCCGGTAACTTAGAGAGTACAAAACTTTCAACTATTTTATCATTATGGGCGCTGTCCTTATTAAACAAATCTAACACCTTCTTATAAGCGACACCCCGGGCTAAATGATATAAAAGAACAAGGTGTAGGCGCCACAGAGGTTTTAAATGATTGCAATTGTCTATTTTGATAGATATCTCTCTTACAATTCCTTTCTATAAACTGAACAAAGCTCCGAGGGTAAATCTCAAAATCTGGCGAAAATCCATAAGAGTCAAAAAATATAGCGGCATCATGGTACAATATAATTAGCACCCAGTGCGAACCGCGTTTACGCGAATCATCCGTATTAACGATGTACGTCGCGGGACTCTGTAGCACACGATCGTCCGGTAGAAAGTCACATGGGAATACGCCGGCAAATATACAGTTCATATATGGGTCAGATTTAGCGATAATTGTAAGTTGTAGACTATTCATTTCTGAAAATGGCTGCGGTTGTTTAATCAAAAATCGCACATGATCTCTCTGCGATTGTTAATCTCCACAATATTTGTATGTATAGAGTAAACTATCATATTCACCGTGTGGGGTGTTGGCACAACAAAGTGCACCTCTGCTCTAAGATTCTCTGTTTTAATGAGTGAAAAATGTCCGCCCGGTTCTTGATCCGGTGACAAATCAAATGCAAAAAATGTATAGCCGTTTATAAATTCATCTCTGTCTATGGCTAATCCGCTATCACTTCTCTGCTTGCCTGAAATATGGAGAAGGGCCGCGTACTCCCTGACCGCAAAAGCCGTTTCAAAATCCGGTTGAAATGGTCTTGCGGGAATCTGCTGACCGTCCAGGTAAAGCGACACTTGATTCACATTATAGTGGTGGAAGCATAGAGGCTTGCGGCTATATGATCCGCTAAAGGCTTCATTTTCAAAAAAAACTATTATCACTGTTTTAGGCACCTGTCCTAGAAACAGGTTTTCCTGGTTCATAAGACATGTACCTGTGGGTATACTATAAACTTTGAGGCATGCCCTATCAATCGGATACTTCGCCGTTGCCGATAGAAGGGCCTGGCTGTGCCTGATTCTGATAGCCGGTGATAGCTGAACACTCTTGACATACAGGGTTACTTGTAAGATTTGCACCTTAAATTGTTCAGCATCCGCCGACATCAGGCAAAAAGAGTCTTTATTTCTGGTGAGCTTAATTTTCAGATCCAGACCATTCAGTATAAGTTTCGGTTGATTAAATATATTGCCAAAAATGGGGCCCAAAAGCTGTACAGGTCTAGATCGCGAAGTATAGCGAGCTCTTTTAGTAAACCCAAGATTATTACCTGCAAGGTCCCTTTCATGATGGTGTCCGGCTGTATCTTTATAGAACAGGCCCGATGTGAACTGCGACGACAGAGTCTGTCGCTGTAATTCAAAATCGTCTCTATATAGGCCCTATAAGTATACAAATTATCAGAGTGTGAAATAATTCTGTCGCCGAGCGTCACGTCCATCTGGCTGAAAAGTGTGGCTATTGGATAATTAACCAAGCCAACATTAGCATCCGTGGGAATAGCCGTATTGTCCGCCTTCACAATACGGCAGGTGATGTACAGAAGCGTGTTGATCAGGTCGTAATAATATTCCCCGCTGCCTGAAATGAAGAACTCCAACGGGGCATTGTCCGCAAGAGCCACTATGGGCTGTACCTCTACAAAGAGTGATCTTTGCTCGTCTGCATCAGGGGTAAATCAAAAATATCTAGTTCGGATTTGGTGCACTCCACAGAACCATCGTGTATAAAGGCCATATTATTTCACTAAAAGATGTCGTCTCCAGACGGTCTAACAACTCTCTGACAACGGCGTCTTTTATGCCTATTGTGTTTATTCTTGAGCATGGGTGGAAATGAGGCGCTGTGTTTTCTTTTAGCGTGTTTCTTCACAACATAAACTAGGCCCGAGCCTCTCTGATCTTTCGGCTCGTGGTTTAATTTATCCATCACAGCCGTTGATATACTTGTGACGGCGTCTTTAGCAATATTTCTGGCTGCAGTTTTGACATGCGGTTTCACAAGAGCGATCCCTCGCCTGAAAAGAGGAACGGCCCATCTGAAAAGACCGCGAAACAGACCAGCTAGGCTGGCGCCATACATATACTCATCCCCCTTGAAGCCTTCTAGACCATTACCAGCTTGATTAATGTAATAGCGAGCATAAACCGAGGGGTCCCCAAACGAACGCTGGGACAGCATTTTAGCATGTCAACACCTTGCACGGTCTGAAATGCAATCGTACGATGGTCTTTCCGTACTTGAATTTAACGGGTTTAGCTTGATCATTTAATATTGATATTTTAATGGAGTCAAATGTCCTCGTACAGCAGGGTATATAGTCCGGGCTGTTGTAATGCAACGTAACAATATCGTTTTTTTTTACCAGCAATCTCTACGGTTCTTAAAAGTTGAACGTAACTGTCACCCACCAACTGATATTGTATGATGTCGCTGTAGACGTACAGCGTGTAAAAGCCGTCTTATATCAGGATGCGGCTTCCGGCGGCAAGGGTGCTTTACAGTCTCAGACCCGTTAAAACAGCACGGTAACCCAAAAATATTAGACAGCTTACGACCTAGCTCAAAGCGCGTTGTGCGGGATGTGGGTATCCTCACAGTGCCTCTTATTTCATCATAGCTGATCCTAAAGTTTTCGTGATTTAATTGTTTGATCTCGTCATTCAGAGCTGAAACTAATTATTCCAAGCTCGAAATATACGCGGGGCTTAGAAAGTGCTCGGTCAGCGCTTCACCTGATTTAGCGATAAAAAAGTTAGCCTCCCACCTATCAAATGTGTTCCAAGAATGGGGGTACTGTATCTCTGTCAGAGCAACTTCAAAGGGACCCGAGAAATGGAGCGGCCGCGCTAATTTCGTCGTGTACGTGGCGATAGTATTTTCGGGGTAGGTATCGGATGATGCGTTACACAGAAGAGTTAAAAAAAAGGAGCCAGAATCCATGATTATATAGAAGTCAGCTGATTTTCATTAATCCAAGAATTGAATGACGGTGGGTAACCTAGCCACTTTAAGAAAAAATGAGTCTAACCCCTCACGTGTTTCTTTTTCAGTATCTTTTCTATTCTGTAGACGCGGTCAGCATTGGCCGGAATCTTCTGCAATTCCGCTCTGTAAAGCAAACCTTCTATCGGGTCATTCGCTAAATCAACGAGTTTATACTTAGGTTTTTTAAAGCTTGTGTTAACGGCAGAGACGACAAAAATCTCCTCCGTGTAAGTCTGTTCATACCCTTTAGCGAAAGAACCTTTACACTGCGTTATACAAACATTGTCACCTATTTTTAACATCTGTCTATCTGGCTTAAGACCCAAGCACTTGCCATAAATGGTCCTCCAGACTCTTAATGAATTGTCTTTTGTTACGTCCGCAGGTCTGCAGCGAATTGTATTGTGGTATGTGTGATTATAGCTGTATAAAAAATTATTTAATTCATCATATAACAATGGGTATTGCGATTATTTAAAAATCTCCACATTTTTGATTTTAAAGTACGATTAAAACATTCGACTAAAGCAGCCTTAATGCTGTTTGTAGTAAAAAAAAAAAAAAAGGTGGATATCGCGCTCTTGACAAAGACGCTTCATAGCTTTGTTCATAAACTTGCGCCCTCTGTCTGTCTGTAGTTTACGTGGCACACGCCCATCATTCTTGAAAATCGCTTCAAAAGCTTTGGCCACGGTAGGCCCCGTCTTATCTTTCAAGGGAACTCCCCAAGCGTATTTCGAAAGTCCATCAACAATTGTTAAAATATACTTTCAACCGTCATTCTCTTTTGCGTAGGCTGAGAGATCGCATAAATCACTTTGCCATTGATCATCAATTGATCCAAAGTAACTGTTATTCCAAGCAAATTTTTTCTACATTGTTTATAGAGTGTATAAAAGGGTTGGTCAGCTAGCCAAGAAGCTACGACGGCCCTCTTTATACCGTATTTTTTAACACCTCTGTATAAGTTCTCTACACCCTCAAAAGAACCGGGAGCTTTAGGATTAAAATATATCTTTCGCAAATATTTTTCAGACGACTTTGGTGACATGATGAAGCATTTATGAGGTTTTAGAAGATCTATATCAAATATATAGGAGTTTATACTAGCTATCCATGTGTAAAGTGTAACATCATGCAAGTGCCCATCTACACCACCAAACATGACCGCCGACATCTCCGGGGTTTCACTACAAAATGGTGCCGATCGGCACCCCCCGTGCCGGTTTCGGGGGGTGCCGGTGTTCGTAGGGGGCAGCCCAGGGTCTGATCAGTGACTTACCCCCTCCATGTACCTGGTTGATCCTGCCCAAAAGGAAGCTGTCAGCCCTGTGCGTCTACACAGACTGATAGCTTCCTATACTCTGCAATACATGTATAACATGTGTATTGCAGATACATCTAGTTAAGCAGAGATCAGCAGATCCCATGGGGACAGAAAAATAAAGGGATAAAAAAGTAAAAATAAAAAAGTTTAAATAAGTTTAAAATAAATTAGAAATAAATAAAGCCCCAAAAATCCCTTTTTCCCCATATAAAATGTTTTATTATGTAAAATAAAGAAAAATAGAAAAAAAACATTACATATTTGGTATCACCGCGTCTGTAATAACCTGAACAATAAAATTAAAACATTATTTAAGGCTGTATTCACACTGAGTAACGCTGGCGTTTTTTGTGCTTACTTTTGCACATAGCGCCGCTTTATCGCCGCGTAGCGGCGCGTTAACGCCGCGTGTACGCCGCATTAACGCCGCGCTATTTTGCGGTGGCGTTGACCGGCGTTAACGCAGCGCTACGCGGCGTTAACGCGGCGCTATGTGCAAAAATAAGCACAAAAAACGCCAGCGTTACTCAGTGTGAATACAGCCTAACCCGAATGGCATAAAAAAAAAAAACGTAGAAAACCGCACAAAATAATGATTAGTACTGTATATTACGGCTTAAAACGTTAAAATGCATGATTGTAAAATAACCGCCATATCTATATTCACACAGTTAAATCAAGAGAGAGTGTCCTTAAAGAGAATGTGCAACCTCCACAGCCGTATCATCGTGAAGGAGCCAGGCCTAGCGGCTCTGCTCACTATTGTAAGTATAAATATTTTACACATTTTTTAACCATAGCTAAAGTGTTATACACAAAAGAGCTATCATTATTTAATGTTTGTATACAGCGGATGGATCATCAGGCGCAGGCAATCCTGCGCATTTTCAACACGACAGGCAGAAGAAGCTACCGGCATACAAATTTACTAAAACAAGAGACCATGTCTTTAAGGAGAACGTAGAGCCACCTCCCCTGTATCATTGTGAAGGAGTCGGGCCTAGCCGCGCCGCACTGACTTGTAAGTATACACATATATATATATATATATATATATATATATATATATCTGTATATATATACACTTTACATGTTTTTACTCATAGCTAAATTGTTACACGCAAAAGAGATAACATTATCTAATGTTTGTATACAGCTGTCTGTTCAGCAGGCGTAGGCGCGACTGCACAATTTCAACAAGACGGCCAGAAGAAGCCGCAGGCATACAAATTTACTAAAACAAGAGACCACGTCTTTAAGGAGAACATAGAGCCGCCTCCCCCGTATCATTGTGAAGGAGCCGGGCCTAGCCGCGCTGCACTGATTTGTAAATATATATATATATATATATATATATATATATACCTGTGTGTATATATATATACCTGTGTGTATATATATATATACCTGTGTGTGTGTGTATATATATATATATATATATATATATATATATACACTTTACATGTTTTTACTCATATCTAAATTGTTAGATTTGTCGGTTATCCAGAGTATGTTTCAGCGATTGTTTATAATTCATATATGATACAAAGTCTAATTCTGTTTTAGGTAAAAAAGGAAAAGGTAAATCGCTGGCACGCCATAATTAGGCGACCGATCCGTACAAATTCACCCCGATGAAAGAGAGTGATACAACACCTATGCCATTTCACCAGTGAAACAGTTCTACACCCTTATCTAGAGCCTTCGCCCCAGCCAAAAACGACGTTACACGTAAATCACGCCACAAGCAGCACATTACACTTACCACTCTGGAGGATTCAGCCCTAGCACAATCATTGTTCCCCGAGGAGAATCCCTTTAATAATAATAACCCTACAACGTTAGCGACGATCCCTGAAGTGGAGGAAAGCAGAACCGACCAAGACAAGACCGGTAAGCAACAAGTCATGAATTCAAACTATAGTCGGGTTTGTTACAATCAACACACACCAAACACTTATACACACAACACGCCTGTAGCACGTTGTGAAAGGCCGCCACCTTGTAATCAGGGGGAGTGGCCGAGGCAATCTCTGGAAACATTGACTGCTCTGGCTGCTGTATGCATCTATTTAGTCAATCTGAGAAATAGATTGACACGCGTAGTAAACACCCACGCAGAACTGAGCTTATCAATGCCTGATGAGGATAAAATTATTCAACTGTGTGAACTGCAACAAAATATTACCGATCTATTTGCTACAAGCCTGAGAAGGCCTGTTATCCCTTTCCTGAGACCGGCCGACGCACCTTTTGCATTCCAGCCAGGTGAACACAATCGCGTTACAGAAATCGCTCCATCACACGCAACACCTTCAGCACGTAGTGAATGGTTATCGTCTTGTAGCAGGGGTGAGTGGCCAGCAGAAGTGCTCTTTGCCTTGGGTAGGGTGGCTGGTGTATGCCTGTATTTAACCAATCTGCAAAACCGCTTGACTTATTTAGTAAATGCACACTCAGTGCTGAGCTTATCTATGCCAGACGAGAATAAAATTCGGCAGGTGGCTGAGTTGAAAAAAAAATTTGCGTCTCTATTCGAGACCGCTCTGACAAGTCCAGAGAGCCCGTTCCTAAGGATGCCAAACACTCAGCATCCGTTCCATGTTAGCTTGAGAACTCCTGTCTGTTCATTATGACTACACATGGTTGGAAATGGACTGTCTGCACCCCCTAGCAAACGCAGAAGGGTTAACAAGGCAAAAACACCAGACACAGTGCGACAGCCAACGCCGCAACAACACGCTAGAGACTATAACGATCCCTTAGAAGGGCCTAGTGGGGTTGGTTTGAACGCAGGGCGCCCCATACCTGAATCTGACACTGACGACGCTACACCACCACCCTCACAAAATTTCACACAAAGTCTGCGACCAGACAGTAGCGTACAGAAGGTAGACAGTCCCATGCCACAACAGCCTGCAGATGTTGTTCAACTGGCAAACATCCCTGTGATACTAGAGCATCAGTTCCAAAGCGAGAGAAATCTGATTGGTTTTAATGGTGTAGAGTATATCGACCATTTTAGGTTCGTGAATGTAGAACATATTGACTCGTTTGTAGCTGCTCTGGAGGGTGTGCACGCGGCCTTTCAGTCTTTATTGGACAGAGTCCTCAGAGATAACAATCCTGGTGATTTTGTTCAGTTAGGGCTTGAAGGCGGACACGCCTTAGACGCGATTTACTCTACAAAGCAATCGCGAGAGACTTTTAACGCAGAGACGTTTCTCAACACCGTTGCAGCGGCTCTCCAGGGTAACGCGGAGGTCCTCTCTTCACAGCAACTCAAACTTGTCATTATTGTCATTAGAAACCGACAGACGGCGCCTGAAATCCATTGTTTACAGTAAGGTTATACAACAGAAAAAGAAGTGGTTGTACAACTTTAATAACGACGATTCTAATTTGTGTCTTGCCACGAGCTTATGCGCTCTGATAGACGATGGTGCTTTATTGTCGATGGCTAGACAGATGCACTCTGGGAATTCCTGAAAATGAGCTGGTCAGTTTCAGCTGTAGAGATGTTTTTGAGACCCACCTTGACATTGTGATTAAGGTTCTGTACCATAGTCGTGGTGATTGGCGCTATTTTGATACCCCTGTAGGTAGAACTGTGTATATCTTGCATCATGACGGTCATTACTACGGTATCAAAAACATAAAGGCATTTATCGGCGAGGCATACTTCTGTGAAAAGTGTAGTTCTGTGTTTCACCACAAAGACAACCACTCTTGTCAGTATTTCTGCAGAGCTTGTCAAAGAGAGGATTGTGGCGAAGGAGTTGGCCAGCAACCGCGGTGTCCCACTTGTCACGTGTTTTGTCGCTCAGAAGCCTGTTTAGATGAGCACGTTGTGTTAGCCAGAGATAGGCCGGAGTTTTGTAGGCTTAAAACATTTTGTGATCGGTGTTGTCGTTTTGTGTACAATAGAGAGGAAGAGCACAAATGTAGCGGTTTGCGTTGTAGTGTATGTGATGCCCCCATGTATAAATTTGATGATCATCTTTGCTATATGCAGCCTTACAAAGTAAAGAAAGAGATGGAACACTATGTTTTTTATGACTTTGAATGCATGTAGGAGTGGCAGATTCATGAGCCCAATTATATCTACACCACAACGTTATACGGTGCCAATTCGTGGGAGTTTGAGGGCAAAACATGTACAAAGGAGTTTGTTAGCTTCTTTACCAGCGGTAAATTTGCAGGGTATACTTTAATAGCTCCTAACACCGGTAGGTATGACGGCTATTTTTTGTTGTGCGAACTCGTCAAAGAGAAACTGCGTGTAAAATTGATTACTCAAGGCAGACGACTCTTGTGTGTGATGCTATCTGACTTGAAAACCGGAGTTAGACTTACCGGTAACTCTGTTTCCATGTAGTCCACCATGACGGCTACACAAGGAGGTTGACCTCTGACCCACTGTAGGGACAGGAACTGAGAGACTTGTTAAATACACCACTCCCACCACCATTCACCAGTGTTTACCAAATTACAAAGGAAAGGTGCGAAATATAAACTACAGTATACTGTCTTACCTAAAAATATTAACTAGGGAGGGTAATTAGACGCCGTCATGGTGGACTACATGGAAATAACGTTACCGGTAAGTCTAACTCCGGTTTTCCATTACGTCCACCATGACGGCTACACAAGGAGCTATACCAGATTACAACTCCTAGGGTGGGATTACCGCCGAAAGGACCTTACGTCCAAAGGCTAACTCACTTACCGAACCTAACCTGTAGTGTTTAGCAAAGGCCGGCGAACTAGCCCAAGTGGGAGCCCTGCAAATCTGCTCTAGGGAAGCCTCCCGTCTCTCAGCCCAAGAGGAGGAAGCTGACCTAGTTGAATGAGCTTTGATGTTCCTGGCTCTGGTAGAGTCTTTGACAGGAAAGCCTGCAGGATTGTCACATTTATCCCCCTGCAATGGTAGTTTTGGAAGCCTTATGACCTTTATTTTTGTACCCACAAATTTAATTAATAAATTGACATCCTTTCTTCCGGAGGAGGTAGTTTCCAGGTAGGCAACCACTGCCTTTCTGATGTCCATGGCCTGCTATTACCTCTCTTTTGAAGAAGAGGGATTTGAGCAAAAGGAAGTAGTTCTCTTTCCAATGTTCATGGTTCTACCCAAAGGCCTTGAATCACTCCTCCTTGTATTCCGAAGTAGACTTTCTTTTGAAACTGATAGGATAAGGATAGGATAAGGATAGATAGACATAACCTTGTGCTCAGAATCCAGGATGGACAGAATAAGAACCTTCTCTCCCTGGAAAATATCTGGACACTGATCCCGCTGCAGAATAGGCAGAATGTATATAGACCATTATCAGAACCTGCCAAATGTGTAATAACATAGCCCTTTATCCGAACAGGCATAAAGTGTAACCTACATACACTCTTATCAGCACAGGCCCCCTGTATGATAACATACACTATTATCAGAACAGACGGACCTATTATAGACCGCAGAAGACTGTGACCAATGTACTGTTGTCAGAAAGGGGTTTTATTTTCCAACCACTAGACATCTGACCTTATATAAGTCAGAACCTGTAATGAATATTATGTTCTTGTGCAAAAGGCATATACCATTCAACAATGGTGTTATGCCCGCTATACATATTCCATAATGGTGTTATGCGTGCCATATACATCTGTATATATATCCGCACATAACCGTATATATATCCAACACCATATACTCTTCCCTGATGCTGTTAAGCATGTTATATCTCCATCTGTATATATTGTAAAATACTGGTGTACTGTATCCACTACACCATTGCACAATGGTGTCATGCATGCTATATACGACTATCTATATACAACATAATATACCATTCAATAATGGCGTTATGCATGTTATATCCTTATATACCACTCCGCAATGGTGTTAAGCATGTTATACCTCCATGCCCATATACCATTCCATACTGGCACAATGCAACCATTATATATCACTCAGCAATGGTGTTATGTAAGCCGTATACACACCCATATACACATACACACCATTACATATCATTCAGTAATAGTGCTATACATGCTATTTCATTATATTAGGTTCAAAGATGGTATTGAGCATGCTATAACTTTCCGTATATGTATTGCCTCCATTATCTACCATTTGACAATGGTGTTATGTAAGCTATATACACATACATTGTTATTAGAGATGAGCGAACAGTGTTCTATGGAACTCATGTTCGATCGGATATTAGGCTGTTCGGCATGTTCGAATCGAATCGAACACCGCGTGGTAAAGTGCGCCATTACTCGATTCCCCTCCCACCTTCCCTGGCGCCTTTTTTGCTCCAATAACAGCGCAGGGTAGGTGGGACAGGAACTACGACACCGGTGACGTTGAAAAAAGTAGGAAAAACCCATTGGCTGCCGAAAACATGTGACCTCTAATTTAAAAGAACAGCGCCGCCCAGGTTCGCGTCATTCTGAGCTTGCAATTCACCGGGGACGGAGGTTTCCGTCCAGTTAGCTAGGGGTTAGATTCTGGGTAGGCAGGGACAGGCTAGGATAGGAAGGAGAAGACAACCAACAGCTCTTATAAGAGCTAAATTCCAGGGAGAAGCTTGTCAGTGTAACGTGGCACTGACGGGCTCAATCGCCGCAACCCAGCTTTCCCAGGATCCTGAATGGAATACACTGACAGTGTATTCCCGTATACCCTATATATACACCCCAAATCCCCGTTCCAACGGTGTGCCCCCCCACCTTCACCTCAGAAATACCCTGCAAGTCCCCTAGCAATAGAATTGGGGCTATATACACCCACTATTTTTGCTACTGCCATATAGTGCCATTGTCTCACTGGGAATTCAAAGAATATATTGGGCTTACATATAACTTCAATTCCAGGGAGAAGCTTGTCAGTGTAACGTGGCACTGACGGGCTCAATCGCCGCAACCCAGCTTTCCCAGGATCCTGAATGGAACACACTGACAGTGTATTCCCGTATACCCCATATATACACCCCAAATCCCCGTTCCAACGGTGTGCCCCCCCCCCACCTTCACCCCAGAAATACCCTGCAAGTCCCCTAGCAATAGAATTGGGGCTATATACACCCACTATTTTTGCTACTGACATATAGTGCCATTGTCTGACTGGGAATGCAAAGAATATATTGGGGTTACAAATACCTTCAAGTCCTGCCACTGACATATAGTGCCAGTTTCTGACTGGGAATACCTGGCCGACACCAGCTCTGCCCTCTCCGATCCCTCTGTGCTCTACAGCCTACATTTATTTTCTCATCTTTTTTTTCTGCACTGCACATCTCTTGCCTACTTCCTTTGGGATCTCAGAAGTGGTGGTCTCAGTGCTGAGAAACACATCCGAGTCCCCCAAGCAATATGCATTAAGAGAACCCTGGAGCCTACCATAGCATCAAGCCTGGCTAAATGCAGAGAAAGATTTTGGACGACTTCCAGAGATGGTAATTTCAGCGCTGCAGTTGGCAATGGATGGTGTAATGGGATTAGCTGAGGGATCGCTGTCTTGACCACTTTTTGAAAGTCCAATCCAGCCAAGTATGGTGCAAGGATATGATGCAAGGACACCTACATATCCGTCTGTGACACATTGGGGAGTTCACCCTCATCCGCCCTTTTAGCCTGCACCATAATGCGCCTCTTCCCAGCTAAGCTAAGCGCTGAATTTAGGGACCGCCTCATGTTTGGGGGAAAGTGCTGGTGTGGACGGCACAGTGAGGTGGCGCAGTAGACACTCTGCCCAAAAAGGGCAAAGTGTCCCCCAGCCGGGACTCCAACATCTCCTGGGCCAGATTTTTGGAGATGAGGCCGTTGAAGCCTTGGGCATGTGGGTGGGTTGCGCTGTACTTTAGCATGAAATGAAAGGCCTGGGAGATTAGGAGTTGCTGGGAAGAGGCGCATGATGGCGCGGGCAAAAGGAGAAGTGGCAGGAAAAGGGGAGGATGAGGGAGAAGTCAACAAAGTGGCAGAGGCAGATGAAGTGATGTCCTGGCTCGTCCTCTGGAGTGCATCGCCAGCACTGTGAGCAGAGGCAGTGGCATGAACGGCGGGCGACATTTGTCCTGCCGTTGCTGCCTGCCACTGATTCCAGTGCTTGGATTCCAAATGACGGTGCATTGAAGTGGTGGACAGGTTGCTCTTCTCAGGGCCCCTACTCGATTTCGAGAGGCAAATTGTGTAGACGACACTATATCTGTCCTCGGCGCATTCCTTGAAAAAACTCTACACCTTCGAGAAACATGCCCTCGATGGGGGAGTTTTTCTGGGCTGGGTACAAAAGGGAACATCTTCGGACATTCCGGGTCTGGCCTGGCTTCGGCAAAGCAGCTGACCTCTGCCTCTGGACATGTCTCTGCCTCTAGCTACCCTTTTTGGTGCTGCACCTGCCTCAACATCCACACTACTTTCCCAGCTTTACATCCGCCTTGTCCAGGTGGGGTCGGTGTCCTCGTCGTCCACCACCTCCTCTTCCAACTCCTGTCTCGCCTCCTCCTCCTGCACAATGCGCATGTCAACTGGCTGCCCTGACAGCAACTGCGTCTCATCGTCGTCGATGAGGGTGGGTTGCTGGTCATCCGCCACCATATCGACCGGAGATGGAGGAGACTCTAGTGTTTGAGCATCTGGACACAGATACTCATCTGTTAGGTCCGTGGAATCGCGAAATGGAGGGGCAGGTTGCGGTACAGTCCAAGGAAGGGAGAACAGCTCTGGGGAGCAGGGACAGTTGGGGTTATTGTTCTGGGAAGATTGGGAATTTTGGGTGGAAGGAGGACAAGACTGTTGGGTAAGAGGAGGTAGAGGCTGACTGGCTGGTGGACAATGTGCTTTAAGCGTTATCCGACAGCCATTGCAAGACCTGTTCCTGGTTCTCGGGCCTACTAAGGTTTGTACCATTCAGCCTAGTTAATGTGGAACTTTTGTGCAAAGCGCAGAACTTAGGGCCCGCCTGATGTTAAGGGACACACGCTGGTACAAGGCTCAACTCACCCTAAGTGCCAAAAACACTGCTGGTGCAAGGCTCTACTCATGCCAAGGGCCTCAATCTCTGCTGGTAGCTCAGCTTAAGGGCCTGTAACTTTGTTTGGAAGGGCTCATGTTAAGGGCTAGAAAAGTGAATTTTGGAAGGTCTTACCACATATCACACACACACACACACACACACACACACACACACACTCAAAATGACAGTTAAGGGTGAGGGCTTTTGGAATTCCCATTGCCTATTCCATTTGTGGTTGTCATGGGGAACGTGATTTAAAGGGGTGGTTGTTACTGTTTGTTGAGCTTAAATTGGGGTTTGTGTCCATCCATTTGGGGAGTAAAGAAGGTTTCCAGATATTTTCCCACTTTGATAGAGGTTTTTTGGAATGTGGAAAGTGTGTAGTTGTTAGGCTGTGATAGTGGGGTAATAGAGGGTCTTTGGTGTGTTAGATGCCCCCAGACATGCTCCCCCTGCTGTCCCAGTGTCATTCCAGAGGTGTTGGCATCATTTCCTGGGGTGTCATAGTGGACTTGGTGACCCTCCAGACACGGATTTGGGTTTCCCCCTTAACGAGTATATGTTCCCCATAGACTATAATGGGGTTCGAAACCCGTTCGAACACACGAACAGTGAGCGGCTGTTCGAATCGAATTTCGAACCTCGAACATTTTAGTGTTCGCTCATCTCTAATTGTTATACATCCTTCAGTAATAGTGCTATACATGCTATATCATTATATACCGTTTAAAGATGGTATAGAGCATGCTATAATTTTCCGTATATGTATTGCATCCATTATCTACCATTCGACAATGGTGTTATGTAAGCTATATACACATACATTGTTATATATCACTCAGTAATAGTGTTATGCATGCTATATCATTCTACACCGTTCAAAGATGGTATTGAGCATGCTGTATCTTTATATATATATATATATATATATATATATATATATATATATATATATATATATACTAGAGGGAGGACCCGGCTTCGCACGGGTATATTACATTTTATGTTTGTGTAGTGGCCCCATAAGAATTGTCCAATTTTGCATTGGTGTATTTTGTATGTGGTTTGTGTGTATGTCCATAAGCGTCATGTGATTATGTGTATCTCATTTGAATGTCAGTGAAAAACCTGTGATCAGTTGTTATGGATACCTGGAGTAAAGCTGTATCTAATCCTTCCCCATGTAGTACTGTGTTTAGATGCAAGTATCTAATCCTACGGCATGTGGTACTGTGTGCAGACGTGTGTATCTAATCCTATGGCGTGTACAACTGTGTGAAGACACGTGTATCTAATCCTCCCCTGTGTGGTATTGTGTGAAGAGGCACGTATCTAATCCTACGGCGTGTGGAACTGTGTCGCGTATCCAATCCCCCAGCATGTGGTACTGTGTGCAGACGCGCGTATCTAATCCTATGGCATGTGGCAGTGTGTGTAGATGCGCGTATCTAATCCTCCCCGTGTGGTACTGTGTGCAGACGCGTGTATGTAATCCTCCCCCGTGTGGTACTGTGTGCGGAGATGCGTATCTAATTCTCTGACTTGTGGTACTGTTTGCAGAGGCATGTATCTAATCCTCCAAAGTGTGGTACTGTGTGCACACACACGTATCTAATCCTCCCCTGTGTGGTATTGTGTGAAGAGGCGCGTATCTAATCCTTCGGCGTATGTAACTATGTGTAGATGCGCGTATCTAATCCTTCGGCATGTGGAACGTGTGCAGACGCACGTATCAAATCCTTCAGTGTGTGGGACTGTGTGCAGACCCGTGTATCTAATTCTACGGCATGTGGTACTGTGTGTAGACGCGCGTATTTAATCCTATGGCGTGCACAACTATGTGAAGACACATGTATCTAATCCTCCCCTTTATGGTATTGTGTGAAAAGGCATGTATCTAATCCTACGGCATGTGGTACTGTGTGCAGACGCGTGTATCTAATCCTATGGCGTGTACAACTGTGTGAAGACATATGTATCTAATCCTCCCCTGTGTGGTATTGTGTGAAGAGGCGCGTATCTAATCCTACGGCGTGTGGAACTGTGTGTAGACGCACGTATCCAATCCCCCGGCATGTGGTACTGTGTGCAGACGCGCGTATCTAATCCTATGGCATGTGGTACTGTGTGCAGAGGCATGTATCTAATCCTCCAAAGTGTGATACTGTGTGCACACACACGTATCTAATCCTCCCTGTGTGGTATTGTGTGAAGAGGCGCGTATCTAATCCTTCGGCGTGTGGAACTATGTGTAGACGCGCGTATCTAATCCTACTGCATGTGGTACTGTGTGCAGACGCGTGTATCTAATCCTATGGCGTGTACAACTGTGTGCAGACGCACGTATCTAATCCTCTGGAGTGTGGAACTGTGTGTAGACGCGTGTATCTAATCCTAAGGCCTGTGGTACTCTGTGCAGACGCGTGTATCTAATCCTATGGCGTGTACAAATATGTGCAGATGCGCGTATCTAATCCTCTGGAGTGTGGAACTGTGTGTAGACGCCTGTATCTAATCCTTCGGCATGTGGAACCGTGTGCAGACACACGTATCAAATCCTTCAGTGTGTGGAACTGTGTGCAGAAGTGCGTATTTAATCCTCTGGTGTGTGGGACTGTGTGCAGACCCGTGTATCTAACTCTACGGCATGTGGTACTGTGTGCTGATCTGTGTATCTAATTCTACGGCATGTGGTACTGTGTGCAGACGCGTGTATCTAATCCTATGGTGTGTACAACTGTGTGAAGACACGTGTATCTAATCCTCCCCTGTGTGGTATTGTGTGAAGAGGTGCGTATCTAATCCTACGGCATATGGTACTGTGTGCAGACACGTGTATCTAATCCTATGGCGTGTACAACTGTGTGAAGACACGTGTATCTAATCCTCCCCTGTGTGGTATTGTGTGAAGAGGCGCGTATCTAATCCTACGGCATGTGGTACTGTGTGCAGACGCGTGTATCTAATCCTATGGCGTGTACAACTGTGTGAAGACATGTGTATCTAATCCTCCCCTGTGTGGTACTGTGTGCAGACGCGTGTATGTAATCCTATGGCATGTGGTACTGTGTGTAGACGCGCGTATCTAATCCTCTGGAGTGTGGAACTGTGTGTAGACATATGTAGCTAATCCTACGGCATGTGGTACTCTGTGAAGACGTGCGTATCTAATCCTCTGGAGTGTGGAACTGTGTGCAGACGCGTGTATCTAATCCTATGGCGTGTACAACTGTGTGAAGACACGTGTATCTAATCCTCCCCTGTGTGGTACTGTGTGCAGACGCGTGTATCTAATCCTCTGGAGTGTGGAACTGTGTGTAGACGTGTAGCTAATCCTACAGCATGTGGTACTCTGTGCAGACGTGCGTATCTAATCCTCTGGAGTGTGGAACTGTGTGTAGACGCCTGTATCTAATCCTTCGGCATGTGGAACCGTGTGCAGACGCACTTATCTAATCCTTCAGTGTGTGGAACTGTGTGCAGAAGTGCATATTTAATCCTCTGGATTGTGGGACTGTGTGCAGACCCGTGTATCTAATCCTCTAACATGTGGTACTGTGTGCTGATCTGTGTATCTAATCCTGTGATGCGTGTATCTCAGTTTGGATATCAGTGTTGTATTGTGCATGTGGAGTGACCGTGTGTATTGCAGTTGGAATGTGAGTGAAAGACTTGCAGGTTTGTATTGGCTAAGGGGGGGGGGCACTGTATTTGGAATGCTGTATCTCAGCAACGGTACGTCCGAGCGAGTTGGAGTCTCGTCTTAAACCTTCCCGGATACCTGAAGTGTCTCTGTACCAAATTTGGTGAAGATCGGTCCAGTCGTTTGGTTCGCATTAGAGCACAGACAGACAGACAGACAGACAGACAGAAATTCATTTTTATAATATAGGGAGATATATATATATATATATATATATATATATATATATATATATATATATATATATATTTCAATACTGGTGTATTGCATCCATTATATACCATTCAACAATGGTGTTATGCATGCTATATGTGAATATGCACACATTATTTATCATTATATACCATTCAATAATGGAGTTATGTAAGCCTCATAAGTTCATCCATGTATACTGTTCAGTAATGGTGATAGACATGCTATACCTCTCTCCCCCATGGAGATCGGTACTTTGTCAATACGTACCCTTCAGCAAAGGGGTTTATATATGTATCAGTAACTGCCTTCAGCCATGAAGCTATACAGGTTAATAAACACCTTTTAGCCATGCAGCTACACGGGTTATTAAATGCCTTTTAGCCATAAAGCTATACAGGTAAGTAAATGTCTTTTTAGCCATGACGCTATACAGGTTAGCCTGAAGCTATACCAGTTAGTAAATACCTCTTAGCCATTGAGCTATACAGGTTAGAATGAAGCTTATACAGGTTAGTAAATACCTTTTAGCCCTGCCGGCATACAGGTTAGTAAATACCTCTTAGCCATTGAGCTATACAGGTTAGTAAAAGTCCTTTGGCCATGCAGCCATACAAGTGAGTAAATGCCTTTCGGCCCTGAAGCCATACAGGTCAGTAAATGGCTTGCATTCCTCCAGTTAATTTTTTGCCTTTGTTCACACAGTGCTCATATGTTAAAGAGCATATAACAAGCACAGCAAGGGTCTGTGTAAGATCTCATTACGAAATGGCACACCCTGGCATACCACCTTCAGTACATATTGTTCCCAAAGGAACCACATATATAGACCAGCAATGGTGTTATGTATGCTATTAGTACATACAACTCCACATTGGGTTTTAACCCACACTGTAAAGCGTTATGTCATATCCATATACACACATATATATATATATATATATATATATATATATATATATATATATATATATATACATATATATATACACACACACATACAGAGATACACATCAGTGTACACTATATCTACCTATACACATGCACCTATACATCAATGGGCATGATCCATATATATCATAAAGCAATGGTATCATCAGTATCTACCATTAACAATGGTGTTATGCCTGCTATCCCTTAGTATATATTATCCAGCAGTGACATAATGCATCCATTATATATCATTCACCCATGGTTATATACCTATCCATATGCACCACTTCTGTCTTTAACACAGCAGAATAGTTGGTTTTGATCAGGTCTGAGCCCTGACTTTACTCACCGCGCCCTTTAGGATGTGGCAGGTGGCGATCAGACCAGGCCAAACTTTCACTAAGCCCCCTGCCAGACGGTGTTGCACATGTGCAAACTATTTTGTCAGAATCCAAACTAGCAAGGCTTCACCTGAGATAAGCCTTTCACCTTGGGCGTTTCCCCCAGCAGGGTCTGCGGGATAATCAGCAACCTGCTACCAAGTTTTACTCAAACTAGCAACTGATATACCCTGGCTAAGCCTCCTATAAGCAAAACGGTCCTACCTCTTCTAAGGTTTTAAGAGAAATATACCTACTTTTCTTCCTGTCATCTAGACAGGGCACAAGGCGAGGACTGGACTTCTTTATACTGAAAGGCCTAAGTCCTCCAAAGTCAGCTTACCCTCCTCAAGGGCCTTCGCCGTACTTCCTGAGCATAGGGTTTTTAGAATAGGAATGCCAACTCCTTCCCACAAAGTGGTCATTCCCTGGAGGTTTTTCATACACCCTTGCTCCTATGGGAACCTTCCGTCTCCGCTTACAATGGGAGAAATGGAAGCCCAAATTACACTCTGCCCACTAACAGGGAAAAAACAAAAAAAATTACTCAGGTACAGAGCAGCTGTTCCAAGTACTCACAACACCAAGGGAGCTGGAAGCAGCCAGGGGATCTGTGATTAACAGCTGTGCCTCAGAGAGCAACATGCTGGAGCATACAGTGATACATCACATACCTTGCAGGAATGCCGCCTAGTTCACTCACCGCTTGGCATTCATCTTTAAGTAGCCAGATTCTGCCGCCTCAGCCTCCCAGGAAGCTGGGAATACAGACGCACGCCACTGCGCCCGGCTATCTCACATCCTGGAACGCCAGTACGCCAAGGTTGGCTGTTCCTCCCCTGTGTGCTGGCCGGAGCCGGCATCCACTCTACCCCCTGCATTAGCCATAATAGACCGCTGGAAGGGGGGAGTTTTCCACCCAGGGGCAGGCCGGAGCGATACCCCTGTGTCCTTAATGGCCCAGGGAGGCAGGCGCCTTTGACTACGACCGAGGGCCGGACGGTGGTAATACTTACCTATCCCCCAGACGGAGGAGAGCCTCTCAATCCGACCCTGTGTAGGGACAGGAAACACTGGTGAATGGTGGTGGGAGTGGTGTATTTAACAAGTCTCTCAGTTCCTGTCCCTACAGCGGGTCAGAGGTCAAACTCCTTGTGTAGCCGTCATGGTGGACGTAATGGAAATTAAGATTCATAGACTCCATTAACTTCCTACCGATGAAATTAAGCCGACTGCCAGAGCGTTGGACTTCATGGGTTCAAAGGGTCATTTCCCCCATTTCTTCGACACCGAAGAAAATCAAAACTATGTGGGTGCTTTACCAGCACCGGAGTATTACGGGGTTGACTATATGATGCCTAGTGACAAAAAGGATTTTTTGGAGTGGTATGAGACGCAGAAAGGGTGTACTTTTGATTTTAAGGCCGAGTTAAAATCGTACTGTAAGCAGGACGTTGATGTTTTGAGAAGGGCCTGTGAGCGTTACAGGGACCGTGTTATGGAGGTGACGAGAAAAGGAACGAGAAAATACTGTAAGCGACATGTTGTAAAAGTCCAAAGCATCGACCCTTTTCAGCTCATCACCCTGACCTCTGTATGTATGGCTATGTACAGGTTTAAGTTTCTCTCCAAAAAGACCATAGCCATTTTACCAGCAGACAACTACCACAAAACTAAAAAACATTACTCGACACCCGCTATACAGTGGCTCATGTATGTAGCGCACACAGTAAACATTGACATTCAGCACGCTTTGAGAGGGGGTGAAAAACAAGTAGGCAGATATTTTATATATGGCTATGCGCTAGTTAATGGGGAACACATAGCGTTTGAGTTTCAGGGTTGCTTTTACCACGGCTGCCCCAACTGCTATAACGAACACGACACCAATGCCGTTACAAACACCAGTTACGGTCAGCTGTACCACACCTTCTTAGTTAAAAAAAACTGTTTTTATAGCGCTGCGGCTACACTGTATGTGTGCTTTGGGAGCACGAGTGGCACGACATGGTAAAGAACGATTCTAACCTTCAGGCATTCCTCCTTCACATGTGGTTCCTAAGCGGCGTTGATCCTCGTGATGCGCTTTACGGCGGTAGGACTAACGCCATAAAGCTCTATCACAAACTGAGTGATGGGGAGACTATACATTACTACGATTTCACCAGTCTGTATCCCTTTGTCAACAAAACAAAAAAGTACCCTGTAGGCCACCCCAAAATCATTTAAGAGAATTTTGGGTACATAAAAAATTACTTTGGTATTGCCAAAGTAAAAGTTTATCCTCCCCAGGACTTGTTCTTTCCAGTCCTGCCTGTGAAAATGAATGGTAAGTTAATGTTCCCCCTTTGTAACACCTGCGCTGCGAGTTCAATGACGGATGTCTGCACGCACAGCGATGAACAACGCTCTCTGACAGGTACTTGGTGTACGATAGAATTGTTGGTGGCTTTGGATAAAGGTTACAGACTGGCAGAGATCTATGAGATTTGGCATTTCCCCAAAACGACTGACAAACTGTTTGCACCCTACATCGAGCTCCATCTTAGGGCTAAGCAAGAGGCGTTGGGGTATCCGAGCTGGTGTACGGATTCTGATAAGAAAAAATAATACGTTGATGCCTTTCTTGAAAAAGAAGGTGTACAGTTAGATCCGGCAAATATCGCCATGAATCCTGCAAAAAGACAGGTCTCCAAACCTTTCTTAAATTCATTATGGGGAAAGTTTGTACAGAGAGCTAATTTATCCTACACCAGCATCGTGAATGACCCTGACGAGCTCTTTAGCTATGTCTTTCTCCCATACCACGAGGTCTCAGAGCTAAATTTCATCAATGATGAAACAGCCTCGGTCAATGGGAAATACGCAGAAGGGCACCACACAATCAACACAAACACAAACATTTTTATAGCCTGTTTTACAACCGCCTACGCCAGACTAGAGCTCTAAACCCTGGAGGATAGGCTGCAGGAAAGGTGCCTGTATCACGACACAGACTGTCATTTTTGTTCATCGTGAAGGTAACTGGTGTCCCCCTTTAGGTGATTATTTGGGCGAATTAACCAGCAAGATACCCGATAACACATATCACAGAATTTGTATCTACAAGTACAAACTGAATACCGGTAAGACGGTTTTGAAGGTTAAGGGCATCACGCTAAACGTTGCTAATTCTAGGGATGTCAATTTTGAGAGTTTAAAGGACTTGGTTTTGGATTACATCCACAACCGTGGACTTGAGACTCAGAAATGTATCTCTGTGGAGCAGCCCGGCATTGTTAGAAACAGGAAATTGTGGCTGATTGAAACAGGAAAGAAGCTCCTGGATCCTGTTTTTGAAAGACGGTCGCCACACGATTTTACAGAGTGGTCATTCGTGTTTTAATACCATGGACACACGCCTACAACATCCTTTTTCTTGCATATTGGTGGGTCCGTCCGGATCTGGAAAAAGCTATTTTGTAACAAAACTGCTAGAAAATACTGACACACATTTATCACACAAACCCGATATTGTTTGGTTTTATGCTTGTTGGCAAAAACTGTATGATGAACTCTCTCTGCGCTTTCCACACATCAGGTTTATTGAAGGATTGCTGCATACGTTTGTAGATGACGAGTTATTCCCGCCCGACAAGGTAAATTTGACTGTTGTTGATGATCTTATGGAAACCACTAGTGTAAACAATGAGCTTGAAAAGGCTTTTACCAAGTACATCCATCATAGAAAACTAAGTATTTTGTATCTGGTACAGAACATATTCTGTCAGGGTAAAAAGAGTAGAACGATAAATTTAAACACCAAGTACAAGGTTCTCTTTCATAACCCTCGTGATAAATTGCAAATTCTAACATTAGCGAGACAGATGTATCCTGGGAAAACACATTTCTTCTTGGAAGCCTTTGAAGATGCTACGCGGGAGCCTTATGGGCACCTGCTAGTAGATTTAAGGGCTACCACCCCCGAGCACCTACGTTTAAGGTCGGGGTTCTTACCACCGGCTCTGCCGGCTGTGTATATTCTGAAGAAAAATACTTTTAAAAACTGAGATTTACACGGTTAAGCGCATTCTAGGCCGACTACATAGCAGCGGCAAGATGTGGGAGAGATTACGCTGTAATTGGGCTCTCTTAAAAACACTTGTAAAAGAGATGGCTTCTGTCAGGAAATCTATTTTGCGTCATGCTAGCGATGATTTAATAGACGCCATAGGCGAAATTGCCTTAAACATCTTGAAAGGACGAATTCCGTTAAAGGAACAACAGAGAAACATATTAAGGAAGTGGCGTAAAGCTATAAGGAAGCTTTGTGATAAATCAGTCTCCATAAAGAAAAAGAAGCGCTTAGTGAATCAGACGGGCGGATTCATAGGTTCGCTATTGGGATTTGCAATTCTGTTAGTAACGAGTTTGCTTTTTAACCCCTTAAGGACCAGGCCATTTTTTGGTTTCGCATTTTCGTTTTTCCCTCCTCACATTTCAAGAGCCATAACTTTTTCATTTTTCAGTTCACAGAGTCACATGATGGCTTATTGTTTGCGGGACAAATTGTACTTTGTAATGGCATCATTCAATATGCTGTGCAATGTACTGGGAAGCTGGAAAAAAATTCAGAATGAGGTGCAATTGGAGAAAAAATGCATTTGCGCCATTTTCTTATGGGTTTAATTTTTACAGCATTCACTGTTTAGTACAAATGACATGTTACCTGTATTCTACGTGTCAGTACGAACGCGGTGATACCAAATTTATATAGTATTTGAAATGTTTTGATACTTTTTAAAAAAATGATAAACTTTGCAAAATAGAAAAAAAAATTTGTGTCGTCATGTTCTAACACCTGTAACTTTTTCCTATTTCCATGTATGGAGCTGGTTGTGGTGTCTTTTTATGCGGGACAAGATGACGTTTCTATTGATACCATTTTGGGAAAGATCTGATGGTTTGATCACTTTTTATTCAATTTTTTATAGGAGGCAAAGTGTTGAAAAAAACGCTTTTTGGCGGTTTTTATTTTTTTTGCCGCTACGCCGTTCGCAGTACGGGATAAATGTTTTAATATTCTAATAGTTCGGGCATTTTGGAGGGCGGGGATACCTAATATGTTTATGTTTAATGTTCTTTAATTACTTTTATAGTTAATCTAGGGAAAGGGGGGTGATTTGAACTTTTATATTTTTTTTATTTTTTTAATACTTTTAAAAACTTTTTTTTTTCTTCTGTTACATTTATGATCAGACCCCTTAGGTACCTTGAAACCTAGGGAGTCTGATCGCTCATACTATTCACTGCTATACTACAGTATTGCAGTGAATAGGAAAATCGCAGCACTTCTATTAGAGGCTGCCTCTGGCATCGTCTAATAGATCTGATGCAGAGACAAGCCTGGAAGCCTTCAATAGCAACCGATCACCGCCCTCATGTGACGTTCAGGAGGGCGGCGATCGGCGAAACATGGCGGCGCCCGTGCCGCCGGCGCCGTTTACACACTGCGGTCACGTTTGACCGCAGTGTGTAAAGGGTTAACAGCAGCGATCGGCTCGGGCACCGACCGCTGCTGTTATTGGCAGGTCCTGGCTGTATGATACAGCCGGCAGCTCAGCGTGTGAGCTCGCTCCATACATCCCCATGCGACCCATGACGTACAGTTACGTCAAGGGTCGCTAAGGGGTTAACAAACAATGAATCCTGCGGAGAAAATGTACTTGGTGCCCAAACACGAACTCAACAGAATAAGTCAAGTCTTTACACCGCCACCCGATGTAAGACAGAGCATAATACAACGCCTGGATACTGAAATTAGCGATATTTTACACAGCTCTGACATAGTGGATGATGTGAAAATTAAAAGATACACAGACATAATGCAAAGGTACTTGGTTCTTGCTAAGCAGAGCGCTAAAGAGTGTGCTACTTTACACCTTGTTAATCGGTCTGAGCCTGATCATCAGCAATTGCCAAATACAACCGCTAATAAAAGCCATCCGATTCATGAGATTGTAAGTAGAGATGAGCGAACACTAAAATGTTCGAGGTTCGAAATTCGATTCGAACAGCCGCTCAATGTTCGTGTGTTCGAACGGGTTTCGAACCCCATTATAGTCTATGGGGAACAGATACTCGTTAAGGGGGAAACCCAAATCCGTGTCTGGAGGGTCACCAAGTCCACTATGACACCCCAGGAAATGATGCCAACACCTCTGGAATGACACTGGGACAGCAGGGGAAGCATGTCTGGGGGCATCTAACACACCAAAGATCCTCTATTACCCCAACATCACAGCCTAACAACTACACACTTTACACACTCAATACCACCTCTCTGACAGTAGGAAAACACCTTGAAACATGTGTATTTGGCACTTGCAGTGAGGAGAGCTTGTCACCAGCAGTGAATTTGGCCCTTGTAGTAAGTTGAGGTTGGCACCAACATTTGTTTGGAAAATCAGGGTGGATTGAGCCTCTAACCAGCAGAGTTTGGGCAAATTCATGGTGGAGGGAGCCTCTAAAAACCCCAGTTTGGACCAATTCATGGTGGAGGGAGCCTCTAAAAACCCCAGTTTGGACCAATTCATGGTGGAGGGAGCCTCTAAAAACCCCAGTTTGGACCAATTCATGGTGGAGGGAGCCTCTAAAAACCCCAGTTTGGACCAATTCATGGTGGAGGGAGCCTCTAAAACCCCAGTTTGGACCAATTCATGGTGGAGGGAGCCTCTAAACAGCCCAGTTTGGGCAAATTCATGGTGGAGGGAGCCTCTAAAAAACCCCAGTTTGGACCAATTCATGGTGGAGGGAGCCTCTAAAAACCCCAGTTTGGGCAAATTCATGGTGGAGGGAGCCTCTAAACAGCCCAGTTTGGACCAATTCATGGTGGAGGGAGCCTCTAAACAGCCCAGTTTGGACCAATTCATGGTGGAGGGAGCCTCTAAACAGCCCAGTTTGGGCAAATTCATGGTGGAGGGAGCCTCTGAAAACCCCAGTTTGGACCAATTCATGATGGAGGGAGCCTCTAAAAACCCCAGTTTGGACCAATTCATGGTGGAGGGAGCCTCTGAAAACCCCAGTTTGGACCAATTCATGATGGAGGGAGCCTCTAAACAGCCCAGTTTGGGCAAATTCATGGTGGAGGGAGCCTCTAAAAACCCCCAGTTTGGACCAATTCATGGTGGAGGGAGCCTCTAAAAACCCCAGTTTGGACCAATTCATGGTGGAGGGAGCCTCTAAACAGCTCAGTTTGGGCAAATTCATGGTGGAGGGAGCCTCTAAACAGCCCAGTTTGGGCAAATTCATGGTGGAGGGAGCCTCTAAAAACCCCAGTTTGGACCAATTCATGGTGGAGGGAGCCTCTAAAAACCCCAGTTTGGACCAATTCATGGTGGAGGGAGCCTCTAAACAGCCCAGTTTGGACCAATTCATGGTGGAGGGAGCCTCTAAAAACCCCAGTTTGGACCAATTCATGGTGGAGGGAGCCTCTAAAAACCCCAGTTTGGACCAATTCATGATGGAGGGAGCCTCTAAAAACCCCAGTTTGGGCAAATTCATGGTGGAGGGAGCCTCTAAAAAACCCCCAGTTTGGACCAATTCATGGTGGAGGGAGCCTCTAAAAACCCCAGTTTGGACCAATTCATGGTGGAGGGAGCCTCTAAACAGCCCAGTTTGGACCAATTCATGGTGGAGAGAGCCTCTAAAAACCCCAGTTTGGACCAATTCATGGTGGAGGGAGCCTCTAAACAGGCCAGTTTGGGCAAATTCATGGTGGAGGGAGCCTCTAAACAGCCCAGTTTGGGCAAATTCATGGTGGAGGGAGCCTCTAACCAGCCCAGTTTGGACCAATTCATGGTGGAGGGAGCCTCTAAAAACCCCAGTTTGGACCAATTCATGGGGGAGGGAGCCTCTAAACAGCCCAGTTTGGACCAATTCATGGTGGAGGGAGCCTCTAAAAACCCCAGTTTGGACCAATTCATGGTGGAGGGAGCCGCTAAACAGCCCAGTTTGGACCAATTCATGGTGGAGGGAGCCTCTAACCAGCAGAGTTGGTGGAAATCAGGGTGGAGGGAGCCTCTAACCAGCAGAGTTGTGGGAAAGCAGGGTGGAGGGAGCCTCTAACCAGCAGAGTTGGTGGAAATCAGGGTGGAGGGAGCCTCTAACCAGCAGAGTTGTGGGAAAGCAGGGTAGAGGGAGCCTCTAACCAGCAGAGTTGTGGGAAAGCAGGGTGGAGGGAGCCTCTAACCAGCAGAGTTGTGGGAAAGCAGGGTGGAGGGAGCCTCTAACCAGCAGAGTTGGTGGAAATCAGGGTGGAGGGAGCCTCTAACCAGCAGAGTTGGGGGAAATCAGGGTGGAGGGAGCCTAGTATTAGCAGAATTGTGCAACGCTTATGGTGGATGAGTATGAGGATGCGGAGGAATTGGAGAGGTTGAGTACAGACATGGAGTTTCATGTTGGGGTGCTTTACACAGGTGGGCACAAAAATGAAGGCTCTATCCAGTGGTGGTTCATTTTTATCAAAGTGAGCCGGTCGGCACTCTCAGCTGACAGACGGGTGCGCTTGTCAGTGATGATGCCACCGGCTGCACTGAACACCCTCTCAGATAGGACGCTGGCGGCAGGACAGGACAGCACCTCCAAGGCATATAGGGCAAGTTCAAGCCACAGGTCCAACTTCGACACCCAATACGTGTAGGGCGCAGAGGGGTCGGAGAGGACAGGGCTGTGGTCGGAAAGGTATTCCCGCAACATGTGCCTATACTTCTCACGCCTGGTGACACTAGGACCCTCCGTGGCGGCACTTTGGCGAGGGGGTGCCATCAAGGTGTCCCAGACCTTAGACAGTGTGCCCCTCGTTTGTGTGGACCGGTGAGAACTTGGTTGCCTACTGGAGGAACTGCCCTCCCTGCCACCAACGTCACATGCTGGAAACATCTCCATCATATTCTGCACCAATTGCCTGTGGCAAGCATTGATGCGATTGGCCCTCCCCTCTACCGGAATAAAAGACGAGATGTTGTTTTTATACCGGGGGTCAAGGATAGCAAAGATCCAGTACTGGTTGTCCTCCATGATTTTGACAATACGCTTGTCGGTTGTAAAGCACCCCAACATGAACTCAGCCATGTCTGCCACAGTGTTAGTTGGCATGACTCCTCTGGCCCCACCGGAAAGTTCAATCTCCATTTCCTCCTCATCCTCCATGTCTACCCATCCGCGCTGCAACAATGGGACGATTCGAAGTTGCCCGGAAGCCTCCTGTATCACCATCACATCATCGGACAACTCTTCTTCCTCCTCCTCCTCCTCCTCCATTAAACGCAGTGAAGCGGACAGATGTGTGGACCTACTCTCCAGCTGTGACGGATCGGATGCTATCCCTAACTCCTCTGTGTGATCTGAGTTATCCCTGATGTCAATCAGGGATTCTCTCAGAACACACAAGAGCGGGATTGTAAGGCTCACCATCGCATCCTCAGAGCTCACCCTCCTTGTGGACTCCTCAAAGACCCGTAGGACGTCACAAAGGTCTCTCATCCATGGCCACTCATGGATGTGAAACTGAGGCAGCTGACTTTGTGGCACCCTAGGGTTTTGTAGCTGGTATTCCATCAAAGGTCTCTGCTGCTCAACCACTCTATTCAACATCTGAAACGTTGAGTTCCAGCGTGTGGGGACGTCGCACAAAAGCCGGTGTTGTGGCACATGCAGGCGTTGCTGGAGAGATTTTAAGCTAGCAGCGGCTACTGTCGACTTGCGAAAGTGGGCGCACATGCGCCGCACTTTCACCAGTAGCTCTGGAACATTGGGGTAGCTCTTTAGGAAACGTTGCACCACTAGGTTGAAGACGTGGGCCAGGCATGGAACATGTTGGAGTCCGGCAAGCTCCAGAGCTGCTACCAGGTTCCGGCCGTTATCACAAACGACCATGCCTGGGCCCAGGTGCAGCGGCTCAAACCATATTGCCGTCTCATCGAGGAGGGCATCCCTCACCTCGGAGGCAGTGTGCTGTCTGTCCCCCAAGCTGATCAGCTTCAGCACAGCCTGCTGACGTCTACCAACGCCAGTGCTGCAACGTTTCCAACTCGTAGCTGGGGTCAATCTAACAGCGGAGGAGGAGGCGGTGGCGGAGGAGGAGGCGGTGGCGGAGGAGGAGGCGGTAGAGGAGGAGGAGGAGGGGGGTGTTCTTCTCGTGTCCCTGCCAGGAATGTTAGGCGGGGAGACGAGGTACACCGGGCCAGTTTGGGAAGCAGTCCCAGCCTCAACTACATTCACTCAGTGTGCCGTCAGTGAAATGTAGCGTCCCTGTCCGCATGCACTTGTCCACGCGTCGGTGGTCAAGTGGACCTTTGTGCAAAGCGCGGAACTAAGGGCCCGCCTGATGTTGAGTGACACGTGCTGGTGCAAGGCGGGGACGGCACACCGGGAGAAGTAGTGACGGCTAGGGACGGCATAGCGAGGTGCCGCAGTTGCCATCAGGTCCAGGAAGGCGGGAGTTTCAACAAGCCGGAACGCCAACATCTGGGCCAGCAGTTTAGCGATGTTGGCGTTCAAGGCTTGCGCGTGTGGGTGGTTAGCAGTGTATTTCTGCCGCCGCTCCAATGTCTGAGAGATGGTGGGTTGTTGTAAAGAAGCGCCTGATGGTGCCTTTGATGGTGCAGGAGAAGGAGATAAGACAGGAACAGGGGAGGATGAGGGAGAAGTCAACAAAGTGGCGGAGGCAGATGAAGTGGTGTCCTGGCTCGTCCTCTGGAGTGCATCGCCAGCACAGTCAGCAGTGGCAGTGGCAGAGGCAGTGGCAGTGGCGTGAACGGCAGGCGGCCTTTGTCCTGCCATTGCTGCCTGCCACTGATTCCAGTGCTTGGATTCCAAATGACGGCGCATTGAAGTGGTGGACAGGTTGCTCTTCTCAGAGCCCCTAATCAATTTCGAGAGGCAAATTGTGCAGACAACACTATATCTGTCCTCGGCGCATTCCTTGAAAAAACTCCACACCTTCGAGAAACGTGCCCTCGAGGTGGGAGTTTTTCGGGGCTGGGTACGAACTGGAACATCTTGGGAGATTCCGGGTGTGGCCTGGCTTCGCCTAAGCTGCTGACCTCTGCCTCTGCCTCTAGCTACCCTTTTTGGTGCTGCACCTGCCTCAACATCCACACTACTTTCCCCGCTTGACATCCCCCCTGTCCAGGTCGGGTCAGTGTCCTCATCATCCACCACTTCCTCTTCCAACTCCTGTCTCATCTCCTCCTCCCGCACAATGCGCCGGTCAACTGGATGCCCTGACGGCAACTGCGTCACATCATCGTCGATGAGGGTGGGTTGCTGGTCATCCACCACCAAATCGAACGGAGATGGAGGAGACTCTAGTGTTTGAGCATCTGGACACAGATGCTCCTCTGTTAGGTTCGTGGAATCGTGACGTGGAGAGGCAGGTTGAGGGACAATGAAAGGAGCGGAGAACAGCTCTGGGGAGCAGGGACAGTTGGGGTTATTGTTCTGTGAAGCTTGGGAATTTTAGGAGGAAGGAGGACAAGACTGTTGGGTAATAGGAGGAGAGGAGGCAGAGTCTGACTGGCTGCTGGACAATGTGCTGTAAGCGTTCTCTGACAGCCATTGCAAGACCTGTTCCTGGTTCTCGGGCCTACTAAGGTTTGTACCCTGCAGTTTAGTTAATGTGGCAAGCAACCCTGGCACTGTGGAGTGGCGCAATGCTTGCTGCCCCACAGGAGTAGGCACGGGACGCCCTGTGGCTTCACTGCTACCTTGCTCCCCAGAACCATTCCCCCGACCTCGCCCACGGCCTCGTCCACGTCCCTTTCCGGGAGCCTTGCGCATTTTGAATTCCCAGTTAGAAATTGGCACTATATACCAGTAGCAAAAATTGTGGGTGCACGTAACCCCAATATATTCTTTGAATTCCCAGTCAGACAATGGCACTATATACCAGTAGCAAGAAATGAGGGTATTTATAACCCCAATATATTCTTTGAATTACCAGTCAGAAACTGGCACTATATGGCAGTAGCAAGAAATGAGGGTATTTATAACCCCAATATATTCTTTGAATTCCCAGTCAGACAATGGCACTATATACCAGTAGCAAGAAATGAGGGTATTTGTAACCCCAATATATTCTTTGAATTCCCAGTCAGACAATGGCACTATATACCAGTAGCAAAAATTGTGGGTGCACGTAACCCCAATATATTCTTTGAATTACCAGTCAGAAACTGGCACTATATGGCAGTAGCAAGAAATGAGGGTATTTATAACCCCAATATATTCTTTGAATTCCCAGTCAGGCAATGGCACTATATACCAGTAGCAAGAAATGAGGGTATTTGTAACCCTAATATATTCTTTGAATTCCCAGTCAGACAATGGCACTATATACCAGTAGCAAGAAATGAGGGTATTTGTAACCCCAATATATTCTTTGAATTCCCAGTCAGACAATGGCACTATATACCAGTAGCAAAAATTGTGGGTGCACGTAACCCCAATATATTCTTTGAATTACCAGTCAGAAACTGGCACTATATGGCAGTAGCAAGAAATGAGGGTATTTGTAACCCCAATATATTCTTTGAATTCCCAGTCAGACAATGGCACTATATACCAGTAGCAAGAAATGAGGGTATTTATAACCCCAATATATTCTTTGAATTACCAGTCAGAAACTGGCACTATATGGCAGTAGCAAGAAATGAGGGTATTTATAACCCCAATATATTCTTTGAATTCCCAGTCAGACAATGGCACTATATACCAGTAGCAAGAAATGAGGGTATTTGTAACCCCAATATATTCTTTGAATTCCCAGTCAGACAATGGCACTATATACCAGTAGCAAGAAATGAGGGTATTTGTAACCCCAATATATTCTTTGAATTCCCAGTCAGACAATGGCACTATATACCAGTAGCAAAAATTGTGGGTGCACGTAACCCCAATATATTCTTTGAATTCCCAGTCAGACAATGGCACTATATGGCAGTAGCAAGAAATGAGGGTATTTATAACCCCAATATATTCTTTGAATTACCAGTCAGAAACTGACACTATATGGCAGTAGCAAGAAATGAGGGTATTTGTAACCCCAATATATTCTTTGAATTCCCAGCCAGACAATGGCACTATATACCAGTAGCAAGAAATGAGGGTATTTATAACCCCAATATATTCTTTGAATTCCCAGTCAGACAATGGCACTATATACCAGTAGCAAGAAATGAGGGTATTTATAATTCCAATATATTCTTTGAATTACCAGTCAGAAACTGGCACTATATGGCAGTAGCAAGAAATGAGGGTATTTGTAACCCCAATATATTCTTTGAATTCCCAGTCAGACAATGGCACTATATACCAGTAGCAAGAAATGAGGGTATTTGTAACCCCAATATATTCTTTGAATTCCCAGTCAGACAATGGCACTATATACCAGTAGCAAAAATTGTGGATGCACGTAACCCCAATATATTCTTTGAATTACCAGTCAGAAACTGGCACTATATGGCAGTAGCATGAAATGAGGGTATTTGTAACCCCAATATATTCTTTGAATTCCCAGTCAGACAATGGCACTGTATACCAGTAGCAAGAAATGAGGGTATTTATAACCCCAATATATTCTTTGAATTACCAGTCAGAAACTGGCACTATATGGCAGTAGCAAGAAATGAGGGTATTTGTAACCCCAATATATTCTTTGAATTCCCAGTCAGACAATGGCACTATATACCAGTAGCAAAAATTGTGGGTGCACGTAACCCCATTATATTCTTTGAATTCCCAGTCAGACAATGGCACTATATACCAGTAGCAAGAAATGAGGGTATTTATAACCCCAATATATTCTTTGAATTCCCAGTCAGACAATGGCACTATATACCAGTAGCAAGAAATGAGGGTATTTGTAACCCTAATATATTCTTTGAATTCCCAGTCAGACAATGGCACTATATACCAGTAGCAAGAAATGAGGGTATTTGTAACCCCAATATATTCTTTGAATTCCCAGTCAGACAATGGCACTATATACCAGTAGCAAAAATTGTGGGTGCACGTAACCCCAATATATTCTTTGAATTACCAGTCAGAAACTGGCACTATATGGCAGTAGCAAGAAATGAGGGTATTTGTAACCCCAATATATTCTTTGAATTCCCAGTCAGACAATGGCACTATATACCAGTAGCAAGAAATGAGGGTATTTATAACCCCAATATATTCTTTGAATTACCAGTCAGAAACTGGCACTATATGGCAGTAGCAAGAAATGAGGGTATTTATAACCCCAATATATTCTTTGAATTCCCAGTCAGACAATGGCACTATATACCAGTAGCAAGAAATGAGGGTATTTGTAACCCCAATATATTCTTTGAATTCCCAGTCAGACAATGGCACTATATACCAGTAGCAAGAAATGAGGGTATTTGTAACCCCAATATATTCTTTGAATTCCCAGTCAGACAATGGCACTATATACCAGTAGCAAAAATTGTGGGTGCACGTAACCCCAATATATTCTTTGAATTACCAGTCAGACAATGGCACTATATACCAGTAGCAAGAAATGAGGGTATTTGTAACCCCAATATATTCTTTGAATTCCCAGTCAGACAATGGCACTATATGGCAGTAGCAAGAAATGAGGGTATTTGTAACCCCAATATATTCTTTGAATTCCCAGTCAGACAATGGCACTATATACCAGTAGCAAAAATTGTGGGTGCACGTAACCCCAATATATTCTTTGAATTACCAGTCAGAAACTGGCACTATATGGCAGTAGCAAGAAATGAGGGTATTTGTAACCCCAATATATTCTTTGAATTCCCAGTCAGACAATGGCACTATATACCAGTAGCAAGAAATGAGGGTATTTATAACCCCAATATATTCTTTGAATTACCAGTCAGAAACTGACACTATATGGCAGTAGCAAGAAATGAGGGTATTTGTAACCCCAATATATTCTTTGAATTCCCAGTCAGACAATGGCACTATATACCAGTAGCAAGAAATGAGGGTATTTATAACCCCAATATATTCTTTGAATTCCCAGTCAGACAATGGCACTATATACCAGTAGCAAGAAATGAGGGTATTTGTAACCCCAATATATTCTTTGAATTCCCAGTCAGACAATGGCACTATATACCAGTAGCAAGAAATGAGGGTATTTGTAACCCCAATATATTCTTTGAATTCCCAGTCAGACAATGGCACTATATACCAGTAGCAAAAATTGTGGATGCACGTAACCCCAATATATTCTTTGAATTACCAGTCAGAAACTGGCACTATATGGCAGTAGCATGAAATGAGGGTATTTGTAACCCCAATATATTCTTTGAATTCCCAGTCAGACAATGGCACTGTATACCAGTAGCAAGAAATGAGGGTATTTATAACCCCAATATATTCTTTGAATTACCAGTCAGAAACTGGCACTATATGGCAGTAGCAAGAAATGAGGGTATTTGTAACCCCAATATATTCTTTGAATTCCCAGTCAGACAATGGCACTATATACCAGTAGCAAGAAATGAGGGTATTTGTAACCCCAATATATTCTTTGAATTCCCAGTCAGACAATGGCACTATATACCAGTAGCAAAAATTGTGGGTGCACGTAACCCCATTATATTCTTTGAATTCCCAGTCAGACAATGGCACTATATACCAGTAGCAAGAAATGAGGGTATTTATAACCCCAATATATTCTTTGAATTCCCAGTCAGACAATGGCACTATATACCAGTAGCAAGAAATGAGGGTATTTATAATTCCAATATATTCTTTGAATTACCAGTCAGAAACTGGCACTATATGGCAGTAGCAAGAAATGAGGGTATTTGTAACCCCAATATATTCTTTGAATTCCCAGTCAGACAATGGCACTATATACCAGTAGCAAAAATTGTGGATGCACGTAACCCCAATATATTCTTTGAATTACCAGTCAGAAACTGGCACTATATGGCAGTAGCATGAAATGAGGGTATTTGTAACCCCAATATATTCTTTGAATTCCCAGTCAGACAATGGCACTATATACAAGTAGCAAGAAATGAGGGTATTTATAACCCCAATATATTCTTTGAATTCCCAGTCAGACAATGGCACTATATACCAGTAGCAAGAAATGAGGGTATTTATAACCCCAATATATTCTTTGAATTACCAGTCAGAAACTGGCACTATATGGCAGTAGCAAGAAATGAGGGTATTTGTAACCCCAATATATTCTTTGAATTCCCAGTCAGACAATGGCACTATATACCAGTAGCAAGAAATGAGGGCATTTGTAACCCCAATATATTCTTTGAATTCCCAGTCAGACAATGGCACTATATACCAGTAGCAAAAATTGTGGGTGCACGTAACCCCAATATATTCTTTGATTTACCAGTCAGAAACTGGCACTATATGGCAGTAGCAAGAAATGAGGGTATTTGTAACCCCAATATATTCTTTGAATTCCCAGTCAGACAATGGCACTATATACCAGTAGCAAGAAATGAGGGTATTTGTAACCGCAATATATTCTTTGAATTCCCAGTCAGACAATGGCACTATATACCAGTAGCAAGAAATGAGGGTATTTATAACCCCAATATATTCTTTGAATTCCCAGTCAGACAATGGCACTATATACCAGTAGCAAGAAATGAGGGTATTTGTAACCCCAATATATTCTTTGAATTCCCAGTCAGACAATGGCACTGTATACCAGTAGCAAAAATTGTGGGTGCACGTAACCCCAATATATTCTTTGAATTCCCAGTCAGACAATGGCACTATATACCAGTAGCAAGAAATGAGGGCATTTGTAACCCCAATATATTCTTTGAATTCCCAGTCAGACAATGGCACTATATACCAGTAGCAAAAATTGTGGGTGCACGTAACCCCAATATATTCTTTGAATTACCAGTCAGAAACTGGCACTATATGGCAGTAGCAAGAAATGAGGGTATTTGTAACCCCAATATATTCTTTGAATTCCCAGTCAGACAATGGCACTATATACCAGTAGCAAGAAATGAGGGTATTTGTAACCCCAATATATTCTTTGAATTCCCAGTCAGACAATGGCACTATATACCAGTAGCAAAAATTGTGGGTGCACGTAACCCCAATATATTCTTTGAATTCCCAGTCAGACAATGGCACTATATGGCAGTAGCAAAAATAGTGGGTGTATATAGCCCCAATTCTATTGCTAGGGGACTTGCAGTGTATTTCTGGGGTGAAGGTGGGGGGGCACACCGTTGGAACGGGTATCGGGGGTATATATCGGGTATACGGGAATACACTGTCAGTGTATTCCATTCAGGATCCTGGGAAAGCTGGGTTGCGGCGATTGAGCCCGTCAGTGCCACGTTACACTGACAAGCTTCTCCCTGGAATTTAGCTCTTATAAGAGCTGTTGGTTGTCTTCTCCTTCCTATCCTAGCCTGTCCCTGCCTACCCAGAATCTAAGCCCTAGCTAACTGGACGGAAACCTCCGTCCCCGGTGAATTGCAAGCTCAGAATGACGCGAAGCTGGGCGTCGCTGTTCTTTTAAATTAGAGGTCACATGTTTTCGGCAGCCAATGGGTTTTGCCTACTTTTTTCAACATCACCGGTGTCGTAGTTCCTGTCCCACCTACCCTGCGCTGTTATTGGAGCAAAAAAGGCGCCAGGGAAGGTGGGAGGGGAATCGAGTAATGGCGCACTTTACCACGCGGTGTTCGATTCGATTCGAACATGCCGAACAGCCTAATATCCGATCGAACATGAGTTCGATAGAACACTGTTCGCTCATCTCTAATTGTAACCCATGTTAACCCCCGTTTTAAGAAGAATGCTGAACTTTTGTTAAGTAGGATGCTGCAGAGTGGTGAGATTGCTACCTGGAATGATAAAGGTGAATTTATTTACAAGGGCGACGTTGTTCCGGGCTCTATCATGCTGGACCTTGTATGCAACGCTACGTAGAGCCATAGACTCTCGAGAAACAAAGCCCCTCCTGGATGGGATGTGTCTATGCTGGCCATGGCGGACATAAATATTCCTTCTACTGTTGTAGTTAATTCATCTACGAGAGAAATTCTGGACGGTTTAAAAACTAACCTAATTGAGTCTCCTGTAAATGTCACCCCTAAGCGCCATCACCTGGTCATCTCCTGTAAATGTCACCCCTAAGCACCATCACCTGGTCATCTTCTGTAAATGTCACCCCTAAGCGCCATCTCCTGGTCAAACCCTCCTCAGCTATTGGCTTTACAAAAGCCAGCTTATTTCCCAAACAGCGTGTTCCTTCAATATTACAAGCTTCTTGGTTAAGCTTGTAAATTGTAAATACTGTTCATGTGTATATTATGATGTGATGTAACGTCGTATTATTATATAATGTAAGTCGGATTTGTTGAATAAAGTTATTAAAACATTGCATTTTTACTGTGTTTAATCCGTATACAACCCAATAACTCGTTCTGAAAATACATTGACATCATCATTCTAATTCCATCAGCCTATAGTGACACAGCTAGCTATAACACCCTAAGGGTGCATTCACACTGAGTAAATGCTAGCTTATTTTGTAGAGTAAAATTACACTTGTAAATTTTGCTATCCCATTGACTTCAATGACATTTTATAGGCGTATTTTTACAGGCGTATTTTTTACAGGCGTATTTTTTACAGGCGTATTTTTAGGGTAAGTTCACACGGAGTAAAATGGAGTGTATTTTGGAGTGTAATTTTACACGTGTAAAAAATTTCTGCGCGTATCTTGGAGCGTTTTTTACATGTGGTGTTTACGGAGCGTTTACGGAAGCGTGTTTTTCTACACTCGTAAACGCTCCCAAAAATGCTCCATAAACGCCACGTGTAAGAAAACGCTCCAAAATACGCGTGTAAATTTTTTTACACGTGTAAAATTACACTCCAACATACACTCCATTTTACTCCATGTGAACCTACCCTTACACTTGTAAAAACATATTATTGAAGTCAATGGGATAGCAAAATTTACAAGTGTAATTTTACTCTACAAAATAAGCTAGCGTTTACTCAGTGTGAATACACCCTTAAGACATACCAGCACTTGTCTCTGTATACCCCTAATGAGCTATAGGAGAGAGGCATTCTTATCATTCTAATTCCAGCAACCAATAACCACACACCTTGATATAAAAGCCTCACACATTATCAACCCTGGATCAATTAACATTCTTGATCACATCGCATTCTTCAACATCTGGAAAGACACCCCCGGAGCCATCAGCAAAGGGGGACATGACTTTGGGATGGGGGAACCAATAACTCCTGCAGTTTCTTCTTCGTGCAGTAGTTGAGTAGATTTATACAGACTGGGTCAGCTTTAAGAATATATCGGTGTATATTCAGCTTTAGGAGTATATATCAGTGTATATTCAGCTTTAGGAGTATATATCTGTATGTTCTGCTTTAGGAGTATATATCTGTGTATATTCATCTTTAAGGGGTATATATCTGTATGTTCTGCTTTAGGAGTATATATCTGTGTATGTTCTGCTTTAGGAGTATATATCTGTGTATGTTTTGCTTTAGGAGTATATATCTGTATATTCTGCTGTAGGAGTATATATCTGTGTATGTTCTGCTTTAGGAGTGTATATCTGTATGTTCTGCTGTAGGAGTATATATCTGTGTATATTCTGCTTTAGTATATGCTGCTTAGTGTGTTACTGTAGGGAGGGAGGAGTTAGGAATAGATGTCACTTCCTGTCTCATCCATCTTCATCCTCTTTCTCATCACAAGACCTGGATGAAGCATTTCCCGCCCTCCCGCCCTCTTTGCATCACTATGTTATACTTGTTTTTATTTTTATTTTTTCCACATTTTCCTATCTAATGTATTATTGTATCATTGCTTTGTTACTGTAATTGTGTATTTGGCTCTATATATTCAATTATGAGATGACTGTGATGAGTTATTGTTGGGCATTATCCTAAGCCCAAGGGAAGGGCCGTCTTCCAGCCATGGTTCCCTAGAGGTTTCCTCCACAGGGTTTTTTCCTCTCCTGAGTGCTGTAGGATGACTCTTTGTGAGTCGGGGGTTTGCCATTATTTAGTCAGTTGTGTGTAATAAAGTATTACGTGTCACATGGTCCATTGATAAACTGTCACAGCTTTATTTTTGCAGTTGAGGAGTCAGGTGGAAGTTGCAGGCAAGTTATTGTAGACTTATTTTAACTAATAGAGGAGGTTAAACCTCATGGTGGTGAACAGGCTGAGCTTTGGAAATGGCCAGCCTGAAGGATGTCGTAATAGTAACGTCATCCAGGGGCGGGCACAGTGGTTAAGCACAGGGTCGTTGGTGCCCTTAAAGTGTACTGGCTCTGCTAGAATTGTAAGCCGGAGCAGCCGCCCCCTTTATTTATTGCTATCAGGCCGGGTGCTGTATGTCAGACAGCTGGGGATCTCACAGTATTCGTGAATCCCAATGGTCTAGCACTTCACCTGACTCATTCTGTCATTATTTTACTTCTGTGAGTTTAATAAAGCTGTGGCCATTTTGACAACCAAAATAAAGTGTTTTGTGCATTTATTCCAAAGTCATTATTTACCGTAGTTTGGGTGGTTTTAGGAAGGAGTGAGGGACATCCTATATCCAAAGTCATGCGCACTGATGGACCCTCTGAAGGGAAGGGTGCAAGGGGGCTTGCCCAGACATGCCTGTGTAGGCCGGATAGGGGCGTGGATGGGTCGGGATACCTGTCAACGCACAAAGAAAAGGGACGGGTTGACATGAGGTGTTTTGGGCACTAAGGGGGCATGGTACCTGTCAACATCAAAAGAAGGGGGCATTTTGATGAAACATATCAAGGTTATACTACTGGCACTCTCATAATAATTTGCACATATTAATATACAAAAGGTTTTATTTTGGAGATTTTTATGTATTTCTATTTTCATGACAATTTCCGATACCAAGATGTTACGGTTTTTTTGCTGCTTTACTTACTGCCGCAGACATTCAGATGTGTATGCCGACTTTGTCCATGTAAGCCACGCTTGTGCACTCTACATATTAGCAGCCATACCCAGGTTACATTCACAGTACATACTGCTCTTGTGAGACATGCCTCCTGCGCATGCGCGTCATATGCTGTGGCGGATGCTTGGTTTCCCGAATGGGCATTAGGCATCATAGCGGCCATCTTTGTTAGTCATGCGGTGCCTGGTACCATACACCCCCTTTTTTCTAAAACGTCACATCCCCATGTGTGCATTTAATTGTTCCAGATTATACTGCCCATTCATACAAGTTCCTTGTTCCCGTGACGAAGCTGTAAAGCAAAACACGCGCGTTGGGGCCCGTTCCCTGACGGTATGTGTTAATAACAAGGTCATAGCTATACTGGGATTTGGCTGTTAACTGTATTATTATTTGCACCTTTGTTGCTGTATAGATATTAGTATACATTTGTAATATTATATAGTGCAGGGACATTGGTCTTACATTGATTCTATATGCCATATTTACCCTTTTTGTACATTTCATTACTCACTATTTTTACCACCAGCTTTTATTGTTGAAGTATAAAAACCCCTGTCTTATGTGTTTATAATTGTAATTCTCTCACACTGCTGTGCTGACTAGCTGTGCTCCGCTCCTCTCCCCCCGCGCAACTGTAATGGGTGCGCAGACTAGTTCATCTTCGGCCTCCGGGTGCCCTCCTACTCCCCCTCCCTCACAATCCCAGGCTACTGAGGCGCTGAGCTCAGTGGTCCCTGCGCCTGCCTCCAGTAATGCCGGTGCTCTGGCTCCGCCCCTTGCTAGTATACAGCAAGTCCTTCCCCCCACACTAGGTGGGATAGTGTTGCAGCCTTTGCCTTCAGTGGTCCCTCTCCCTGCTCCTTCTGTCATAGCTCCTACGCCTGCGCCTACCATTCCGGAAATTTCTGGGAGGATCAGGGTGAGACAGCGTTCCAGGTCTTCCTCTGGTTCCTCCTCCCAGGGATCTCATAGGAGGCGAAGAATGAGGTCTGCTGTGCATGGTGGCAGTTGGTCACGTCACGGCTCACGTAGCTCCAGAAGCAGTCGCAGTTCTAGGCATTCCAGATTGTATAGATGGTATTCTCCGTCTTCCAGGGAGGATTCTGGTAATTCTGGGGGTAGGTTTAGACCCCAGAGTTGTCATCACCGTCATGGTCATAGTCGACAGCATAGGAGTTCATTGCTTCCTCCTGCTACGGTGCTGCTGCCCTGTGTGGATAGTTAGTCCAGCGCGGTGTCTCAGCCATCATTGCCGGTGGCTCCTTCGGTTACGCCTGTTCCCTCTGGTTCCGGTGAGTTCAATTTTGTGGGTGCTTGGGGGGGTGGGTTCTGATGTGTCATCCTGAGGTCTCCAGGCGCTGCTATCCTCTGTAGCGGCTAAACCTACTCCCTCTGTCATGCCACAGTCGTCTCCTAGGGCCAGTGTCCACAAGGATTCTTTCTTTTGTGGCATCAGCCCTCTGGGGGCACACGTTAATGACGATCTTAAGCAGAAGATTTGGGGCAACCAGTTTGTAGATATTTGGTCACTCCTGTCAGTGAATCAGCATACGGTTGACTGGGAAAGCATAAGCCTAAGGTGGCGCATACTATGAATAATTGGATACAGGCCTTTTCTGTTTTGGGTTGTATTATGGCCGAGAAGCACCCTCAACGCTGTTCTGAGTTATTTATATATATGGATGCCATTTATAATGCATTTAAGACTTATGGGGGTAGTGCCCGGTGGAGGTATGGTGATGACTTCCGTCGTCGCTTGGTTGTTCAGTCGGATATAGGCTTGAGAGTCAAGGCCACGGAAGTGTGGATGCGATTAATGTTGTTGCAGAGACAGCCCTTTCAGTCCGGGGCCGCTGCACCATCAACCTTCTCAGGGGCAGTGGCCGTGCGGCGACCGGGGACTGTTGGTTATTTAACGAGGGCCAATGCCGGTTCTTCGGTTTTTGTAAGTACAAACATGAGTGTTCCTCATTAAATGCCCTTTGTTAAATGCAACAAGCCTTTCAAGCCAGCCACTTCCCCAGCTAGTTCCTCTGGTGGGAAAGACGCCGGTGAGCATAGCCACGACGTCACCATGGCTAGACTGGTACCCTAACCGGACTGCTGCTGCGTTGCTTCGGGAGGGCTTCAGTTTTGTTTTTTTCATCCCGTTTAATTACTCTTCTCATTCCCTTTTTGCTGAAAATTTGAAGTCGTGTGGGGAGCACCCAAGGGCATTGCAGGACAAGGTGGACAAGGATGTTAGCTTGGGACGGTTTGTAGGCCCCTTTGGTTTGGCCCCCCCATTTAGTAATCTTTGCGTTTCGCCCCTTGGTATCATCCCCAAAAAGGAGCCAGGTAAATTTTGACTGATGCACCATTTGTCTTACCCCAAAGGTGCCTCGGTTAATGAGGGTATCCCCCGAGAGGAGGTTTCGGTATCTTATGTTTCGTTTGATAGGTCCGTGTTGTTGCTCAGGGTGGCTGGCCCTGGCACCCTTCTGGTGAAGTTGGATATCGAGGCCGCCTTTTGGCTACTCCCGGTTCACCGGGAGTGCTACCATCTGTTAGGTTTGTGTGTTGACGGCCAGTATTATTATGACACTTGCCTCCCTATGGGCTGCTCCATTTCGTGCCACCTATTTGAGATGTTTTTATTTCTTTTCTCGAATGGGTGGTGCGTTATGAGACTGGCTCCAGGGCGATCATTCATTATTTGGATGACTTCCTGTTTGTGACCCCGGGTGGTGATGATTGTTGCCAGATGCTGTTGGATATGTTTCGTTCATTGATGTTGCGCTTTGGTGTCCCGCTATCCCAAGAGAAGATGGAAGGCCCTTGTACGGTGTTATCCTTTTTAGGGATCGAGTTGGATTCTAATTTGATGGTTTTCCGTCTTCCCTGGGATAAGTTGGAAAAGTTGTCAGGTTTAATTGATGGGTTTTTGGGTGCGCGCAAGGTGACCTTGCCTACTGGGATTGCTGGTTTTTGCATGCCGCGTCATGCCAATGGGCCGTGTCTTCTTGAGGCGCTTATTGTTGGCTACTCGCGGTGTTTCCTTACCTTCGCATCGAATCCGGGTCACTCGCTCTATGAAGGCGAATCTCTCAGTGTGTCATTTGTTCTTGGAGTCCTACAATGGCAGGACATGTAATCAGGCATTAGAGGTGGGTAACCAGGATTTGTCATTGTATACTGATTCTTCTGGTTCTTATGGCTTTGGCGCGGTATTTGGCCTTGAATGGTGCTCGGAGCAGTAGCCCCGCTCCTGGCGAGAGTTGGGTTGGTGTGCCAGTTTAACTCTACTCGAGCTGTTCCACATAGTGGTCGCTGTCGTGTTGTGGGGTGATTCTCTACGAGATCGATGCATGTGTTTCTGGTGTGATAATGAAAGTGTTGTCAATGCCATTAATCACTTTTCTTCTTCCCCTCCTGTTTTGTCTCTTCTTAGGTTCTTGGTGCTGCAATGCTTGGAGCTGAATATTTGGTTCTGGGCTCGCCATGTGCTGGGTGTACAGAATTCAGTTGCTGATGCTCTCTCCCAATGTCATTTGCAGGTTTTCCGTCCGTTGTTGCCAGGTGCGGCCCGGGAGGGGCTTCCCTGTCCCCCATTCCTGTGGGAATTGCTGATAGCAGAGCGATGTCCTTGGTGCAGCAATCGGTGGCGCCTGCCACTTGGACGGGTTATGGTAAATCGTGGTGTTCCATGGTCCAGGGCGAAGATGTTGCTGGCTCTGCGCAGGCTCAAGTTGAGGTTTCTGTGCGATATCTGTCCTCTTGGCGCTCATCGAGGAAGTCTGGAGCGGTCGCTAGGAGGCGTTTCTCAGGAGTTAATTTTCATTTTCAGTTGCGGGGTTGGGAGAGTATTTTTTCATCGTTTGTCATTCGGCAAGCCTTGAAAGGTTGGTCGCGTGCTGGTGCGTCGGTCGACTCGCGTCGCTAGGTGTCCTATAACCTTTTGTGCAGGCTTGTGTCCATCTTGCTGTCGGTTTGCGCTGATCCTTAAGAGTCATCTGTTTTAGCCTCCGTTTTTTCTTTAGCCTTTTTTGGTGCCTTGCGTGTTGGGGAGATAGTCTCCCCTTCCAAGAGCAGATGGGAGGGGGGGTTGCGCGCCGACTATGTTGTTCTGGCTAATGGGGTTTTGCGCTTGCGTATCAGGCGCTCAAAAACTGACCAGTTGGGTAGAGGCGCGTGGTTGCCGTTGCAGGCAGTTAGTGGTCCGGTTTGCCCAGTACGGGCGGTATTGGAGTATTTGGCTGTTCGACCTGCGGCATGCCTTTTCTCCTCCATTTGTTGGGTGATGCCGTCACTGTGTTCCAGTTCCGTTCTGTGTTGCGTCGCCATTGGGAGTTCCTTCTGGGGAGTACAGTACACATTGTTTTCGGATAGGGACAGCTACGGAGGCGGCGCGCGCGGGTTTGTCAGAGAAAGTGGTGCGTAGGATAGGAAGATGGCGTTCCGCGTGTTATGCGGGCTATGTATGTCCGGAGCTGTTGCACTAATGGTTTTTGTTTTTCAGGTTATCAACGCCTGTTTGTGTGCATCCTTGGGCATAGCTACATGTTTTGGGTGGCACAGTGTGCTGAAGTTCGATCTGTTGGAAAGGCATTGGGATTTCATGAAGTGGATGTATCTTGGAATGGTATCAGGGGTCTTCGGTGGTGCCAAGTTTTGCCAGCGGCTATTGAAGTCAGCCGTATCACTTCCTCGCCGGTGGTTTTGGTCCTGCCCACTGGCGGCAATGACATAGGCACCCTTAGCATGGCTGAGCTGATAACCTTGATGAGGACGAATCTAGATAGGATAATGGGGTATTTTTCAGAGGTGGTATTAGTATGGGCAGAGATGGTCACGAGAGTTACTTGGCAAGGTGCTAAGGAGGCGTTAGCGTTAGAGAGGTCTCGCAGAGCCATTAATGCAAGGCTTTGTGCAGTCTAAAGGCGGTGTCGTAATGCATCACCGCCAGTTAGAGGGGGATAATAGACGCCTTATGCGGCCCGACGGCGTGCATTTAAATGATATTGGTTTAGATATATTCCTCTCGGGCATTCAGGATGGGGTCAAGCAGGCTTTATTCCTTTTTGGTTGGCGGTTGGAACCCTGCTTAGGCAGGGTTCCTCCATGGCGGTTGAGTTAGTAATGGCGGGATGATGGCGGATTTGTCCATGGGGAACACCCTGCGGCAGACATATCGCGTCACCCGAGCTTTATGACGTCGCCACGTAGGCGTGGCTTTGGACGTCACAAGTTGGTTACGTAAAGGTTAATTGAAAGTTGAAGTTTATGATAAACAATTAATATAGCTGTGGCCGACCCCGTCCACTTGAGTTTAATACGGTGTCTTTGTCTTTATTTAAGAAGGGTTGGGAGATCACATGGCTAGGTCCAGTTTAGTCTACACAGTCAGGATTAGATACACAGCTCAGTAGAGACGTCACATATGAAGGTGCAGTCAGCAGTTTATCTCATAGACATAACAATGGTGCGGAGGAGCTTAAAATAGAATAACATCCCTGTATAACTTGTCCCCACATGTCTCCTCCTGTACACATCTCTTATACTCACTGTAATTCCTCTATCCTGCAGGCTGGACTGGACAGAGCGGCCATCAAGTCACTGAAGTAAGGACCATACAGACGGTTACCAGACAGGTCAAGTATCTTCAGGGACTGGTTATTCCTTATTCCAGAGGCCAACTGGGTGCAGCAAGTGTCTGGTAGATCATTACTACCCAAACTGTAAGAATGAGAAGATGAGATGTGAGAGATGTATCAGCAGCTGTATCACACATGATAGGATTAGATACACAGCACAGTATACAGTATCACACAGGATAGGATTAGATACAGCTCAGTATACAGTATCACACAGGATAGGATTAGATACACAGATCGGTATACAGTATCACACAGGATAAGATTAGATACACAGCTCAGTATACAGTATCACACAGGATAGGATTAGATACACAGCTCAGTATACAGTATCACACAGGATAGGATTAGATACACATGTAACACACAGGAGGGCCAGGGCTGGTATCACGGGTAATATATCAGATGTGGCCGGCTTTCAGGGGGTCCCTGGGTCCCAAATGTGCACAAAATCTCCTTTTTGATGTCCCCGACTACCCACCCCCACGTGATATCTGACAATGACAACAGACAACCAGGTTTCGGGGGTAGCCGTTGCTCTTTTACTAGCAGGATGAGGTAATACAAATGTACATATGGAGTAATTCTTCACATACAATACAGTGATCTTTGTAGGTAGTGTCCAATTGAGCAGGTGATAGAGTTTGGAGCAGGAATGCTTTGGATAGTTTAATTAGTAGTTGCTTGGGTAGTTAAACTTGTATATACTTGTAAAGATGGCCTGTATCCAGGGGGTTAGTCCTCAACAAACTGGGTACACGTGTGTAGAAGAGCAAATACAATTCAGCAGCGGGAGACCCTCAATTTCCGCCAGACTAGCTATGGGCTTCTTAAATATAGATTTGACCCAAAGACTTACTTGAATAGAGAGATACATGTTAGGTTCCCAGATGTATGGATAAGCAGGTCTGTAATCTTTAGTGCTTGTAGGCTTGGAGCTTCAGAGGAAAACACTCTCTGAGGAGAATCTTGAGTACAGAGGAAAAGCCATCTCTGTTGGAAGTGCTCTCAGACTTGGCTGCCATTTTCAGCTCTCCATGTGCTGCTCTACAGCTGTCTTCACACAAAGGACCCAGACAAAAGGTCCCCAACCCCCCTAGAGGGGGCTGTAACTCCTCCTCCTCCAGGCCAGTCAAGGGAGCTTGATTGGTCCTGAAGGTCACCTGATCATACTGGACATTCCTGTACACTGGCAACTCAAATTACAATGGCAAAGTATAGGCAGGTGTAGTTCACAAAAACATCCACAAGATGGCGCATTAATAGACCCCCTGTGTGCTGGCTCCGGTAATATATAGAAGGAATGAAGGGGGAGGAAACTCTTTACCTTATATGCAAATGTGCATACCATCTCGGTCTGCAAGGACTATTAAAGGGAATGGGACGAGCAGTACTGGGACATTACACACAGTTCAGTATACAGTATCACACATGGTAGGATTAGATACACAGCTCAGTAGAGATGTCACATATGAAGGTGCAGTCAGCAGTTTATCTCATAGACATAAAAATGGTGCGGAGGAACATAAAATAGAATAACATCCCTGTATAACTTGTCCCCACATGTTTCCTCCTGTACACATCTCTTATACTCACCGTAATTCCTGTATCCTGCAGGTTGGACTGGACAGAGCGACCAACAAGTCACTGAAGTGAGGACCGAACAGACGGTTATTAGACAGGACAAGTCTCTTCAGGGACTGGTTATTCCTTATTACAGAGGCCAACTGGGTGCAGGAAGTGTCTGGGAGATTATTATAACCCAAACTGTAAGAATAAGAAGATGAGATATCAGCGATGTATTAGCAGCTGTATAACACAGGATAGGATTAGATACACAGCTCAGTATACAATATCACACAGGATAGGATTAGATACACAGCTCAGTATACAGTATCACACAGGATAGGATTAGATACACAGCTCAGTATACAGTATCACACAGGATAGGATTTGATACACAGCACAGTATACAGTATCACACAGGATAGGATTAGATACACAGCACAGTATACAGTATCACACAGGATAGGATTAGATACACAGCTCAGTATACAGTATCACACAGGATAGGATTAGATACACAGCTCAGTATACAGTATCACACAGGATAGGATTTGATACACAGCACAGTATACAGTATCACACAGGATAGGATTAGATACACAGCTCTGTATACAGTATCACACAGGATAGGATTAGATACACAGCTCAGTATACAGTATCACACATGATAGGATTAGATACACAGCTCAGTATACAGTATCACACATGACTAGGGTTGAGTGATCGTGTTCGGAAAAGATCGGATTCCGATTGGTGATCGAGTAAATTTCACAATCACGTTCAGACTTCCGATCCCGATCTTTTTCGGCGGGATTGAGGTCGGAGGTTAGTTTCCACAATGCTTCGCTACTGGCCAATCATTGTGGGAAAAGCTAACATGATGCCGGAAACTCAGGCACCATGTTAGCTATGGACAATAATGTGATTGGATATCGGAAGCATCATCACACCCCTCTATATAAGGGCGGTGATGATGCTGATGCCACTATTTTGCTGCACATGCTAGCTAGGGAGAGGAGCTCAGATGTAGCTAAGGAGAGGATCTCAGTTGTAGCTAGGGTCAGTGTAGGCAGGTACTTAGTTGTGCTAGTGAGGCTCTCATTTTTAACTAAAACTAAGAAAAAGCTTCATCTGTGAAGAAGGGAGCTGTATTCTAAAAGTATATACACCTTTGAAAAAAACATATCTACATTTTTTTTTTCTGAAAAACAGAGAGACTGTTCCCATCAAAAAGGAAAACTCTCCAGTCACTCAACTAAATAAAATCTGCTTTTTCACTTGAAAGTTACTATTTTATTAAATAACATGCCCCAAAGAAATAAAAAAAGTAAAAGGACCCAACAGAGGTGCTCTGGCCAATGCTCAACCACCTGCCGGCAAAGGGAAAAACCAGGCGTCAGCATTGCTTGTGTACGGCAAATCCGGTATTCTGAATGCAGATAAGCCAGTCCACAGAGAATTTATTACTTCATATATTGAAGCATCTTCTTCTGGAAGGAATTCCTCCTCATATTCCACTGAACGAAGCTTTGGGTCATCTGCTGTGCAAAATGTTCAATGGGGATCCAGTTCACCCCCTTCTAAATTAACCTGTTACACAAATTTGGAAGAAGCTGAGGGATCTGCTGCATTATTTTATTTATTTATTTATTTATTTATTTTTAAATGTAGATTGTCAGCCCCACATAGAGCTCACAATGTACATTATTCCCTATCAGTATGTCTTTGGAATATGGGATGAAAATCCATGCAAACACAGGGAGAACTTACAAACTCCTTGCAGATGTTTTTTTTTTGCCCTTGGCGGAATTTGAACACCACAGCTCCAGTGCTGCAAAGCTGCAGTGCTAACCACTGAGACACCATGTGGCCCCCCTGCTGCATTATTTGATCATTCAATGTCCAAGTTCTCAGACATACAGCTGCCATATGAGGATCATGAAACACAAATTCCAGATGCGGCTCCGTCACCAGCATCCAGGCCAGTCCATGCCATAGTGTGGAAGATCGTTCAGAAAAGCCAGTGGATGATGGCTATGTTGAGAAAACTTGGCCTCCACTTGAAGAGGATCATGGAACTACTTCTAAGGATGAGGTTCATGTTCCTTTGCCAGTGCCACCAAAACGTCATCCAAGTAATGCACAAATCCCAGTTATAAGACACAGACCAGTAAACACGACTCCTGCCCGCATTGTGCGAGCCAAAGCGCCTAAAAGTGCTAATACAAAAAAGAAAGGCTCCAAACTGTGTGGTTATATTTCACCAAAGATAAAAATGACCCAACGAGGGTGATATGCAAGACTTGCAAGCAGTCACTTAGCCGAGGAAAGGACACTAGGCACCTCAATACAAATGCTATGCCTAGGCATCTGAAATCTGTACACCCATGACTATGAAATATATAATGAACAATAGAGTAAAGAGAGGGATGTGCCTGTGAACGTTGATCCACCATGAGCTTTGGCGAGTTCTTCCACCTACTTTTCCAATGCCAGTGCCATGTACACACCAACTTCATGTGCGCCAGGCAGCAGTGCTGGACAACAGTCAAGGAATTGGCATAAAAGAATTACAGGAACCACTGGCCAAAGAGCCACGTCTGAATTTCGCATGTTCCTCTCTTTCTGGCTCTAATATTCAGCCCACCCTCCAACAAGTAATAGAAAGGAAAAAACCTATCCAGCCACACATGAGCAAGCTAAGCTTCTTACTAGAGATGAGCGAACAGTAAAATATTCGATGTTCGTTATTCGTTTCAAATAGCCGATCAATATTCGACTATTCGATCGAACATTGAACCCCATTATAGTCTATGGGAAAAATGCTTCGTTTCAGGGGATCCCACCATTCGACTCAGGAGAGTCACCAAGTCCACTATGACACCTCAGCAAATGATGACAACGCCTCTGCAATGCAACTGGGACAGCAGGGGAAGCATGTCTGGGGGCATCTAACACACCAAAGTCCCTCTATTACCCCACTATCACAGCCTAACAACTACACACTTTCTACACTCAAAAATACCTCTATCAAAGTGGGAAAATACCTGGAAACCTTCTTTCTTCCCCAAATGGATGGACACAAACCCAAATTCAAGCTAAAGAAACATTAAAGGGGTTGTCCAGTCACAAGGATCCTATCTATGCTGCTTGTTAATGTGAATGTAAGACTTTTCCTAAATACATTGCTTCAGCAAAACTGCTTTGTTTGTCCACTATATCACTTTATTCATTTTTTTGTGGCCACAGCCCTGACCTAGCTGCTCCTGAGTCAAGTGATGTATCTGCTGCTCTGAGGGGAAGGAAGGAGGGGCTAAGTGCAAGGGAGCGAGCCTGGAGGGGGGGTAGTTTACCCTTTGGGGGAAGGGGCCACCAATGCATGGTTAGACGCCGGCACAGGTGAAGCCAGCAACATCGCTATGCTTCTGCCCTGTATGAAGCCAGCAGCGGCAGAAGCGATGCTGCTATTCCGGGGGGGGGGGGGGGAACGGAGGAGCGGAATAACAGCATCGCTTCTGCCGCTGCTTGCTTCATGCAGGGCAGAAGCATAGCGATGTTGCTGGCTTCACCTGTGCCGGCGTCTAACATTCCCCGGCATCCGCTGTAATAGAGAGGCGAATGCTGGGGACAGTTAGACGCCGGCACAGGTGAAGCCAGCAACATCGCTATGCTTCTGCCCTGCATGAAGCAAGCAGCGGCAGAAGCGATGCTGTTATTCCGCTCCGGGGTCACATATGCAAAGCCAAGCGGCGAGATGCCGCCGGCCCTGCGTGCATGCTCATACACCAGTCTAGCCTTCACAATGCGAATACAGACCCGGCACCCACGTGTCCACAGTAATAAAAAGAAAGAAATACCAGTCAGCTGTAGGCATCCTCACACATCAGCAATAGACGCCAAAAATCATCTCCTTGAAGAAGAAGTCCGCATTTCCATGTAGGTTTCTCTTCCATGCCGCATGTTGAGCCATGCTGTCCTAGCTGGGGGGATGGTAACAGGCACATGTGGAAACCAGCTGAACCAGGTCTTAAGTCCATGCTTTACAATGGAAACAAAAGGAACAAAAAACTCCACAGGGTTTTCCATTCGATTTATAGTTGCTAAATTCATAGTGCTAGATTGCTTGGTTACCGGATTCTTGAAGATACAGAGAAAAAGAGTGAAAAAGGAAAGAAAAGTTTGCTCCCAGCTTGGAGCACTGCATCAAGGCAGCCAGCCTCTCAGGGGGCGGCGCCTAAAAAAAAAAAAAAAAAATAAGACCTTCCAAAATTCACTTTTCTGGCCCTTAACATGAGCCCTTCCAAATTAAGTTAGAGGCCCTTAAGCTGAGCTACCAGCAGAGATTGGGGCCCTTCAGGTGACTTCAGCCTCTACCTGCAGAGTTTTAGGCCCTAACTTTAACTTAGTTCAGCCTTGCCTTAGTAGAGCCTTTAAAAAGCAGTGTTTTTGGCCCTTGGAGTGAGTAGAGCCTTGCACCTGCAGTGTTTTTGGCCCTTGGAGTAAGTAGAGCCTTGCACCAGCAGAGTTTGGGGGAATCAGGGTGGATTGAGACTCTAATCAGCAGAGTTGGGGGGAAATGAGGGTGGATTCAGACTAACCAGCAGAGTTGGGGGGATTGAAGGTGGAATCAGACTCTAACCAGCAGAGTTGGGGGGAATGAGGGTGGATTCAGACTCTAACCAGCAGAGTTGGGGGGATTGAAGGTGGAATCAGACTCTAACCAGCAGAGTTGGGGGTATCAGGGTGGATTGAGACTCTAACCAGCAGAGTTGGGGGTATCAGGGTGGATTGATCCTAGTAGGATCAGAATTGTGCATCACTGATGGTGGAGGAGTATGAGGAGGAGGAATTGTAGAGGGCGAGCACACACATGCAACTTCATGTCGGGGTGCTTGGCACTGGTGGACATGAAAATGATGGGTCTATCCAGTGGCTGTTCATTTTTATCAGCGTCAGCCGGTCAGCACTGTCAGCTGACAGCCGGCTGCGCTTATCCGTAATTATGCCACCGGCAGCGCTGAAAACCCTTTCCGAAAGCACGCTGGCGGCAGGGCAGGAAAGGACCTCCAATGCATACAGCGCAAGTTCCAGCCACAAATCCAACTTGGAGACCCAATAAGTATAGGCCGCAGAGGGATCGGAGAGGACAGGGCTGGTGTCAGCCAGGTACTCCAGCAACATGCGCCTATACTTATCCCTCCTGGTGACACTAGGCCCCTCAGTGGTGGTAATTTGGCGAGTGGGTGCCATTAACGTGTCCTAGACCTTGGAGAGTGTGCCCCTGCCGGGTGTGGCCCGGATGACAGTTTGTCGCCTGTTGGAGGAACTCTCCTGTGTGCCACCAATGACAGTTGATGGAAACATCTCCATCATATTCTGCACCAGTTTCTTGTGGCAATCACTCATGTGACTGGCCCTCCCCTCTACCAGAATAAAATTACAAACATAATTTTTATACTAGGGGTCGAGGATTGCAAAAATCCAGTAGTCGTTGCTCTCCAGGATTTTGGCAATGCGTTTGTCAGTTGCAAAGCACTCCAACATGTATTCAGCCATGTTTGTCAGAGTGTTACTTGGCATCACTTGGCTGCCCCCACTGGAATGCTCACTCTCCATTTCCTCCTCTTCCTCCTCCTCCTCCATTTCGCCCCAACCGCCCTGCAGCAATGGGACGCAATGAACTTTCCCTCTAGCCTCCTGTGTGACAATGAGATCATCTGCCATTTCGTCATCCTCCTCCTCTTTCTCCGTCAATATACGCTGTGAAGTGGACAGGAGTGTGCCATGACTATCCTTCTGGGATCGTCACAGCTGACCCTCATGGTTGACTCCTCAAAGACATGCAAGATCTTGCATAAGTCTGCCATCCATGGCCACTCATGGTCAGAAACTGCGGGAGCTGACTTTGAGGAACCCTTGGGTTTTGGAGATGGTACTCATCAGGCGTGTGCAACAGAGGAGGAAGAGGATATTTTCTTTGAAGACAGCCAGGAAATAGAAGACCACCAGGGCCACATTGACTCCAGGGCTGGACAGATCAGGCAATGGTTGGACACTGGGTCACACACTCAAATTGCCTCTATAGGTATTTATTCAGAGGAGGAGGATGATGAGGATGATTTTGATCAGGAGATTGATGTCACTGTGGAGGAGTCACTCCAGCAGTCCCAGTCAACAGGCATTGTGCATGGATGGGGGGGATGCAGAAGAGACTATAATCCGCTTAGATGAGTTGGACAGTCATGAATCGCCACCAGGTACATTGCCACACATGTGTCATTTCATGCTAAATTGTGTTCTGGAAGATAAACGTGTCAAAAACATGCTTACAGATCCTGAATACTGGGTGGCAACCCTACTTGATCCTCGCTTCAGGGATAAAGTTCCGGGCTTCATTTCCATTACACCACAGGCTTATAGGGACATTGATATGCACCATCAAACACTTTTGGATGACTTAATGGACACATTTCCTACAGAAAGCAGTGAGTCAAGATCATCTCCAACTCCTGCAGACCTTTCACAACACCGTGGTGGTCCCAGAGACAGAAGCACAGCCTGTTACAAGGGAAGTGTGGGCATAATGGCTAGTGCTTGGCTGTCTTTGTTGAGGCCTACTACAGCAACATTAAATGTAGAGATATCAGACCGGAGACAGCATTTTTTGTTGCAGGTGGAAGACTATATGAAAACGCACATAGACATCTTACCACAAGAGTCTTTCCTGCTGGACTACTGGGTGTCGGAGCTGGAAATGTGGCCTGAACTTGCCCAGTAGGCAATGGGGTTATATTCCTGTCCAGCAGCTAGTGTCTTCTCAGAACGACTGTTCAGCACTGCAGGTGGTGTTGTGATGGAGCTTCTGACAAGACTCTCTGCTGACAATGTCTATCACCTGAGTTTTATAAAGATGAACGAGGCCTGGATTGAGAAGGGCTATAACACACCGATGGCAGATACGGCATTATAAAGAAATCCATGTTGTTACAAAATGTCTCATCGATTTTCTGTAGCTCCTCCTGCACATAATTTTTTTTTGTATAGGTTACAATTTTTCAGAGGCTCATGTGTTTAAATTTTTGGACTCCACGCTGTGTGGCGATTAAAAAAACAATGACATTTAAGAGTTCCCTTACTCTTTCTATGAATTCTAAGAACTTGTATATATTTTTTGGTAACTTTTCATAACTTTTGAAAATGATCTTAGAAAAAAAAACAAAAACATTGACTTGCATTAGGATCGGAATTGGGATCAACTGGTAAATGATTGGAAATCGGATTTTAAAATTGATCATGAAATCTCAAGATCAGCTCAACCCTACACATGACAGAATTAAATACACAGCTCAGTAGAGACGTCACATATGAAGGTGCAGTCAGCAGTTTATCCCATACACATAACAATGGTGTGGAGGAACATAACATATAATAACATCCCTGTATAACTTGTCCCCACATGTCTCCTCCTGTACACATCTCTTATACTCACTGTAATTCCTCTATCCTGCAGTCTGGACTGGACAGAGCGGCCATCAAGTCACTGAAGTGAGGACCGGACAGACGGTTAATAGACAGGTGAAGTATCTTCAGGGACTGGTTATTCCTTATTACAGAGGCCAACTGGGTGCAGGAAGTGTCTGGTAGAAGATTACTATCCAAACTGTAAGAATAAGAAGATGAGATGATAGGATTAGATACACAGCTCAGTATACAGTATCACACATGCAGTGGCGTAACTAGGAATGGCAGGGCCCCGTGGCGAACTTTTGACATGCCCCCCCCCCCAACCGACACCGAAGACCGACCCCGTCCTCCGCACTCTATTATGTCCCTTAGTAAGCCCTGCACACAGTATTATGACCATTAGTGGCCCCTGCACACAGTATTATGTCCATTAGTGGCCCCTGCACACAGTATCATCCCCAATAGTGGCCCCTGCACACAGTATTATGTCTCTTAGTGGCTCCTGCACACAGTATTATGCCCATTAGTGGCCCCTGCACACAGTATTATACCCCATAGTGGCCCCTGCACACAGTATCATCCCCCATAGTGGCCCATGTACACAGTATTATCCCCCATAGTGGCCCCTGCACACAGTATTATCCCCCATAGTGGCCCCTGCACACAGTATTATGCCCATTAGTGACCCCTGCACACAGTATTATATCCCATAGTGGCCCCTGCACACAGTATCATCCCCCATAGTGGCCCCTGCACACAGTATTATCCCCCATAGTGGCCCCTGCACACAGTATTATCCCCCATAGTGGCCCCTGCACACAATATTATCCCCCATAGTGGCCCCTGCACACAGTATTATGTCCCATAGTGGTCCCTGCACACAGTATTGTGGCCCATGCACACAGTATTATCCCCCATAGTGGCCTCTGCACACAGTATTAGGTCCCTTAGTGGCCCCTGCACACAGTATTAGGTCCCTTAGTGGCCCCTGCACACAGTATTATGTCCCATAGTGGCCTCTGCACACAGTATTATCCCCCATAGTGGTCCCTGTACACAGTATTATCCCCCATAGTGGCCCCTGCACACAGTATTATGTCCCACTGTGGACACCCATAAACAACTATTATACTCTGGGGTCTTTTCAGAGTATAATAATCGGAGACCCGGAGGAATAAAAACATAAAAAAACAGTTGTTTACCTGTCCCCCGACTCCTATGCAGTCGGCCGCCACTCTCATCCTTCTTTAATGACATCGGACGTCACATGACCCGGGAAGCAGGCCGGGTTCATGTGACGTCAGAGACGTCAGACAAGTATTAAGAAGACCTGGCAGTATCGTGGAGAGGTAAGTAACAGTATTTTTTACGTTCCCTTACCTCTCCCAGGCCTCCAATCATTATACTCGGGGGTCTGCAAAGACCCTTGAGTATAATGATAGTATTTGTGGGGCTGGCGGTGTCACTTACCGATCCCGGCCCAGCCAGGATCAGCAAGTAAATAAGGTCCATAACGGCCTATTTAAAAAAAAAAAAAAAACAACGCAGCAGTAGCGGCTGTCACCGGGCCCCCTAATGGCCCGGGCCCTATGGCAGCCGCCTCCGCTGCCTCTATGGTAGTTACGCCCCTGCACACAGGATAGGATTAGATACACAGCTCAGTATACTGTATCACACATGATAGGATTAGATACACAGCTCAGTATACAGTATCACACAGGATAGGATTAGATACACAGCTCAGTATACAGTATCACACAGGATAGGATTAGATACACAGCTCAGTATACAGTATCACACAGGATAGGATTAGATACACAGCTCAGTATACAGTATCACACGGGATAGGAATAGATACACAGCTCAGTATACAGTGTCACACAGGATAGGATTAGATACACAGCTCAGCATACAGTATCACACATGATAGGATTAGATACGCAGCTCAGTATACAGTATCACACAGGATAGGATTAGATACGCAGCTCAGTATACTGTATCACACAGGATAGGATTAGATATGCAGCTCAGTATACAGTATCACAGGATAGGATTAGATACAGCTCAGTATACAGTATCACACAGGATAGGATTAGATACACAGCTCAGTATACAGTATCACACAGGATAGGATTAGATACACAGCTCAGTATACACTATCACACAGGATAGGATTACATACACAGCACGGTATACAGTATCACACAGGATAAGGAGATATAATAAATGTCCCTGTGTCCTCCTTATCTCTACTTTGTTTACAATTTTCTGCTTTTAATCCCCTTATCTGTCCTCTAGGGGGTGCACGGCATTTGCTATCAGCATAAAAAGGTGTCAGTATACAATCAGTATGTGCATCAGTCTGTTTTAAAGTCTCAAACTTAATTCAAACGGATTGATGGCATACTGATGTGTGAACATACCTTAAGATGAGATACCATAAATTAGATAATGACCTAAGACTGGCCATTTTGTTTATTTATCACGCTGGCGAGGTGCTGTATCTAATTGTTGGAGAATACCAGTATCACTGGCTGGTGTAATTCTAAGCCAAATTCAGCATATGCCGGTATCTCCCTGCATTATAACAGCATCCCCACCAGGCTAAGTCCAATGCCACAAGTATACAGGTCCAACTAAAGCTAGGAAATAGGGAACATCCGTTTACTAGGTCCCCTACTCTAGAAAAGCACCATAACTCATTTCTATATTAAAATTTCAAATACTCGCCCATAAGTTTTCCCTACACGCTTCTACCTCCCGATTTAATCAGTGGTGAGTATTAGGGGCTTAATTAGGCATGTACAAAGTACAATTCAGGGAGCCCAGGCTGCTACTGTCCAGTGGCCAACGCTCTGGCATCTCCTTCTCGGTGCTTGGTGTGGCCGTGAATTTGGTTTTTCCCTCCACACTTCTACTCTGCCCTGCCCTTCACGTCTGTTTGTTTGGCACTGTCTGGTTGTTTGAGGTGGGTTCCAGTTTATTTTACCCCAGTCTCGTGTTTACCCTTTCCTCACCTCTCCACTGTCCCTCTCCTCATTCCTCTTGTTTTGTACTTTGTTGTGCTGCGTGTCCGTTGTCCAGCACCTCCCGCCCTGTTTGTTTGTCCGCAGCTGCACCTTTATTTCTGCAGGGGTCACCACCCTAGAATCCCCAGTCCCTAGCTTCTTGCAGCTCTTGCCCTGTCTGTCTGTCAGGTCTTCGTGCTAGAGAGCCAGGAGTCGTCGGGGCCAAGGTTAGCTTGGAGACAGCTGACCACCACCCGTAGGCAGGGCCTAGCTAGCCACCGTAGTGCCAGGGATAGTCTCCTTCCCCTGTCTCCTTAGCGGTGCAATCTGCAGCCTGGAATCTGTGTCTGGACTCTGACACGAACGTGACACTAACCCTGTGATTATTTGTAGGAAAAGAATAAGATTTGGCCATCCTGAGACAATAAGTGATATCACTGTACAAAATATATGAAAATTCGATAAGTTCTTTATGATTTAACCCCTTAACGCTAAATCACGTACCTGTACGTCAGGGAATGTGGTTATTTCCCGCATTCCCACGTGCATGTACGTGATGGAGATCGCACGGGCTCAGAAGCAGAGCCTGTGCGATCTCCATGGGAGGCCAGCTGTATCTGACAGCCAGGCTTCTCCTGTAGCAGCAGGGACGGTGATTGCACCGACCCCCCCATTTAACCCTTAAGGTGCCATGATCCATAGTGATCATGGCACCCTAGGGGTTTGGCCGGCTATAAAGCATGCTGCCAGCTGCATAAGGAGTCTGTGTTAGCTGTAATTTACAGCTACACGCTGCTCCTTAATCTTTCCCCCATCAGAGCGAGCTCCGATGGGGGGAGGGTTAACCCCTTGGATGCCAGGACAAGAGGAAGCTAGTCTATGCATCTGCATAGCTAGCTTCCTCTATAAATTGAAATACACGTGTATTGCAGTCTGTAGTTAGTATAGAACCAGCGATCCTCTCTGATCGCTGTTTCTAGTGTGCTTGCAGCACAAATAAAAAAATGTAAAAAAGGTTTTTTTAAAAAATAAAAATAAAGTGTGTAAAACAAACAAAAAAACAAACAGAGTCACATTTCTTGTAAATCTGGAAAATCGCTGTTACACTTGTAAGCCTTGTAACGTCCAAAATAAATTAAAATACAATCAAAAGATGATGCCGATATAAAGCAGAGATATGGTGGATAATATTTATTACTGTATTTGGGTGGTATAACTATCTGCCTGAAAAGCAGAGAATTTCACATTTTGAAGATTGCAATTTTTTCCAAATTTCCATCAAATTTCCTATTTTTTTAATAAGTAAATACAAAAATATTGATTAGTGTTTACCACTAACATGAAGTATAATGTGTTATGAGAAAACAATCTCAAATTCACTTGTGTAAGTTAAAGCGTCTCAAAGTTATTGCCATTTAAAGTGACACATGTCAATTTTGAAAAAAGAGGCCTGGTCCTTAACATACTTTTGGGCTGTGTCCTTAAGGGGTTAATGGATGTGTGTTGTCTGGAGCTCCAGTGTGACGTGTGCATGTATGTATGGAAGTGAATGGGCCCATATGCGTTACATGTGTTTGCTATATGCACATGCTCTGTTTGTCCATGTCTGTATTGTTACATTTTTAGTCTCCACAGGGAGCAGATGAAGATATTGATAACCCCACAGAGGGTGGTGACAAGTAGATATGAGTTTCTTTCCATCGTTGAATATATATACATATATGTGTGTTCTGGTGAATATGAGATGTACTTGATATAACATATACATGTGCTATGTACTCAGTGTTTATTGGTTATAGGTTTATACTACAAATCCATGAATGTTAACAATCGGGAATTATTTTGTGAAAAGGTTTTATCTAATACTTGTACAATGTTATTGGTCATTTTTATTCAGATGATCCTTCTGATAAGGTGCTAGATAACTGTCTAAGTAGATTAGAAGTCACTCGAATATCTGCTCTGTAATGTGTTTTTTTGTGTATAAATTTTTGTTATGACGGGGGAGGGGGAGATAGATTTGATCCCTTAAGGTTTTTGCTTTCTCTGCTGATATATTTTGAGCATTTAACGAATTAGTTGTAATTCTGGAATAATTAGAAGTTGTAGAGAATTGAATTTACTTAGGATTGTATAAAATAAGTCTGAATACAGGTTTGGCAAGTTTTAGACAGCCAGCCACTTACAATGGCTGGACCCTCAGACTAAAGAGTGTCTTTAGGTCTCAAAAGTCCTATTGTATAACTCCTAAGGGCAAATCAAGTATTGTATTGCCCTGAATAGCGTAAAGTGGGACACTGGAAATCTAATTAGAAGTGTCTGTTATTATCACCTTAACTAAAAGAGTCAAAGGAAGTGATAGTCGCTGCCAGAGATAGCCAGAGTATGAAAAGATTAGGCAAATGTTTTATGGGAAATTAAGTGAATATTATTGTGATATGTTGATAATTTTTATTCTTTGTGCCACAGATAGACAGACATGAACCTGCTGTGTTTCCTCTACTGGAACGGTTGTAAGGCCAGTAAAGGCAAGCTGCAATTTTGTAAGCAAAAAGGAGGTGTTTTTAGGTCATTGTCTGAGCAAAAGTACCAAACATCTTTCAGATGAACAGACCATAGTGGTGAGAGCACTGCAGGTGCCAAACCCCCCCCCCCCCATGCTCAGTTACATACCTTTTTGGCCATGGATCAGATAAACTGTGAATGGGCCTGTAAAACCTGTTTGACAAGGGCTTGCCTGACTATCAGAAACCTTTTTCAAATCTATGTCACTGAGGTGGAGGGACAGGCCACTGCAGTCCTGAGGCATATTATAGTACACATTTGTATACTGTTGCAAGGGGAACGCCCTCTTAAGGGTTGTACTCTCCGTACAGGCCCTGCTTGAGACAAGCTCAGACATTGTCCTAGACCACCCCCTGGTGGTATACAAACCACATGACATCTATGCAATCATCACACAGATAGACATGTCATATTTCTTTGGCAAGATAGAGCAAGATGGAATTTGCTCTACAATCCTCCTCCCACATCTCATTTCAGCGTTATTTGACTTTTGAATCCTGCAACTCTTTTACCAGTAGGAGTTCATGATTCAAAAGGGGGGAGTAGATGATGAGATATTTAGTAGATGAAAAAAAATTTTCTTTTTTTTTTTATTACTAATGAGATATTTTTAAACTCCCTCTCAGAAGAGGTGGCTTCAGTCATGTCACTGATGCCCCATTGGAGAATCCTGACTATGAGATGTTTGTGGATGGTTCCAGGTACCTAACAGAAAAAGGCAAATTTGTTACAGGGTATGCTGTAGTCATTATACATGACACCATAGTATAAGAAGCCCTTCCACCACACATGTCAGTATAAGAGGCTGACCTTATAGGAGCCTGATAGCACAGCAAACATTTACACTGACTCCAGGTATGCGTATGGCATTGCATATGGTTATGGTCCAATATGGAGGTCCAGGAACTTCCTGACAGCACAGGGCAAACCAATTAAGAATGGAAACTTAGTAAGTCAGTTGGGATATGGCCATATTGCTCCCTAAGCAGTTGGCAATTGTGAAAGTCAGAGCTCACACAAAGGGAAGAGACCCTGAGAGTATTGGAAATGAGAAGGCTGATCAAGCAGTAGCACTACTGCCATGGAAGGGTCTCAACCAGGTGAGAAAAGTGGATATTGACCCAGCAGAACCCAAGGGGCTGTACGCTAAGGTGACTGGTACCAAAGAATGTGAAGGAATGTGGAAAATGGGGGATAGCAGTATACCCCCAAATGGCTGGTTTGGCCCACGGTAAGGTGCATGCCTCTTGAAATGCCATGGAGTCACTAGTGGGTAAGTTATGGGTCGCCCCAAGTTTTGGAAGGGCTGCAGGGAATCACTTAAAAGCATGTCACATATGTGCTCTACACAATCCAGGGCAGGTAGTTAAGACACACCACATGCACATCAAAATCCCTGTATACATTCTTGAGAATACAAGTAGTTTACATACAATTGCCTGAATCTGGAACGTACGAATATGTGTTGGTCTGTGTGGATTTGTTCTCAGGTTGGATCAGCCAAGCAATGACGCAGGTAACTGCCAAGAAATTGATATCTGAGCTTGTGTGTAGATTGGGGATACCTGAGATGATAGAGTCTGATACAGGTACACATTTTACAGGTGAAATAATGAATAAAATAATGTATGTATTTCAGATTGAGCAGAGTTCAGGCAAAGTGGAAAGTTTCTTTGAGTAGAAGTAGCCATGTGTGACCTGGTGAGCGGGGGATGGGCGGCTGCAGGATTTAGTATTACTACTGACAGATATATGTGAGCCTGCATGGCATGTGTTAAATGCAAAGTAGGCCAATAAATGAAAAGTGTCTTTGAGCCATGCCCGGAGCCCTTGTACCTGTTCCAGGGATTGCAGGATAACTATATGCTATAACTATAACTTTAGTAACTACTAAAGGTGAGACGGTATAAGTACGTGCTTGTGTGTATAGTTATTTCTCTTCAGGATGGCCTGGGGCATATCTGGTGAAGAAAGCCATCACAAGCGGGCTGCAGATAGACGGCTACTGAAGAAGTAGTGTGTCACTTGTATTTGTATTTTCTGTAAGGTACCCTCCTGACAGAAGAATTGGTTTTAGCCCATATCAAACTTTCTTTGGGTCAGCCCCTAGGTTAGGGTTGTATTCTTGGCAATCCCTCCAGATGTGGTATGGTGTACTGACTGACTATGTGATGTCTTGGCAAAAACATCTGACTAATGTATAGTTTTGAGTTTTCTCCTCCCTCTCAGATTTTAACTTAGTGGATGGGACCTATTCATTTGAGCCAAGAGATTGATGACACGTGAGAAAAACCTTGGACCCAAGAGTTGATGGTCTTTCTAAGTGCTGCTGATAACCAGTATTTCTATGAAACTTGACGGAAAGCCTAATTGTATCAATGCTTCACATTGCAAAGAAGTCTCTACACAAAAAGCAATGAAGATTCTCCTGATGTTACTGTTACAGATGGTTCTGGCGATAAGCCTGCATAGAACATTTGACAATGAGTGGGACAATAAGTTTTTCTTCTTTAAACATCATATGATCTTGAACGAAGATCTGAATGTGTCAGACTGTAGGATGTGTCCTCATAGCCCCATATTAGCCTCAGTCATGTTATATATATAGCTGTTTTCATAACACAACAGGAAATGTTTGAAGTAGTGATACATAGTATAAGCAAGTGAATGTCAGTAAAGTTGCAGTAATAATCTTAGGTTTATTTTGTTTGAAAAATACAAAGCAGACTGAAAATAACAGGCCAGAACTATGATTGAGATTAGGTTAGAATACAGGAACATACGAGGGGAATCTGGAAAAGTCCAGCAGTAGACGTTGAGTCACTGAAGTACCTAAATATGAATTCCTGTATTCAACTATCTCAAAATGGGGGAATTGTTAGGATCACATCCTCCATCTTGTATTCTGTCAGCCATCTTGTAACCTTTTTCTTATATAAGCTTTATAAGAATGTCTGTTTAGAGTCTAAGAGACCCCTTTAGGGGATAAGGCGTGTGGAATGTTAATGGAAGGGTTATAACTCCTTATCTGTTTGTGGTAAGGGTCTCATCTTTGAAGGTGTGTAGAAACAGGTTCTATAACCTGTTGATCATTAGGCCAAAACCAGAGTGGTCAGACAGCATGTGATCATTATCTCTCTTGCTGTGATATATACATCTAGAATTAGTGTAAGATGTTGGTTTACACATAAATATTTTAGATTCTTCTTTATGTCATGAGAAAGGTCATCCCAGTTTGGAAAGTAATAATGAGATGCAGATTACAGTAGGCCTTGGCCCATAGTCATGTGCCACAGCTTATGTTATAACCAATCATGTCAAGTCCAACCTGCTTTTGTCTGTATAAATACTACCTCTCTGTAACAATAAACCAGAATCCATTTTGATACACCACCATCTGTGTCTTTGTGGTTCTCCAGGCTAAGGATGGCTGTAGCCGATCTTGGCCTGTTATTCAATTTGAAACTACAACAACATAAGCTCTGGGGGTCTTGTGACCCTAACAATAATATCGTTACATGCACAAGAAGCCTCCTGTCCAAAGAACGGTGATATTAAGGGGCCATGGCAACATTCAGTTCATATGTTATTACACATCATATGCAGATGTCCCAACGTTCTCAGCATTATGTTCACATCGCATACATTCATAAGGTATACACGCGATCTCTGTACATGAAATACCAATCCTTTAGAGAATAAATCATAACCATTCTCAACTCATCCATATTCCCATGCACCTGTGTAATCCATATTATCTGCTGCAAATGTCGTATTGTTATCCTAACCTTGGTAAGGGGATGTCACATAAGTAGTGTAACATCTATATGTTTCATCAAAACACCCATTTCACGCCCCTTTTCTTTGAAGTTGACAGGTACCACGCCTCCTTAGTGCCCAAAACACTTCATGTCAACACGCCCCATTACGCCCCCTTTCCTTTGTGCGTTGTCAGGTCTCCACGCCCTCTTCCAAACTTTATTCAACAAATCGTTATAGCGGAGTTACATTATATAATAATAATATGCACATAATAGATAAAGAGTTAATAAAATCAATATCTTGCACCATACAATGAAAGGACAGAGGAAACCATGTTTCTTATAAATAAGCATGGACCCCACTCCCCTTTCATTGTATCATGCAAAATATTAGCTATATAAGCAAAATGTATCTATCTCAAAAAATGTATCTGATAGCCTAGATATGTATCTCATAACATTTTAGCCACATTCACACAAAGGCATTCCTGCACAAACCAAAGAGTGTATCACATTGCCACCTGTTCCAAGCTGTGCATTCGCAAGTGTTTCCATATGGGGATTTCTTCACGCTTAATTGTCAAAAATTCAGCCCTGCAGGTCTGTTGGTATATACAGCTGGCATTGCACTTATATATAGTAGGTAGCCTTTCGATTACAAATATTTCAACTAATTTATCATTATGGGAGCTTTTCTTATTAAACAAATCTAAAACCTTCTTATAAGCAACACTCCGGGCTAAATGGTATAAAAAGAACAAGGTGTACGCGCCACAAACAGAGGTTTTATATGATTGTAATTGTCTATTTTGATAGATATCTCTCTTACAATTCCTTTCTATAAACTGAACAAAGCTCCAAGGGTAAATCTCAAAATCCGGTTAAAATCCATAAAAGTCGAAAAATATAGCGGCATCATGATAAAATATAATTAGCACCCAGTGCGAACCGCGTTTATGTGAATCATCTGTATTGACGATGTACCCGGCAGGTCACTGTAGCACAAGCTCATCTGGTAGAAAGTCACACGGAAATACACCAGCAAATATACGGTTCATATACGGGTCAGATTTAGCCAGAATTATAAGTTGTAGGCTATTCATTTCTGAAAATGGCAGGCAATGTTTAATAAAAAAAAATTGCATACAATTTTTATGCTGTCAAGTCTGAGAACATGAATCAAGTTTCTTATACTTTACATTGTATGTTATGTATAGAAATACTAATTTTTCCTCAATAAGGTTACATAGTTCTGAGACAAAGAAAGGAATTTCCAAGATGGAGCTTGATTCCTGTTTGGCACACCCTGTAACAGAATTCCACAGACTGGAGCAAGGAGGTGTCTGGCTGGACATTGAATTTTGGAGCCAATGGGAGATGGACAGCAGCTCAGGAATGCCAAAAGGAGGCAGTAACCCCTCTTTTCTTTGTTTCTTAAGTGTGTGGACTTTCAATAAAGAGCCAGTAGTGCTGAGCTGGGCTAAGGGGCTAAGCATGGCTGGTATGATACGGAAATGCAGTGTCTGTGTCATTATTAGTAGTTTAAACATGCTCATTAATTTGGACTGACTGATTGATGCAGGATATAGTCGATTATGACCTTGACAATTTGGTGCCGAAAACGACTTTGACGGAAGTCCAGAGAGGCTTTTGACCCGCACGCGTCACCTTAAAGGGGCTCTATCAGCAAAATCCTGCAGATAGAGCCCCACATATGCATGCATAGCCTTTAAAAATGCTATTCAGGCACTGTAAATGTTAAATTAAACTACCCCCCCCCCCCCGTTTTAAAATAATAACTTAAAAAAAAATGTTCTCTACTTACGGAACGTGCACCCTGGGTGGGCATTCAGGGTGCGCCATCTTCTTCATCCCCACCTCTTCTTCCTCTGACGTCTTCGGGTCCCATCCTCCTCCGGCGCATGCTCGCGGACACTGATAAAAAAAAAATAGCCCGAGCGCATGCGCAGTAGCCGTAGTAGAAGCCGCGTGCTACTGCGCATGCGCCCGGGCTATTTTTTTTGATCAGTGTCCGCGAGCAAGCGTCAGAGGAAGAGGAGGCGGGGAAGAAGAAGACGGCGCACCCTGAATGCCCGCCCAGGGTGCACGTTCCGTAAGTAGAGAACATTCTTTTTTAAGTTATTATTTTAAAACGGGGGGGTAGTTTAATTTAACTTTTACAGTGCCTGAATAGCCTTTTTAAAGGCTATGCACGCATATGTGGGGCTCTATCAGCATGATTTTGCTGATAGAGCCCCTTTAATTGAACTCTGTCATTTTCCGAGGAGGGTCCGGAACCTCAGCTGATCACGGTGAGTTTACTTATATTATATATATGTATCCTTGCCTGTAAATCGGGAAATGATGGTTAGTAAACTTGGTGGTTATGACGGGTTATTTGTCTGAACCCCAGAAGGGACAGGGTTTCTGGAACTTTCCTCTGGTAGTTTTAAGAACTGAGCATTGCTGTTTTTTCTTTTGTCCCATGTGGCTCAATCAGTCAGGGTTCTCAGTAGATGGACTGAATTTGAAAGTTGAGACTGTATATGGTCCATGTTTAAGTCAAAAGAGCCTGTCCCTGAGGGACATGAATAACCCCCATGATTTAATTGTGAAGAGAGCAGGCAAGTAGCATGTTAAAGGCAATGAAAATTGCCTTGTAGTCAATCCCATGGACAAGCTGCTGCTATCAGAGTGAATAGAGGCGTAGTGAGAGACAATGGAATGTTACAAGGCACAGCCGGGTTTAGAGGCGTCTGCTATAACAAGAGAGGGATTTCTGGAAGTTGAATGTAAGGATGAGTAACTTTAAAAACAAATACAAAGAATCTGATACATTGCCAAGAGAAATAATTCCTTGTAAAATTAGTGATAGGTTCAGCTATAAAAGACCTCACTGTATACCACTATTATGATGTTTAGAGGATTATCTGTTTAAACTTTGGTTGGGATCTAGTAAAGAAAATTATAAAAGTCTGGTAAATTTCCCTTAAGGTAACTCCAGGTATAGTTTAAGAGGTTCTGAACATCCGTGGTGATTATAAAGTGGGGTTTGTGATGAAAATATTCAAAGAGTTGCATGAAAAATATTAATGTGTAATTTTGGTGTCGGTAATAACTGCTATCTGTTTGAATTATATTCGTATGATTCCCTGGATTTCACAGCTTTAACTGACTGCCGAGAGCTTCAAGAAGGAGCAGAGGAGTCGAAACTTGGCTTTGTTCCAGCACCAGAGTTACAGTCCTTATCATATCTATTGTGTCCAAAGGAACATGGTTGGGCATAAAAAGGTTAATCTTAGTGAAATATACTGACAATGTGTATACAGGGATATCCAAGTATATGATGGTTATGTTTATTGTTTTGTCTGTTATTGTCTTTTAAACTGTTGCATCTGAAGGAAAAAAAAATAAGGTGATAGTGAAAAGTTTTGAATCTTCACAGTGTGGGTATGGGAGGTCACGCAGGGGGAGCTGGCCACTCCCCTTTCGTCGCCTCCGCAATCCACAAGTTGAGGTTTTATCCCAAGTTGAAAATTTTTGTGCAAGAGTTCAGGGAACAAAGGATATTCTGATTTTTCTTTATGTATTTATGTGTTGATGTATTATTTATGAAGCTTCTTTTTGTGTTTTGTCCAATAGTTATGTGTTAAACTTGTGTTGTAACTTTATATTGTGTCATGTTATGTTAATTATGCTAATCACATCTTTCTTTGTCTCAGCAGTATATATATATATATATATATATATATATATATATATATATATCCACACCTATACTGTATAGACATTCACTATCTGCCATTAAGGATTTGGTATCATTGTTCCACAATGGAATGCAGGAGGAAGGGCGTCACCCTAGTGTTCTGACGCCATCTTTGATCTCAATGCTGGACCCTCTCAGACATACACAGTAAAATCTATTACCTTCTGTGTTACTTTGTGATGAACCATGCTCCTATAAATCAGGATTGTTCCCTATTGTAGGAAAACGGATATGAAAATTTAAAAAGGTGTCCCAAGTTTGGAAATTTAAAAAAAATATGTGTGTGTATGCTGATTGATAAAAAAAAAACGTAGCACAGATTATTTTTGTAATGATGTTTTGGTTTTAAAAAGGAAAGAGAGGAAACTTATTTTGTTCTATACTAAGTGAATTAGAAGCCACCCCCATATCTGCTGTGTAATGTCCTTTGTGTATAATTCTGTTATGTGATCAGGAGACTGACTTGATCCTTTTACTCAGTGTTTCTGCTTTCTCTGCTGATGAGATTGTATGAATGTGTCTCTGTTCCTTTAAGAAATGTGCATTAGAGCTTGCTGAATCCTGTAGTCCTACGCACACACAGAGGGAGGGGGGCACAGCCATGTGTGGGCTGTGTAGCTGCTTGCATGAGAAGACACTGCTAACAAAGGGGGTCATAAATCTTGGGTTGGAAGCAAAGCTGGGAACAGCTGGACAGCTCAGCTGCAGTGTGATAAGAAGATAGACATTCTTGAACGTGTCCAGCTTTGTCATTGGTAAAATATCTATTTCACAGAACATGAAGTCATTTAAGAAAAAGATAGGAAACATAAGAGTCATTGTTAGTGAACATTGGAGGATAAAAAATTAATAATTGCAGGATGCTTTTTGTTTGGTTATCAATAGCTTCAAGGGGGGAGTGAAGAAGATTAAGACAACTTAAGAAAAAATTTTGCTAATATGAATCTATTGATAACTTTGATTGAGTTCTTTTGTAGATGGTGGATTCTGCACTGGATATGCCACGGTCATTGAATATGAGGTAAACCAACCACAGATAGAGCCATCACTTGAACATGGTACAATGTCTGAGGGTAGGTGTTTGATATAGTAGAATTATGATCCGATCTGGAGGGCAAGAACTTTTTGTGTGATGGAGACCCTGCGGCTGCTCATAGGTGGGTATAGTCAGAAGTTATGGCCACACACCAAGGCTGATAGGAAAGAAAGTAGGGTAATATGTGGGCAGATACCGCCATTAGCCCAGCTGCATAAGCCTAGGGGACATGTAACTACAGGAGTCACTATCCTAGACCCAAACGTTTTAGCTCTCTTTCCAGGTTTTACGACACTGATGCACCGAAAATGGTCCAGGAGGAAAGGAGACTTGGAAAGAGGATGTACAAGTCCTGGTGTCCAGTGGTAAGAGAGTATGTACTGAGAACATTGTTCCCACTTATGGCATAAGCAGCTTCTTACTAAGTGTACTGTTTAGGGGAAGCCATGTGTGACCTGGTGAGCGGAGGATGGGCAGCTGCAGGATTTAGCATCACTACAGTCAGATATACTGTATATATGTAAGCCCATATGGCATGCGTTAGGCCAAAGAGTCACGCCTGAAGCCCTTGTACCTGTTCCAGGGATTGCAGGTTAAGTATATGCTGTTACTAAAGGTGAGACGGTATGAGTACGTGCTTGTGTGTAGTTTCTCTTCGGGACGGCTTGGGGCATATCTGGTGAAGAAAACCACCATAAACAGGACTGTAGATAGACGGCTACTGAAAGATGTAGTGTAATTAAGTTCCCCGAGAGCATCAAAGTGATAATGGAACTTACCATACGGGTAATAAAGAAAATGCTATATTATGGGTATAAAATAAGTGTTCCTTACCCCCATGCAGTTCCGAGAGTATAGGAAAGTATTTATCACTTGTCACTTGTATTTGTTTTCTCTCTGTAGGGTACATTCTAGACAGAAGAAATTAGCCTTAGCCCTAGATTTGGGTTGTGTTTTTCACAATTATTTCAGATGTAATATGATGTGCTGACTGACTATGTGACGAATTATCAAAAACATATGATTAATGTATATTCTTGAGTTTTCTCCTTCCCTCCAGATTCTGAGTCAGTGGAAGGAACTTATAAACTAAACCCAAAGATTGGATAGAGATAAGGCGATATATGAGATCCTGAGAGGAGAAATATCAAGGACTGTTGGATGAATCTGCACTTATATTCCTGTTATGTTTTATGCAACATAGAGACTGATCCTGTTAGTGATATCAATCTGTGTATTCCCGTGTCTAAAGGGAATGATAAACGAGGCTGTGGGTTTAGACAATGAGACTTGAGGCTGATATGGAGACAATAAAGGTGTATGATGATGTGAGTGAGAAAGTTTAAGTGAAGTGAGATAGTTGGAAGCCGTCTGTTTATTTAGGAAAGGTGTTGCGTTTTATGCCATAACATATTACTGGATGGGGGCTGTTAGTCCGAGAAAGGAAAGAAAACAGATGTCCATTAGACTCTTATAGTCCGTTAAGCCAGTTAGTGGCTTATACATTCCCTGGAGGAGTGTAAAGAGATAGGGGGCAAGGTAGTTTTATAGTCGGGTTGGGGACCGGGCGGAACAATCCTTTAGCCAGAAGGGGGGATCTTGTGCGTGACTGTAAAGCCCGACACTGATGGGCAGCTGCACCAGGTGTCGTATCTCATAGTAATCATGTTATGGTGTTTCAAACGTAAACATACTTTGCCCAGTGAGGCACAGACGGCAGTAAAGTTGGTCGAGACTAGAGAGATGGAAAGAAGCATGTTTACGGTCCAGTTTCCTCCCAAGAATACACGGAGTTGCTTTAGGGACAGCTAGGATCTGACCTTCCTTTGTGAAAGCCCTTTAAGTGGGAGCTTATCTACAATGGATAAGTTGTCAACCAAGAGGTGAAGTGGAGCGAAGCACATTGGAACAAATCAGTAGGTTCACAAGCTTAGGGATAAATTAGTATTTAGGGGGGAATGTTTAGTCTGAGAACATGAATCAAGTTTCTTATACTTTATATTGTATGTTATGTCATAGAAATACTAATTTTTCCTCAATAAGGTTACATAGTTCTGAGACAAAGAAAGGAATTTCCAAGATGGCGCTTGATTCCTGTTTGGCACACCCTGTAACAGAATTCCACAGACTGGAGCAAGGAGGTGTCTGGCTGGACATTGAAGTTTGGAGCCAATGGGAGATGGACAGCAGCTCAGGAACGCCAAAAGGAGGCAGTAACCCCTCTTTTCTTTGTTTCTTAAGTGTGTGGACTTTCAATAAAGAGCCAGTAGTGCTGAGCTGGGCTAAGGGGCTAAGCATGGCTGGTATGATACGGAAATGCAGTGTCTGTGTCATTATTAGTAGTTTAAACATGCTCATTAATTTGGACTGACTGATAGATCCAGGATAGAGTCGATTACGACCTTGACAATGCGATTGTTAATTTTCACAATATTTGTATGTATAGAGTAAACTATCATATTCACTGTGTTGGGTGTTGGAACTGCAAAGTGAACCTCTGCTCTAAGATTCCCAGTTGTAATGAGTGAAAAATGTCCATCTGGTTCTTGATCCGTGACAAATTAAATGCAAAAAATGTATAGCCATTTATAAATTCATCTCTGTCTATGGCTAACGCACTATCACTTCTCTGCTTACCTGAAATATGGAGAAGGGCCATGTACTCTCTGACCGCAGATGCCATTTCAAAATCCAGTTGAAACAGCCTTGTGGGAATCTGCTGACCGTCCAGGTAAAGCAACGCTTGATTCACATTATAGTGGTGGAAGCATAGCGGATTGCGGTTATATGATCCGCTAAAGGCTTCATTCTCAACAAAGCCTATTATCACGGTTTTAGGCACCTGTCCCAGAAACAGATATTCCTGGTTCATAAGATACTTCTGGCAGGAATACTATAGAGTTTGAGACAGGCTCTATCAATGGCGTATTTTGCTGTGGCCGATAGAAGAACCTGGCTTTGTCAGATTCTGACAGCTCATGATACCTGAACCCTCTTTACATACAGGGCCGCTTGTAAGACTTGAACCGTAAATTGTTCAGCATTTGCAGACATCAGGCAAAAAGAGTCCTTATTCCTGGTTAGTTTAATTTTCAGATCCAGACCATTCAGTATGAGTTTCGGTTGATTAAATATATCACCAAAAACAGGACCCAAAAGTTTTACAGGTCTAGATCATGAAGTATACTGAGTAGAGATGAGCGATTAGTGAAATATTCGATATTCGTTTCGAATAGACCCTCAATATTCGACTATTTGACCAAATATCGAATCCCATTATAGTCTATGGGAAAAAATGCTTAGTTTCAAGGGAAACCCAAATTCGACTAAGGAAAGTCACCAAGTCCACAATGACACCCCAGGAAATGATGCCAACACCTCTGGAATGCAACTGGGACAGCAGGGGAAGCATGTCTGGGGGCATCTAACAGAGTAAGCCTTCAACTTAACTGAGTAATTCTCAGTCCCTTATATATGTACTTATATTCTTATATTAGAAAAGTCTGAACCAAGGTTTCAGTTACCATTTTAGTATAATATGGCTAATGATGATACTGATACACCAGACATTTTGTCCAGTTTAACCTTGAACCTTGTCCTATTTAGGAAACCAGATGTTATCATTTTCATACAATGAAAACGGATCATGTCGATCGACAAGGGTTATGTTGACATGTATTTTTTTGCCTAATTGCTCAGAATTGTTATTTGAGCAACTCGATTCGATGCCAATAACTTGTCATTCCTTGATCAATGTACTCTGTGTATTCAAACTTATAAAATAAACGGTCTCTGGGTGGAGCTTCACAGAGGCCTGTCCACTCTGTCCAGACAGGACCAAAAAGATCAGCATGTCTGTCTGTCTTTGTCACCAGTGACACTTTGACTATACAATTTACCTGATAAAACCTGACAACTCTGACACCCAAGTCTCAGGATTACCCCACTATCACAGCCTATCAACTAGACACTGCAAACTCAATATGGAAAGTGGAAAACTACTTGGAAACCTTCTTTCCCCTTCATTAGTATGGACAGAAAGACAAATTTCAAGCTAAAGAAACATTACTATGCACCCCTTTAAATCACGTTGCACATGACAACCACAGATGGCATAGCCAATGGGAAGTCTAACAGCCCCCACCCTTAAATGTCATTGTGTGTGTGTGTGTGTGTGTGTGTGTGTGTGTGTGTGTGTGTGTGTGTGTGTGTGATGTGGTGAGACCTCCTAAAATTACTTTTGTGGCTCTTGAGGTCAGCCCTTCCAAATTAAGTTAGAGGCCCTTAACCCTGCTGTTCTGTTCGGGTCAATATGACCCGAAATGATTTTTGAGACCCTGCAGATTTTTTTTAATGAGGATTTGAAACTAGTGGTTCCTTGACTTCTCCTCATTTATGGAGCTCTACATTTTTTTGTTGTTTTTGTTTGTTTGTTTTTTGTTTACTTTTTGCTACACGCTGATTGTTACACTTGTACTGTTCGGGTCAATATGACCCGATAGCATTTTATACTGTTCTACAGGTCTCTGATTATTTCTGACTGCACAAGTTATGTTTTTTTATGTGTACTTCATCGCCAAACTGGTGGCATCCCGAGGTAGGTGGCCATTCAGACAATATATACCAAGTAAGCCAGCAAAATATGGCATCAAGATCTGGACACTTTGCGACAGCAAAAGTTCATATGCTCTAAATGTTCAAGTGTATACAGGAAAAGCCCCTGATGAGAGACCTGAAAAAAATCAGGGTATGCATGTTGTTCTAGATTTGACTCATGGACTAAAAGGACAAAATGTCACATGTGACAACTTTTTTACATCCTATCAACTAGGCCAGATGTCAAAGAAAAAACAACTTACCATGCTGGGTACTATGAGGAACAAACCTAAACTACCGCAAGGTATCCTTAGCAAGAGAGAGGTGTACAGTTCAACTTTTTATTTTTCTGGAAATACAACTTTTGTTTCTTATTTTCCAAAAACAAACAAACAGGTAATGCTCATGAGCACAATGCACCATGACAATGCCGTAAGTGATAGAGAAGACAGAAAGCCTGACATTATTTTGGATTATAATGCCACAAAGGGAGCAGTTAATACTTTAGACCAGGGGTCCTCAAACTGCGGCCCGCGGACCACATGCGGCCCGCCAAGCACTTCTGTCTGGCCCCGCCGACAACGCCGGCAGGCGTGCATTTATAATGAAGCTCCCGGGAGCTCGGGCCAGGCCATGGAGCGCACTTCACTTTACCTATTGGAGGGCACTGCTCCTGATGTCTGTGCGACCTGCTCTGCCTCCGGCCCACTGTTTGAAAAGTTTGAGGACCCCTGCTTTAGAGCAAGTAATATCAACATATACATGCAAACGCAAAACCAATCGGTGGCCAATGATTTTATTTTATAACATACTGGACGTTTCTGCATACAATGCATTTGTCTTATGGAGAGAAATTGACCCCGATTGGAACCGGAATAAGCTGCATAAAAGAAGATTATTTCTTGAGGAATTGGGAAAATCCCTGGTGAGCAGAAAAGTGACCACCAGAAGTGAGGGAGCAGCAGCCATTGTAAAAAGTGTCCAGCATGCTCAAGAAAGAGAGTCCACATCCATGGCCTCCACCAGCACAGCTACCAGCAAAACAAGGAAGAGTTGTAGCTTCTGTCCATCTTCCTGTGACAATAAGACTAATCTGACATGTGCTGGATGTTCAAAATATCTGTGTAAAGGACATGTGTCTTATTATTGTGCTCAGTGTAAAAACGCATGAACATGTTCAGTTTTTTCTTTTTTTTTCTAAAATGGTTGAAGTTTTTATGATTTTTCATTTGTTGATTTCAAAAAGATAAATTTCATGTTTTAGTAATAGTAATGTAAAGCTTCTTTATTATTTGTGTGCAGAATGTCAACAATTGAAGATAATTGCAAAAAGCCCGTGTAACCTTTTTATGAAAAAAAATAAAAAAAATAAAGTTTGAATTTAAATTTTTCTTTTGTTTATGATCAAACATGTTCACATACAGTATTTCAATGAAAAAAGTATTCAAACAAAACAATTAGAGTAGCTAAAAATCAAGAATTAATAGGTCGGGTCATATTGACCCGGGAACAGTACAAGTGTATAGCAAATGCGAACAGAACAGCAGGGTTAAGCTGAGTCACACAAAAATTTACTTTTCAGGCCCTTGGGGTGAAGTGAGCCTTGCACCAGCAGAGATTTAGGCCCTTAAAGCACTCTGTTCAACCACTTCCCGAATCCTAGGAGCTACCAGATGAATTTCACTGTCCTGATGCCCAAACACTGGAGCATCCACCCAATATACCTTTCCCATACGGGTGTGAAGCAAGGGGTATACTTTCCATACAGTATATACTGTACTTGCTATACACTCAAAATGTATACCGTGTATACTTGCAATACACTACGCTTGTATACATCTTGAAATGCGTAAGGCTAGCGGAAGAAGACAGGGGCATGGAAATCCAGCTGGGGCCCAGGCCGCGGTCAAGCTACTGTGGATGCAATGCCTGCCTACAGCATTGTGCTCATCCACAATCCATGGCTTCATGGCAATGATAAGCAGGGTGCAGGGTACAATGCTGACGAGGTCCGAGCACAAGCAACAGTTGTTACAATGGCTAACAGATAATGTTTCCAGCAGCTTTTCCACCAGCCATTCAGCCACTACCTCCAGTCGTGTTTCTACCCAAGAGTCTGCCCCATCTTCCTCCCAACATGCCCAATCTTCCCAGCAGAGTCATCCCACCTTTGCCCCCTCCCAGGATCTGTTTTCGGGTCCTTTTACTGTCTCTACCTCTGTTGAACCACTTTCCCAAATCCCAGGAGCTACCAGGCAAATTTCTCTGTCCTGATGCCCAAACACTGAAGCATCCACCATTTCCTGCCAATCTTGTGGTTATGGACCTGCAACCAGAATTTCTCGGCCTCAGTGATGATGACGAGACACAGTTGCCATCAGGGCAGGTTGTGGTTATGCAATGTACAGGAGGAGGAGCAGATTGAGGAATTGGAAGAGGAGGTGGTGGCGACAAGGCCACAGACTCGAACTGGACAGGGGTGATGTTTAGCGGGTAAAGCAGTGTAGATGTGGAGGCAAGCGCAGCAGCAAAAAAGGTGGCTAGAGGCAAAGGCATGGACAGGGGTGATGTCTAGTGGGGAAAGCACTGTAGATGTGGAGGCAAGCGCAGCAGCAAAAAAGGTGGCTAGAGGCAGAGGCATGGACAGAGGCACAGAACAGCTGCTTCACAGAAGCCAGGCCAGAGCCAGCAAGGCCCAAGATGTTCCCTGTACTAGCCACCCAAAATGCACCCATAGAGGCCACGTCCCAAGAAGGGTCTTGTAGATTTTTCAACATATGTGCTGAGGACAAACTGAGTGCGGTTTGCACACTGTGTAACTCAAAACCTAATAGGGGCTCTGAGAAGAGCAACCGGACCACCACAGCCATGCGCCGTCATTTGGAAGGTAAGCACTGGGCTCAGTGGGAGAGAGCAAACACAGGACAATCGTCGGCCGGCGTTGTCAACACTGCCTCTTCCACTGTTTCCAGTGCTGGTGCTGCAGTCCAGATCACCAGCCTGGACACCTTCACATCTGCCTCTGACACTTTGGGGAGTTCGCCCTCATACTCCCCTTTTCCTGCCTCTGCTCCTTTTGCCTGCACCATCATGTGCCTCTTCCCAGCAACTCCCCATCTCACAGGCGTTTGATCGCAGGCAGAAGTAAATCTCAAAACTGCTGGCCCTTGAAACATTGGCGTTTAGCCTTGTGGAGACTCAGGCCTTCCGCGACCTGATGGCACCCGCGGCACCTCACCATGCCTGTCCCTAGCCGTCACTACTTCTCCTGGTGCGCCATCCCTGCCTTGCACCAGCACATGTCCCATAACATCAGGCGGGCCCTGAGTTCCGCGCTTTGCACTAAGGTCCACTTGAGCACCGACGCGTGGACAAGCGCATGCGGACAGGGACACTACATCTCACTCATGGCACACTGGGTGAATGTAGTCAAGGCTGGGACCCTCTCACAAACCCTCTTCCTCCACCGTAACATCGACCCCAGCTGTGAGCCGGAAACGCTGCAGCAATGGCGTGGGGAGATGTCAGCAGGCCGTGCTGAAGTTCATCAGCTTGGCCGACAAAAAATACACTGACCTCGAGGTGAGCGAGATGGCAATGTGGATTTCAACACTACACCTGTGTCCAGGCATGGTTTTGTGTGATAATGGCTGGAACCAGGTAGTGGCTCTGGAACTTGTCAGACTCAAACATGTTCCATGCCTGGCCCATGTTTTCAAGTTGGCGGTGCAACAGTTTTTAAAAACCTACCCCAATGTACATGAGCTACTGGTGAAAGTGCGGCGCTTGTGCGACCAATTTTGTAAGTCTACAGTAGCCACTGCTAGCCTCAAAACCCTCCAGCAATGTCTACATCTGCCAGAACACCGGCTGTTGTGCAACGTTACCACACGCTGGAACTCAACATACCATATGTTGAGCAGGGTGTGTGAGGAGCAGGGACCTTTGATGGAGTACCATCTCCAAAACCCAAGGGTTCCTCAAAGTCAGCTCCCTCAGTTTCTCAACCATGAGTGGCCATGGATGGCAGACTTATGTGAAATCCAACGCGTCTTTGAGAAGTCCACCAAGAGGGTCAGCTGTGACGACACATTAGTGAGTGTAACCATCCCGCTCCTCTATGTGATACGAGAATCCCTCATCGCAATCAGGGATAACGCATTGCATGCTGAGGAGTCCAGCATAGGAGCAAACCCATCACATCTAGATACTCAGAGCACACTCCTGTCAGCTTCTCAGCTTTGAATGATGGAGGAAGAAAAGGAGGATGTAGTGGCGAATGATGTCATTCTCACACAGGAGGCTAGAGGGGAAGTTCAGTGCGTCTTATTGCTTCAGAGGAGACAGGGAAAAGGGGAGGAGAAAGAGGTGGAAATGGAGAGTCACCCTTCCGGTGGGGTCAGCAAAGTCATGTTGATTAGCACTCTTGCAGACATGGCTGCCTTAATGTTGGGCTGCTTTTCCAGTGACAAATGCACTGTCAAAATCATGGAGAGCAACCAATACTGGATTTTTGAAATCCTCGACCCCCAGTATAAAAATAACATCTCGTCTTTCATTCCGGTACAGGGAATTGGCGAGTTTGGTGAGGGGGTGCCAGTACGCCCACAAGTTAGCCTTTTGGTGGGACAGAGTGTACACAGAGAACCACATCTGTCACTTGCTGAGCGACTCTTCTACTTTTAACTTCATTATAGAACCTGCGTGTGTATGTTTTTCTTTGAGTTCAAGTTTGATTTCTGTTTCCTATCTTAACTTCCACCAGAATCTTTCTTTCCTATAGCAAATCCAAAAAAGAAAAATTGGCATTTAAAAACTAATCTTTATTGATATTACCATTAAAAATAGCTCCCTGGGTACAAAAATTTTTTTTTAAAATAATCTATTTTCATGCACCATTTGTTTCAAAACACCAATGGGTATCAAATAAACGTATGAGAGCCTCTCATACACTCCCTATTCAATGGGTGTTTTAAAAAGAAACTACTACAAGGTATTGCATCTAAATAGCATGGCTGTAGTCATAAACTATTGAATGGGTGCTAGTTCCAATCCCCAGTCTATATATTCTGAGGATCAATTAGATACAATTCATCTCAGACTAGTTGACTGCTGAGTTGTAATATATGACTGCTTCTTAGCTCTTGCAAGTTCAGAGAGACATAAAGTAACTTTGTATCAATATTGCTATTGCCACAAGATTGTCTGTAGCAAATATATATCTAGCTACTATGTCTCTATATTGCATGCCAGCAGCACAGTAAGTTCGCTGATGGCATAATTGGAATTTCAAATGACCAGCAGATATCTAATAAATAGGCGTCTCTACGCGTTTCCCCCCTGTTATCGGGGTTCCTCAGGAGACCTTTTATGTAAATACACCCCACGGTTTTGATGCGATACCGCGTCGGTAATGAACTCCTATCAACTGGGACTATCTGCAACAATATTCACTCCAGCAGATTCTACCATCCCCCAGTTTGCCGAGTCCACTAATCCTGCTCTAATAGCACAGCCTAGATGTTCAGTTATGGCGGTTATAACCACCGTTCTCCGTGCCCTGATGGTAGGCACGGATAATTTCTATCAGCCGAAGGCAGAGCGCCGCAGCGAGTCCCTTTATACCCAGGACAAAAGGTGCGTACTTACCCGCCTTCCCGCTCGTCTCCCATGGCTGAGGGCGTGTCATAGACTCCGCCCCTCGTCAATGATTGGTCAGCGAGCGGGACGCTCAGTAACTATGGTAACGGAGACGCTCATCCCCGTACCCAGCTAGATGATTGCCAGTCTGCAGTGAATCGCACGTCTCCCGATCTTACTCTATGTGTCCCTTAATACAATACAACTTCGGGTGACGCTTCAGAGATTTCAAAAGGACAGTAACACCCCATGGTCACAAAGATGTTATATTTAAACTTTACCCATACGGTAAGCAAACTGGTGCCTTATTCCTATAAATCGCTTAATGTTGGACAACAGAATGCCACATCTGCACTGCAGTTTATTAAGAATGCAGGGCTTCCCAGCTATTATATACAAATTATTATTAACCCTAAATTTGTTTATTAATTTAGAATACTTGTCCCCAACATTATCAGAATAGATATACCTTATCCAATAGTTATCTTAAAAACGGCTCCAAAACATGACCCGCATATCCTGAGTAACTGTCAGATTGAAAAGACGTCTCACATCTACTTGTACGATTATGAAACTACAGACCCACCCTATCTATCAGATAAACCTCACATAAATTGATATTAGAAAAGTACACGCGTATCACCGATCACAGTGGTCTTATCGCACATACAGACCAAATTAACCCTGAACGTTAGCTTGTTAAAAAGAATGTCCATATCCACTATTATTAGGGGGTATCCCACCATGCATAATAGACGATTACCGCGGTATATCGGTAAAACGATCAGATATCGCAGAACCATATCTACCATACACTATATTATGAGAAAATCTACCTCCAAAAGACAAAAACATGTTAAATGAAGGATGCATATGAAATGATTTCATTCAAGCCATCCGGCTTGACAGATTGTAGGCGGTATGTCCATTTTGCCTCTTGTTGTAAAAGTTTGCGGTCAAAATCCCCCCCACGTATGGAGGGCTTTACCAGTTCAATTCCCTGAAAGGATAGAGCCCTGAGATCCCCATTATGCTCTTCCCACAGGTGTCTGCTTATTGGTTGATCCTCTTTACGGTTCACATAGCCAATGTGTTCCAAAATCCTGCGTCTCAGTTCTCTGGAAGTCTTACCTACATAGTTCTTATTGCAACTACAGGTTGCCAGGTAAATAACTCCCTTACTTTTACAATTAATGTACTCCCTAATATCATAGGATTTCCCTGTCTTGGCACTTTGGAACCTAGCACCTTTCTTAACATATTGACAGGCCTTACAGCCCCCACATTTAAACATTCCCGCAGGAATACTTCTATCCAACCATGTACCGTCTTTCTGTTGTACTCCCAAATGACTATGTACAATATGATCTTTAATGTTTCTGCCTCTCCTATATGTAATAGTGGGCTTCAAAGTCAAAAAAGGATTGATGTCCTTATCCAATTGCAGAACCTTCCAGTAGTTATTAATAATGTCCCTCACTTCTTTATGTTTGCTGTCAAAGGTGCCAATAAGCCTAATGGACCCATCGTTCTCTTTTTTGGGTTTGGGCACTAACAGTTCACTACGGTCACATGAGGAGGCGTAATCGAACGCCGTTTTGACTGTATCCAGTGGATACCCTCTCTGTCCAAAACGCTTGCATAGATCCAACGCTTTCTGATTAAACTCTCCCTCCTCAGAACAATTTCTTCTCATCCTTAAAAATTGTCCCTTAGGGATGCCTTTCTTTAGGGATTGAGGATGAAAGCTATCCCACCTCAATAGATTGTTCGTGGAGGTGGGTTTCCGATAAACCGTGGAACTCAGTGTGCCCCCCTCATTAATCTTAATGTGCAGATCCAAGAAATTAATCTCTGTTGAATGTATTTCAGATGTAAACCTTAGATTAATTTCGTTACAATTCAAAGCTTCCACAAAAGACACAAATTGTGATGATGTACCTCCCCAAAAAATTAAGATGTCATCAATGTAACGGAGCCACAAAATAATGTGCCCCGTCCATTGATCCATTGTGTCCGTGAAAACTAGGCGCTCCTCCCACCAGCCCAGGAACAGGTTGGCATATGTGGGGGCCGCAGGGCTCCCCATCGCTGTTCCCCTGAGCTGGTGGAAGAAGCGCCCGTTAAAAACGAAATAATTCCTCTCCAGGATGAATCTCAAGAGGCCAAGAACAAAGTCATTATGGGATGATAATTGGTTCCTTCTTTGCTCCAAGGCCAAGGCTGTAAGGCCTGTCAATATGTTAAGAAAGGTGCTAGGTTCCAAAGTGCCAAGACAGGGAAATCCTATGATATTAGGGAGTACATTAATTGTAAAAGTAAGGGAGTTATTTACCTGGCAACCTGTAGTTGCAATAAGAACTATGTAGGTAAGACTTCCAGAGAACTGAGACGCAGGATTTTGGAACACATTGGCTATGTGAACCGTAAAGAGGATCAACCAATAAGCAGACACCTGTGGGAAGAGCATAATGGGGATCTCAGGGCTCTATCCTTTCAGGGAATTGAACTGGTAAAGCCCTCCATACGTGGGGGGGATTTTGACCGCAAACTTTTACAACAAGAGGCAAAATGGACATACCGCCTACAATCTGTCAAGCCGGATGGCTTGAATGAAATCATTTCATATGCATCCTTCATTTAACATGTTTTTGTCTTTTGGAGGTAGATTTTCTCATAATATAGTGTATGGTAGATATGGTTCTGCGATATCTGATCGTTTTACCGATATACCGCGGTAATCGTCTATTATGCATGGTGGGATACCCCCTAATAATAGTGGATATGGACATTCTTTTTAACAAGCTAACGTTCAGGGTTAATTTGGTCTGTATGTGCGATAAGACCACTGTGATCGGTGATACGCGTGTACTTTTCTAATATCAATTTATGTGAGGTTTATCTGATAGATAGGGTGGGTCTGTAGTTTCATAATCGTACAAGTAGATGTGAGACGTCTTTTCAATCTGACAGTTACTCAGGATATGCGGGTCATGTTTTGGAGCCGTTTTTAAGATAACTATTGGATAAGGTATATCTATTCTGATAATGTTGGGGACAAGTATTCTAAATTAATAAACAAATTTAGGGTTAATAATAATTTGTATATAATAGCTGGGAAGCCCTGCATTCTTAATAAACTGCAGTGCAGATGTGGCATTCTGTTGTCCAACATTAAGCGATTTATAGGAATAAGGCACCAGTTTGCTTACCGTATGGGTAAAGTTTAAATATAACATCTTTGTGACCATGGGGTGTTACTGTCCTTTTGAAATCTCTGAAGCGTCACCCGAAGTTGTATTGTATTAAGGGACACATAGAGTAAGATCGGGAGACGTGCGATTCACTGCAGACTGGCAATCATCTAGCTGGGTACGGGGATGAGCGTCTCCGTTACCATAGTTACTGAGCGTCCCGCTCGCTGACCAATCATTGACGAGGGGCGGAGTCTATGACACGCCCTCAGCCATGGGAGACGAGCGGGAAGGCGGGTAAGTACGCACCTTTTGTCCTGGGTATAAAGGGACTCGCTGCGGCGCTCTGCCTTCGGCTGATAGAAATTATCCGTGCCTACCATCAGGGCACGGAGAACGGTGGTTATAACCGCCATAACTGAACATCTAGGCTGTGCTATTAGAGCAGGATTAGTGGACTCGGCAAACTGGGGGATGGTAGAATCTGCTGGAGTGAATATTGTTGCAGATAGTCCCAGTTGATAGGAGTTCATTACCGACGCGGTATCGCATCAAAACCGTGGGGTGTATTTACATAAAAGGTCTCCTGAGGAACCCCGATAACAGGGGGGAAACGCGTAGAGACGCCTATTTATTAGATATCTGCTGGTCATTTGAAATTCCAATTATGCCATCAGCGAACTTACTGTGCTGCTGGCATGCAATATAGAGACATAGTAGCTAGATATATATTTGCTACAGACAATCTTGTGGCAATAGCAATATTGATACAAAGTTACTTTATGTCTCTCTGAACTTGCAAGAGCTAAGAAGCAGTCATATATTACAACTCAGCAGTCAACTAGTCTGAGATGAATTGTATCTAATTGATCCTCAGAATATATAGACTGGGGATTGGAACTAGCACCCATTCAATAGTTTATGACTACAGCCATGCTATTTAGATGCAATACCTTGTAGTAGTTTCTTTTTAAAACACCCATTGAATAGGGAGTGTATGAGAGGCTCTCATACGTTTATTTGATACCCATTGGTGTTTTGAAACAAATGGTGCATGAAAATAGATTATTTTTAAAAAAAATTTTTGTACCCAGGGAGCTATTTTTAATGGTAATATCAATAAAGATTAGTTTTTAAATGCCAATTTTTCTTTTTTGGATTTGCTGTTTCCTATCTTGTCAAAATTTTTGAAAAATGAAAACTGGTGAACGATTTCCTGTAGTTCTGTTTTCTCATAGTATGTTAGAATATCAATAGAAAATGAATAGATTAGAGTTACAATATCAATAGATTTGTATTTGATTTATTGAGAGTTGCTGAAGAATGGCATGTAGAAAAGTTTTTCTTCAAAGATAATTTTGGAATTTTTAAGGACTGGTGTTTTATAGTAAGTCTTCTCTTCTCAGAGCCCTTTACCCCTTGGTGTGAGTTGAGCCTTCCACCAGCATTGTTTAAATTTTGTGCCCCTTGGTAGGAGTTGAGCCTTGCACCAGCATTGTTTCAATTTTATGCCCTTAGTGTGAGGTCAGACTACCACCTGCATTTCAAAAAGTAGAAAAAAAATATATAGTTCTGCTCACCTCTATCTTGACACTCGTTGGCTTTGAAATTAATTCGGGGTGCACGGCACGCATTCTACTCCATGAGTGAAACTAATGTTCCAATTGCAAAAAAAAGCAGATCCTCCAGCAGCTCTTCGATAGAGTTTAAAATATAAGTTTTAATTCCATATCATAAAATGACAAAAAAACGATTCTTAGCATAAAGAAAAGAAAGATGAAAAAGCATTGTTTAAATTTTGTGCCTCTTGGTATGAGTTCAGCCTACCTACTCGATCAAACCATATTCACTTATCTCTAATACCAAGCTCTTTTAGCAAATCCAAGATTATTAACCTCAAGACCCCTTTCATGATGGTGACCGGCTGTGTCTTTATAGAACAGGCCCGACGTGAACTGCGATGACAGCGCTTGCGAGCTGTAATTTAAAATAGTCTGTGTGTACGCTCTATAGCTGTACAAATGATCTGAACGTGAAATAAATCTGTCACTGAGCGTCACGTCCTTCTGACTGAAAAGTGTGACTATTGGATAATTAATCAAACCAACATTAGCGTCCGCGGGTATAGCCGTATTGTCTGTCTTCACAATATGGCAGCTGATATACAAGAGTGTGTTGTTCAGGTCGTAATAATATTCCCCGCTGCCTGAAATGAAGAACTTCAACAGGGTATTGTCCACAAGAGCCGCTGTGGGTTGTACCGCTACAAAGAGCGATTTTTCTTTGCTCGTCTGCGTCGGAGGTAAATCAACCATATCTAGTTCCTATTTGGTGCACTCCACTGAACCGTCATGTATAAAAGCCATATTATTTCACTAAAAGTCGTCGTCTCCAGCCGGTCTAACAACTCTCTGGCGGCGGCGTCTTTTACGGCTCTTGTTTTTATTCTCGAGCACAGGCAGAAATGAGGCGCTGTGTTTTCTTTTAGTAGGTTTTTTCACAACATAAACTAGGCCCGAGCCTCTCTGATCTTTCAGCTCCTGGTTTAATTTATCCATCATAGCAGATGATATAACTTGTGAAGGCGTCTTTAGTGATAATTCTGGCAGCTGTTTTTACATGCGGTTTCACAAGCGAAAAGCCTCGTTTGAAAAGAGGCACGGCCCACCTGAAAAGACTGTGAAACAGACTGGCCCCATACATATACTCATCCTCCTTGAAGCCTTCTAGACCATTTCCAGCCTGATTAACGTAGTAGCAGGCATACACGCCGGGGTCACTGTACACTATCTGGGACAGCATTTTAGCGTGTCACCTCCTTGCACGGTCTGAAATGCAATCATACGATGGTTTTGCCATACTTGAATGTAACGGGCTTCGCCTGATCGTTTAGAATTGAAATTTTAATGGAGTCGAACGCGCATGTACAGAGCGGTATATAGTCCGGACTGTTGTAATGTAATGTGACAATATATATATTTATTTATTTTTTTTCTGGCAACCTCTATAGTTTTTAAAAGTTTAACATAACTGTTGCCCACCAACCGATGTTGTATGATGTCGCTGTAGACGTACAGCGTATAAAAACCGTCTTTTATATCAGGATACGGTTCCCGTCTGCCTGCATGCTTTTCAGTCTCGGAACCATTAAAACAGCACTGTAACTCAAAAATATTAGACAACTTGTGACCTAGTTTGAATCTTACTGTGCATGTTGTGGGGATCCTCACAGTACCCCTTATTTCATTATAGCGGAGCTTAAAGTTTTCATGATTTAATTGCTTGATCTCATCATTCAGAGCTAAAACTAATTCTTCCACACTCGAAAAATGCACTCTGAGAGTTCTTCATCAGCTTTAGCGATAAAACAGTTCGCCTCCCACGGTTCAAAGGTATTCCACGTATGAGAATATTGAATTTCAGTCAGGGCTACTTCAAAAGGCCCGAGAAATGGAGAGGGCGCACTAATTTCGTTGTGTATGTCGCTATTTTGTTATCAGGGTGGATACTGGAGGATGCGTTACAAGACAAGGTTATTAAAAAGGATCCAGATTCCATGATTTATATAGAAGTCAGTTGATTTTCATTAATCCAAGAATTGAAAGACGTAGGGTAGCCTAGCTTCTTTACGAAAAAAATGAGTATCGCCAATCACCTTTTTCAGTATATTTTCTATTCTGTAGATGCGGTCAGTATTGGCAGGCACCTTCGCCAATTCCTCTCTGTAAAATGAAACTTTTATTGGGTCATCCGCTAAATCAACGAGTTTATACCTAGGTTTTTGAAATCTTGTGTTAACTCCCGAGAAGACAAAAATCTCCTCTGTGTAAGTCTGTTCATACCCTTTAGCGAAAGAACCTTTATTTTCTTTAGCATAGGTTGAAAGAGCGCAAAGATCCTCCTGTCATTGAGCATCCATCATTGATACAAAAATGATATTCCTTACAAAAAAATTTTATGCTGTTCATAGAGCGTATAAATTGGTTGTTCACTTAGCCAAGATGCGACAGTCGGCCTCTTTATACTGTATTTTTTAACAGACCTGTATAAACTCTACACCGCCAAAAGATTCGGGGGCTTTAGGATTAAAATATATCTTTTGCAAATATTTTTCAGATGGCTTCGGCGACATGATGTATCAATTATGAGGTTTTAGATGATCTCTAACTATTATATAGTCTTGTGTACTAACACAGTGTATAGTGATATAAACTATTGATAAGGTTAATTACATCCATGGGGTTTGACACCCCCTCCTCATCAGCATCCCTAGGTGTGGAGGCGTGTCACTGCAGATATAAGGAGCAACAGGATGCTTGGAAAGCACACACCAATCTCCAGACAAGCTGTCTTTCATAATACCATTGTCAAGGAGGAGAGTAGGCATAAATGTACGTTGTTGTTCTTTATCACTCCTTATATCATTTTACATGGCATAGTCATATTGTAATCGCTACTTATAAAAAATGTATTGAAACGTTATTATTTTGACAAAGACTATTTATGTCTATACGGCTAGAGTGTTATATATATATATATATATAAAACACTCTATAACACTCTATAACACTATATAACACTATATAACACATATAACACATATAACACATATAACACACTATAACACATAGTGGTATCCTTTCGTGTTATATATATATATATATATATATATATATATATATATATATATATATATGTATATATATTGAGAGACTAACCGCTAATATTCAAAGTAAATTGTAGATATTTATTGTGTCTTATACATCTTATAATACTTTATCCATTTTGTAATTGCAACTTAGAAAATGTATTGACACATTATAATTTTGACACGGATTAGTTATGTATATACGTCTAGAGTGTATATACAGTATATATATATATATATATATATATATATTTATATATATATAGCACTTACTAAATTAGTAAGCAGACTTTTAAAATTGTATCCATTCGTTATATGTATTTTGAGAGACTAACAGCTTTATTTCAAAGTTAACGAGTATCCTGCCTAGTGCAGCAAACCTATTTTAACCACTTCCGGACTGCCCATAGACTATAAACGTCCAGAAGGTGGTTCCCTAATTCTGACAGGACATATCGGTATGTCCAGCAGAATTTGCTCTACTGCACCTCACCACTGTACTGAGCTCTGAGGTCCCGCTGTCAATAGACAGTGGAGACCTCAGAGCTTCACCCAGGGACCACTCTGTGTGGTCTCCAGGTATGTGATCCCTGTGACACACCGTCACAGTGATTACAACGACAGTCGGCACATCAGCAGATTGCTCCGCTGTGCCTCCAGCTCCTCCTGTACTTAGATCTGAGGTCCCGCTGTCTATTGACAGTGGAAACCTCATAGCTTTGCCCAGAGACCAGCCTACAGCCTGTCACAGCAATCACATTGTATGGCGCATGAGCAGAATATGCTACTCTGCACCTCCCCCTCCTTCCCTCCACCCCCCTTGCACACAGTTCCAAAGTCTCCACTGTACAGCGGAGACCTCAGAGCTTACCCGGAGACCAGCCTGTGTGGGTGTGTGATCGCTGTGACAGCCAGTCACAGTGATCACAAGGAAGTTTGTCATAGTGACAAACTTCATTGGCTGAACGCTGATCTCCCTCTCCCTTAGCTTATCAGAGAGGGAGATCAGCACTTCTGCCTCCACCCCCCAGCAATGCTCCGTGGTCAGAAGACAGCTATGATCACAGTTTTGCCTAGAGACCACCCTGATAGGACATAGTGGTCTCTGGGGCATGTGAGCACTGTGACAGCCTGCCACAGTGCTCACATAAAGTTTACTTAGTAAGTAAACTTTGCTAGCACTGTACAATGCCGCAATTTTTCCGGCGGCGGCTCCGCTGCGGGCAAATCGTGGCAATTCCGGCCCGTGGGGCCCCAGCCTTAGGATGCAGAAATGCAGCGGTTTGCACACCATTCCTTGCAGGCTCTGCTGTAGGCCCAAATAATGGATAAAACACTCAAATGTGGTATTAATACAAACAGCAGAAATAAGAAAATATATTTTAGAATTTATATATTAAATTTTTTTTTGAGGCCATCATGTGTATAAATGTAGGAAAAAGCATTTTTTTTACACATTTTTTACCCTCTTCCCTCTGTTTTTTTCTAAAAAGATTAAATTTATCACTTATTTTGTTATAAAACGTGAAAGCCCATTATGTTACGAGAAAAAGGAGACCAAATACATGTAGGTTGGCCAAGTAATAGAAAAACAATTTGCAGTTAAACTGGAACATGACTAAAACCAGAAAATGTGCCTGGTCTGGAAGGGGGTAAAGGATCTGGTATGGAAGTGGTTAATAAAATGTTCATTTTAGATGTCGCAACAGAATGAAGTCAGTTTTCAAGACCTCCTTGCCAGTATAACAGAATCTCAACTTGGCAAATAGAATTTATTTACAGTTTTATGCTTTTACACACACACACACACACACACACACACACACATACTATACACCGACAATAATCTGTATTCTTTTTTATCGTGGCTGCTTTTGAGACGCCTTTTGAAGATAAGAATCTAACCCAGGGGCTGTGTAGTGGAACATCCGGGCAAAGGAGCAGCGTCAACACTATTTTGGAGCCATACCTCAACTGTAAGTAGATTTTTCATCAAATGTGTATAAGTGTGTAACAATGGTCCTCCAAAAAAATCTAACAACACATGATGATTTATACAGTGCTCGGTTTACCCAATGTTGAGACTGCAGAGTCGGTGACAGCGATATGTTATCACGACGGCCAGAAAAAGACCCCACCAGACAACGCGCCAGGTAAAAGATAAAAAATGTGCTAGTGTATATTCCAGCTTAAAATGATAAAATGCATGATCGTAAAATAAGCGTGATATCTATATTCATACATCTCGTACCGTGTTCGCAGAGATCAAATTTACTAAATGAAGAGAGAGACGGTCCTTAAAGAGAACGTACAGCCACCGCCCCTGTATAATTGTGAAGGGGCCGGGCCTAGTCACGCTGCTCAGCCTTGTAAGTATACATATATTTAACCTGCTTTTACCCATAGGTAGATTGTTATACACAAAAGCAGAAGCATGAGGCGTAAATGTGCAAAAAAGTCTCATTGTCCTCCACCATCAGGTGCCAGGGAGGTTTTGCGTCCAAAATATAGGTGGGAAAAAACTGAATCCTATGCATAGTAAAGGCACAGTATCTGGGCAGGATAAAGGGACTGGACTTGTACGCACCCCTGATTTGCCAAATCCTGTACTAAATGGCAAAGGTCCACGGCCTATACACTCTGCCATGAGTCAGGCCCTGACACTTCTCCTTGCCGTGCTATACACTAGATCTATTCCGATAAAGGTCTAATGACCGAAACGTCAAAACATTGATTGATCTAGTTTGCCTTTTTCAATTTTTTCTTTGCACTGTGTCAATGGTGTTTGTTCTATTATTGAGTCAGGCCAAGGACAGGAGGGGAGCAACACCTGACATCAGGCATAGGTCAGGAACGAAGTTGTCCCCAGGGGGATTCTGTCTGGCTCACTCCTCGCGATTTTCGTCTCTGATCCAGAGACACATGGCGTTGTTGCGCTGTGGAGGGGGGGGGGGGATAGTGTTAGGATTGTGCAGCAGGTGCGGCCATGATTTGGGAGTCGCAGCTTGTTCCACTGCACAGTCCAACATTGCAAGGGTTAACCTTCCTTGCAGCAGCCTGGTGTGGTCGACTGTCTGACAGACTGGGGTGTCGACTAATGTACGCTCGGCGTGGGCAGCTGGGCTGTTTGCCTTGGACCGCCCCTTCCCTATATAAGGGGGCTGGCCTGGACGCCCAGCGCTCTAAGATCAATCCAAATACCAAATGCATGTTTGTGTGCATGGGTTCCTGTGTCGTCCTCTATAGCCACATTGTGTGTTTGTCAACAAGACTTTAGGCCGGGTTCACACGGAGTATTTTGGTTCGTATTGTGGAACGTAGACGCCGCGGGATCTTTTGCGGGCCGTATACGCTCCCATTGTTTTCAATGGGAGCCGAAACCATATACGCGGCGCTATTTTGCGGCCGCAAAATAGCGCCGCGTATACATTACCGCAAAAGATCCCGCGGAGTCTACGTTCCACAATACGAACCAAAATACTCCGTGTGAACCCGGCCTTAGTGGGCAGAGTACTGCCTTAGTTAGGCAGGTTGTGAGAAATTTCCATTCCCTTAGTTAATGTTATACTCCTACCTTAGGTAGCCTGAGTCTTGTAGTACTACAGCTGAAGTTTAGCTGTGGTGTGGTGCTGTAATCTTAGTTGTCTAGCAGTGAAATAACAGTTAAGACTTTAGTCTTCATTTAGCGGCTGCTTGGTTCTGCAGTTCAGTTTCTCTGAGAAGCTATCAGAGAAGTACTATAGTTCTGGCAGTGAGCTGAACTGTCGGGCCGTGTTCACACCAGCACACCCTGCAGTTCAAAAGCCCAGTGGGCTCCGCATGATATTTATTATTTAGTTTTTTTTAAATATATCCTGCTGACTGTAACAATAGGCCTAATTCTGATCCCATCCTACGATTGCTCATAATAAAGAACTTTTTCCATTTTAGTTTACGAACAAATAGGTGGAGATTTTTTATCCAATAAAAAGCGTCATATTGAGTCGAGGTGACAAAGGACAGTCCCTTACTAAGGACTAATCTTTCTCTCTCAGATAGTATGCGACTTGTAAAATTGACAATTTGTAATGAGCTATCCATATCTCTTATTCCCTACTCTCTCACAGGAGGTAGTCTGATATTGGTACCCCTCTGGATAAAAAACCTCCCCTACTGGTAGTGACATTGCCCCTAGTTCTCCCCCTGTTCCTAGTATTAGTGGATGCCAAAGTCCTGGATCCACCCGTCCTGGGAGCCTGCTTGATGGTACCCTAGTCTCTCTGAATCTGAGAGGTCAGGCTCTCACTATCTCACTTTTTCATTATCCAGGAGGATGACCATCAGCCTGAGAGATGACTCCAGAAGTTCTTGTTCCTATTTCTGTGTTGTCTGTAGTTGAATACGGAGCCCCCTAGGTACAATATAGTTTCTGAGATATGTTTCTAGGGTCTGCCTCTCCCACCATAAACGTAGGTGCTCTCTATATAATTGTGTGAGATGCTTGAAACACGCTACTATATTTGTTTGATGTGAATGAGTCACTAGCTCTCCTTCTGAGAAAGCCTCCTTGGCTTCTGATAACCATCTTTTCCTGTGTTAAATATTATGATATTACAATATTCATGGCATACATAAGGTTAATACTTTGCTGACTTCACTCTTCTATATTTTGGTACATGGGTGCGGTTAGAATACACCATTTTAGGATACTTCCTCGGGCAGGTCCCAGCTTTCCTATGGAGCTATTAATAGGGTTAGAAGATTCTTGAATTTTATGCTCTTGTGTGACGTCTGGTGCATCTTCCATCCTCTAGACAGGGACTATTCCTTTTTCTCTCCCCTGCATAATTCGTATAGTAGGATTGATTATGTCTTTCTCTCTCATGATCTCCTCTCGTTCGTGACTGCTTCCGCAATTGACTTGACTTTCCTCTCTGATCATGCTCCTGTTTCTTGCTCTTTTCGCCCCCCGTCCTCGTGTCCTTGTTCTAATACCTGGAGACTGAACGAATCTCTGCTTCTTGATGTTCAATGCTTAGCTGATCTGAAACTCTCCACCTCTCACTTTCTTCAGGACCACGCGCACGATGTTACCTCTCCCCCTATCCAGTGGGAGGCCCTGAAGTGTGTGCTTCGTGGGGTCCTGATGAAACACGGGGCGCGCCTGAAGAGGGAGGCAGGTCTGAGACTTTGCTCGCTCTTGTCTGATCTGGCGTCCTTGGAGACCCACCACAAGCGATCTCTTCAGCAGTCGACGTTGGCCGCTCTAACGACCTTGCGTCAGGAAATAAAAGCTATGCTCGAGCACAGGCAGCAGAGGTTACGTCAACTGGGGCAGCGTTCTCTTTATGAATGGGGAAACAAGGCGGGGCGCCTTCTTGCGAGAGCTGTACGTGATCGCCGTGCCGCCTCCCACGCTTTGGCCATTAAGAAACCGTCGGGCGCCATTATGCATATTACATCTGACATTGCCTCTGCTTTCTCGGATTATTATAGCTCCCTCTATCATCTCCCTCCTCCCGGCTCTTCTCCCTCTCCTTCGCCTTCTGCTCCTACATTAGCGCAATATGTGGCGGCAACTGCCTTGCCGTCCTCGTCACGTGATGACGCAGCTCTGCTTGAGGCCCCGTTCACGGAACAGGATTTGGAGGCGGGTATCTCATCTCTCCCGGGAGGTAAGAGCCCCAGCCCTGACGGCTACACGGCTCGGTTTTATAAAGCTCTTAAGGCCGAACTGCTCCTGCCTCGTCTACGCGCTTTCAACTCAGTCTCTTCTGATACGCCCTTCCCCTCCTCCTTTCTCCAAGCGCACATTACCGTCCTACCTAAGGAGGGCAAGGATCATACCCTCTGTTCCAGCTATAGGCCCATCTCCCTTCTTAATACCGATGCAAAATTATATGCCAAACTGATAGCCAACCGACTCAGCCCGCACATGGGGGATCTTATTCACCCGGATCAGGTGGGTTTTGTCCCCTGTAGGGAGGCTCGTGACAATACCTTGAAGGCCTTCTCCGCCATCCGTCATGCTCAGCGTTCACGTACGCCTATGTTACTTTTATCCCTGGACGCGGAGAAGGCCTTTGACAGGGTGGACTGGAGATTCTTAGAGGCCACGCTTCTTCAATTAGGACTTGGCCCAACTATGCTTACTCGCATTCGAGCTCTTTATAACTCCCCTGTGGCTCGGGTTAGAGTTAATGGCTCTCTCTCCTCTCCCTTTGTTATCTATAATGGTACACGCCAGGGCTGCCCCCTGTCCCCCCTATTATATGCCCTGGTCATGGAACATCTTTTGGTGGCGCTTAGGAAGAACCCTGATATTAATGGCCTGAAGGCAGGAGACTTACACTTAAAAGTTTCCGCATTCGCTGATTATGTCCTCCTCTTTGTCACACAGCCCCTTACGTCTCTTCCTTCTATTCTCAAAGAGATTGAACTTTACAGTTCTTATAGCAATTATAAAATAAATCTCTCTAAAAGCTCTGCGCTTAATGTTTCCTTGCCTGCGACGGACCTTAGCTCTCTGCGCGCCTCTTTCCCTTTCCAATGGTCTCACAAGTCGATCCAATACCTGGGAGTTCAGCTTCCTAGTCTCCTCTCAGACACCTACTCACTGAACTTTCATCCCCTACTGCGCACGCTGCGATCTGATCTCGGTCGTTGGGGCGCTAAGGGTCTCTCCTGGTTGGGGCGCATCAACATACTAAAAATGAACGTTCTCCCCCGTCTATTGTATCTTTTTCAAACGGTCCCCTGTATTCTCCCGGCGTCTTTTTTCACAACGGTTAAACAGGCTTTTTGTAAGTTTATCTGGTCTTCTAAACCCCCTCGCATTGCTCGGAATACTCTATCCCGGTCTAAGAAGAAAGGAGGCCTGGCGATGCCTGACTGCTCGAAGTATTACCTTGCGGCGGTCGCCACACGTATTCTTGATTGGCACCACTCATCTTGCTCTAAGCTCTGGGTTGCCTTGGAGGAATCTCTGAGCCCTATACCGCTCACGGCGCTCCCTTGGCTCCACAAGAAATTTTGGACAGACTGTAAACCCTATCTGCTCCCGTTTGTTGCGAGTCAAACTATGGGGGTGTGTCGAATTTATAGTGGTATGCGGTCGCTTTTCCGGAATGATGGCCCTCTGACTCCGGTCTCGGGCAACCCCGACTTTCCAGCAGCGTTTAATTCTTCTTTTCTGGGTCGCCCCCCTATCCACCCTCTCCTTCGGCTCGCGCATGTTACCTCTGCCTCCGCTCTCCTTCCTCGCTCGGACTTGTTGATTTTAGCCTCCAGACCGGATTCAGTGACTGCCCATTGGCACTGTTCCCAACTGTCCCATTTTTACTTATCCTTGAAGCGTTCACAAGATGTTCATAGGCCACTTCTGCCCTTAGAGCGCCTCTGTCTCTCTGCTTCTCGGCCGGAACACACGGTCTCTCTTCTATACAACTCTCTGTTGGAGGGTCCGGAGGATGGCTTACTGCCCTTCGTTGGGGGGTGGGAGAGGGAGCTGGGGGTGGCATTCTTGCCGGGTGAGTGGTCATCGGCCTTCGAGATGTGTCATAAATTCTCTATCTCCTGTAAGGCTCAGGAGACCAACTATAAGATCCTCTCTAGGTGGTACAGGGTCCCGACTCTGCTCCACGCCATCTTTCCAACCACCTCTGATAGGTGTTGGAGATGTCTCACCGACCGTGGCACGATGGCTCACATCTGGTGGGGATGTCCCCTTCTTCGCCCTTATTGGGATAGCGTGAGAGGGGTTATTCGTCAAGTGACGGGTGTTGTTTTGGAAGATGATCCAGCCCCTCTTCTTCTTTCCCTTTTCTCTCGTAAATTTCGGAAACCTATTCGCAAGTTATTGGGGTTTATGTTGGTAGCTGCACGTTCAGTCATCCCGAGGCTGTGGAAGTCCCAGTGTCCCCCCCCCCCCCCACACTCCTTTCCTGGCTTAAAGAGTTCCTCCATATCTGTACAATGGAGGATATGCTGGCGATGCTTCGCCCTGATGACCGACTTCACCACCAGACATGGCTACTGTGGAACATGTTCTATTACTCTTCAGATTTTCGTGCCCTTTTTCCCTCCTCACCCTTGTGAGCCTACTTACTTCTTACATTCTTTTCTGCTACCCGCTTTTCTGGTACTCACATAGTTCCAACTAGTGCTTTAGTATTGCAGATCACTGTTTTTTCTGTTTTGCTATTACAACTTGTTATGGCTTTTGTTACCCTTTCTTCTTCAGTTGTCTGATTAACTGTAATGCATTGTTCATTGTAACTCTGCTGCGTCAGAGTCCGCCCCTCCCCTCCCCCTGTTCTCCTTCCCTGATCCCCTATATTTTTCCCATTTTTCTTTCCCATTGTTTCCCCGACTTTCCCTTCCCTTTCCTCCCTCCCCCTCCCTTTTGTTCAACCCTTGGAAAAATCCTTAATAAAAATTTTAATGTTAAAAAAAAAAAAAAGAATACACCATTTTAGAGTTGTCCTTAAAATGCATTAAATGCATTAATGTATATCATAAGTATAAAATTAGAGCATATAACATGATAATGATATTGCGCTGTTAGAGCCTCTCAAAAGCCAACGTGTGCTATCAGTAGGTCAGACACATGTATCACACATGATAGAATTATAAAATATAAAAAACAAAAAAACTTTGCAAGTCTTCAGTAGGTGATACTGAAGACTTGCAAAGTTTTTTTGTTTTTTATATTTTATAACCACTGGCTAACACGGTACCAAAACAAACATTTTCCTTTTACCATGATAGGATTAGATAAACAGCTCAGTATACAGTATCACCTACAGTCCTATGAAAAAGTTTGTGCCCCCCTATTAATCTTAATAATTTTTAGTTCTAAATATTTTGGTGTTTGCAGCAGCCATGTCAGTTTGATATATCTAATAACTGATGGACACAGTAAGATTTCAGGATTGAAATGAGGTTTATTGTACTAACAGAAAATGTGCAATATGCATTAAACCAAAATTTGACCGGTGCAAAAGTCTGGGCACCTCAACAGAAAAGTGCCAGTAATATTTAGTAGCTCCTCCTTTTGCCTCTAGTCGCTTCCTGGAGCTGTTAATCAGTTCCTGGATCCTGGATGAAGGGATTTTGGGCCATTCCTCTTTACAAAACAATCCAAGTTCAGTTCAGTTTGATGGTGGCCGAGCATGGACAGCCCGCTTCCAATCATCCCACAGATGTTCAATGATATTCAGGTCTGGGGACTGGGATGGCCATTCCAGAACATTGTCATTGTTCCTCTGCATGAATGCCTGAGTCAATTTGGAGCGGTGTTTTGGATCATTGTCTTGCTGAAATATCCATCCCCGGCATAACTTCAACTTCTTGAACATTATTCTCAAGAATCTGCTGATACTGAGTGGAATCCATGCGACCCTCAAAGCCCCTGTAGGGACTGGAGGCTGTACCTGGGGGCGGAGCCTGGCAGCCCCTCTTAGGAATTGCTTGATTAGAGGATCTTGTGACAATCAAGTCTCCAGGAGAGCAGATAGAGCTGAAATTTGAACCTTCAGGGTAGCTGGTGATAGCCCCCTCTCTAGGCTGTCTTGAAGGAATTCCACGACTGAATTTCTATCCAAGTTGTATTGGTTATCCACACACCAGTTTTGGAATATCCGGGCGATCCTCTTGTAGCTCCGGTTAGTTGATTCCGCTCTTGAATGGGCTAAAGTTCTTAGCACTCCCTGGGACAATCCTCTATCTCCACATACGGCGTGGTTAACCTCCAGGCAGTGAGGTTGAACCTGTCCAGGCCCTGGCAGAGCTGTCTGTTTAGAGTTACCAGGTTTTGGACTGATGGAAGCCTCCAGTAGGTCCCTCGACTCATTAGGATGAGGTGGGTAAACCATGCCCTTTTTGGCCAGAACGGCATGATGACTATTGCCGAAGTCTGGTCCTGCCTGAGTTTCGCCAATACCGTCGGTATCATCAGAATCGGAGGAAAAATGTACGCCACTTTGAACCTCCAAGGTATTGTCAAAGGGTTGTCTTCCCGGTACAGGGAGCAAAACCTTTCTACTTTGGCGTTGTATTGGGTGGCCATCAGATCCATCCAAAATATCAGGTTGGTCACCTGCAGCAGAGAGGGGGATATGGTTCCCCTCTGCTTGTTGATGTAATGGACTGCTGTTAGGTTATCCGTTCTTATCTTCACAGATTGTCCCTGCAGGTGGGGTGCAAACGTCAGAAGTGCATGGTGAACTGCCGTAAGCTCGCACCAATTGGATGAGCGTGTTCTCTCCAGTCGACTACATGTACCTTGTACCGGGGTCTCCCCTAGGTGCGCTCCCCATCCTGTGAGGGAGGCAACTGTAGTCAACATGGTCCAGGAGGTCTGGACCGGGGACTTCCCGTCTTGGAGATGGGACCACCAAGCCAGTGATCGACGGGTACTGATAGATAACTGGATAGGCTTCTGTAGTCCTGAAGGACTGTGGTTCCAGACTCTCAAGATCTCGCTTTGTAACGGGCGCATGTGCCACAGGGCCCACGGGACTGCCTTGATGGTGGCGGACATAAGACCTAGGACTTTCATGGCCATCCTGATAGTAACCTTCCGGGTGATGGACAGGTGATGAGCCGCTTGACCAATCTTCTCCTTGCGAGGAGAGGGCAGGGAGATTGTCATACTGAGAGAGTCCAAGATAAATCCCAGGAATTGGATCCGGGTGGATAGAACCACTACCGACTTCTGCCAGTTTATTAGCCAGCCCAGCTCGTTCAGTAAAGCCACTGTGGTATACAACTGTGTGGCGAGGACCTCCTTTGACCAGGCTTTTAGGAGCCAGTCATCTAGATATGGGACTATAAAGATCCCTTGGAGGCGCAGGGTGGCTACGACCGGAGCCACTACTTTTGTGAAGGTGGGGAGGGGGCTGAAGATATGTCGAATGGGAGAGCCATAAACTGGAAATGAGACAGTTTTCCATTTAGGTGTACAGCAATTCTTAGAAATCTCCTGTGAGCAGGAAGAATGGGTACGTGGAGGTATGTGTCCCTTAGGTCCAAGGTGACGAAGTGATCACCGGTCTGCAGAAAGGGTAGAATCGACCTGATGGTTTCCATCTGGAATCATACCTTGTGGATGAATCGATTCAAGTATCTGAGATCGATGATCATGCGCCATCCGCCCGATGACTTGGGAACTAGGAAGACCAGAGAGTAGGAGCATTGACCGTGTTCTGCACGGGGAACCGGTTCCAATGTGGCTTTGTCCAAGTACTCCTGGATGGATCTTTCTAGATGAAGTTGTCTGGTGCCCTGAAAAGGGCGACATGTTACATATTTCTCTGGAGGATGACAGATGAAGTTTATCCTGTATCCCTCTTGGACCACTTGTAGGACCCAGGGGTCTTGAATGCGATGGGCCCAGGCAGACATATGAGGAGACAGTCAGCCGCCTACCACCGCAGGGATGTGGGGAGGGAGGGTAGGATAGTCAGTAGGAGGACCGCTTTTGATGGTCAAGGGAGGCACCGCAACCTCCGCATCTGGACTGGGGACCAGGGCGTCTCTGACCTCTAGAGCTTCCTCTGGGGAATCTATGGCCGTGAAAGGAAGATCTCTTGCTGCTAGAAGGTTGAGGGAGGGTCTTTCCTTTCGAATCTGCGAGACCCTCCATTATCCGGTCCAGCTTCCTGCCGAACAGCTTCCCTGGTTCGAAGGGGAGGGCGCAGAGACTGAACTTGGAGGCGTTGTCAGCCCTCCACGGCTCAGCCATAAGGGGCGTCTGGCTGCGGTAGACAGTGCCATTGCCGTAGAAGCCAGCTTTGCTTGATAAAATGATGTTTCAGACAGGTGGTCCACCATTAGGGTTATGTCTGACATAGCTGCCAGGAGGTCATCCCGGGGGACCCCTGAATCAATGTCCCTAGCCAGGGACGACAGGTCGGCCCAGAGGCCTGCCACCACCTCACTGGCGGCAATGTCTACAGAGGCCTGGGCGGAGGAGGTTGCATACACTCACCTCAACGAGCCCTCAACGCGACGGTCCATTGGATCCTGCAGGTTGGACCTGTCCTCTGTAGGTACCACTGTGCGTCTTGATAATTTCACCACGGCTATATCCACCTTCGGGGGGAAACCTCAGGTTCCCTGCTGAGATTCAGAGATGGGAAACAGGGATCTAAAGCATCTGGAGGGGTTGAAAGTCTTCTCCGGACGTCTCCATTCTGCCTCCATCCTGCGGAATAATTGCGAACGTGCTCTGAAGGATCTAGATCTTCTACTTGATCCTTCACCGCTGTCACGGTCCCTAGACCTGATGGTCGTTAGCAGTCTAGGCATTTTCTCTACCGGAAATATAGCTTTCCCTGCTTCCTCCGAGGAGTTAACCTCCCCAATATGGAGATCCTCCAGAGGGGGGAGAGAGACTTCGCAAGGCTCAACCCAGGGTCTCTTTGCCAGGTGAGGGATGGTATCTTTCACTTCCTTCATAGACTGGTGAACAAAGTCTTTGACCCAGCCAACCACATCACGAAGGGGGGTATCCTCTGATGGGGGGCCTCTACATCCTCGACAGTACCGATATTCATACCCGTCGGGTAACAGGATCCTGCATTTACCACAAGACAAATGCTTCCTCTTTGAGGCAGTCTTTCTCAGCGACAGGCCATTCATGGGGGAGGGGCACAGGCCTAACTATTTCTGGTGCAGACACAGGTCACAGCAGAGTAAGGGGCCTTAGCAGTAGAGGTCACTTACAGAGGCATGAGCTCCCAGTGTCAGCTAGTGGCTCTGAGCCCACAGCATAGAGTATTCCCCTAGCTGAGGGAGCAGAAAAGGACAGAGGCAGGTTGAGGACACGTGAGGGCACAGGGCTTGCTCCCCAGCCATGCCAACTAAGGGTTGTGTCTGACAAACCCAATGACTCTTGGCTGGGGGTGTCTGATGTGACTTGGGATGAAGTGGATGACTGAGTCGACCATTCTACAACCTTCACTGGTCAAGACACGCTACTTGACACTGGGAGCTCAGGCCTCTGTAAGTGACCCCTGCTGCCAAAGCCTCTTACTCTTCTGCAACCTGTGCCAGAAACATTTAGGCCTGTGCCCCTCCCCATGCATAGCCTGCTGCTTCTCTATCTGACAAAAGGAAATTAATGCAGGGCAAAAAGGTCTGTAATTTTCTACCTTCAAGACAACAGCGAATAAGCCACTTATTTGATTCCCCACTAATAAAACCCTAGAAAAGGCGTTATTATAGATAGCTGTGGTGATTAAAGGACAAGAATTCTCAATTTTTGACACTACTGGATGGCAGAAAGGCCTTTAATTTTCTCCCTTGAACACACAGGTATGATCTATTGCAGAAATATAATGGCAGTGAGTGCTGCAATGTGTAGAATTGTTCCTATTACCCAAGCTGCAAATACCTTCAATACTCTGTATAAATTCCTCCTTATCCTTTCTATACACTTCTAATGCTCTTTTCCTGAGCTTTTTTTTTTTTTTTTTTTTTAAATGTAGATTGCCAGCCCCACATAGAGCTCACAATGTACATTTTTCCCTATCAGTATGTCTTTTTTGGAATATGGGATGGAAATCCATGCAAACACGGGGAGAACATACAAACTCCTTGCAGATGGTTTTATGCCCTTGGCGGGATTTGAGCACCAGGACTCCAGCGCTGCAAGGCTGCAGTGCTAACCACTGAGCCACCATGTGGCCCCCTCTTTCCCTGAACTTCTATTGAGAAAAATATCACTTTCCCGAGCTCCTGCTGACGTTTCTTCCTGCACTAAGTACTAAAAGAAATGACTGTACCTAAAATGGCGAAGGGTATTTATAGGGCTGTGACATCACAAGGGCGGCTGGCTTTATGGGTGATCCCGCGTTACCAGTGTTCCCTGCCCCTTGACCTAACATGTGCAGCAGCCATTTTAGGAAAAAAATGTGATTTGATTAGAGATGAGCGAACAGTAGAATATTCGATGTTCATTATTCGTTTAGAATAGCCGGTCAATGTTCGACTATTCGAATGAATATCGAACCCCATTATAGTCTATGGGAGAAAATGCTTTGTTTCAGGGGATCCCACCATTCGACTCAGGAGGGTCACCAAGTCCACTATGACACCTCAGGAAATGATGCCAACACCTCTGCAATGCAACTGGGACAGCAGGGGAAGCATGTCTGGGGGCATCTAACACACCAAAGTCCCTCTATTACCCCACTATCACAGCCTAACAACTACACACTTTCCACACTCAAAAAAAACCTTTATCAAAGTAGGAAAATACCTGGAAACCTTCTTTACTCCCCAAATGGATGGACCAAACCCCAATTTAAGCTAAACAAACATTAACAAGCACTAGAGATGAGCGAACAGTGTTCTATCGAACACATGTTCGATCGCATATCACGCTGTTCGCCATGTTTGAATCAAATCGAACACCGCATGGTAAAGTGCGCGTAAACTCGATTCCCCTCCCACCTTCCCTGGCGCTTTTTTTCTCCAATAACAGCGCAGGGGAGGTGGGACAGGAACTACGACAACAGGGACATTGAAAAAAATACTAAAAACCCATTGGCTGCCGAAAACATGTGACCTCTGATTCATAAGAACAGCGCCGCCCAGCTTCGCGTCATTCTGAGCTTACACTTGGTCACAGATGGAGGTCTGCGGCCATAGAGTTAGGAATTAGATTCTGGTAGGCAGGGATAGGATAGGAAGGAGAAGAAAACCAACAGCTCTTTTAAGAGCTACATTCCAGTGTCTTGTGAGTGTCCATCACCGTAATGTGGCATTGACAGGCTCAATCTGCGCAACCCAGCTTTCCACAGTGTGGAGGATCCTGAATGGAATACACTGAAAGTGTATTCCCAAATATCCTATATACCCCCAATCCACGTTCCAACAGTGTGCACCCCCACCCCCACCCCTGAAACTAACTTGAATACACTGTGTGTAATTCCCCTAACAATAAAATTGGGGCTACATACACCCTCCATTTGCTGCTATTGGCATATAGTTCCAGGTTCTGACTGGTAATTCCTGAAATATATTGGGGCTTTCATACCACCCTCAATTCTTGCTATTGGCATATAGTGCCAGGGTCTGACTGGTAATTGAAAAAAGATATTGGGGCTTTCATACCACCCTCAATTCTTGCTATTGGCATATAGTGCCTGGGTCTGACTGGTAATTGAAAAAATATATTGGGGCCTTCATACCACCCTCAATTCCTGCTATTGGCATATAGTGCCAGGGTCTGACTGGTAATTGGAAAAAGATATTGGGGCCTTTATACCACCCTCAATTCTTGCTATTGGCATATAGTGCCAGGGTCTGACTGGTAATTGGAAAAAGATATTGGGTCTTTCATACCACCCTCAATTCTTGCTATTGGCATATAGTGCCAGGGTCTGACTGGTAATTGGAAAAAGATATTGGGGCCTTCATACCACCCTCAAATCTTGCTATTGGCATATAGTGCCAGGGTCTGACTGGTAATTCAAAAAAAATATTGGGGCTTTCATACCACCCTCAATTCTTGCTATTGGCATATAGTGCCAGGTGCTGACTGTTAATTCCCCAAATAATTTGGGGATATATACACCCTACATCTCAGACTCCTGCCATATTCACCCAGGTTGTCATTGTCAATTCCCTAAAGAAATTGGGGACTTCATACCACCCTCATTTGTTGCTATTGGCATATAGTGCCAGGTTCTGAGTGTTAATTCCTAAAATAATTTGGGGATACATTCACCCTACATCTCAGGCTCTTGCCATATTCACCCAGGTTGTCAGTGCTGCACCAGCTCGTTCCCGGACAGCTCGGCCCAAAAAACCCATTACCTATATAGAGGATTCTGACAATGAAGACGACATGTTCTAAATCTAATCTGTCTGCACCTTGTTCTTAACTAAAATGAAGGCAGCTATTAACGTTCAAATAGCACTGCACAAAGGAAGATCTTATCAGCTTGTCTCATGACATGCTACTAAAAAGTAGCAAAAAAGTCTAAAATTATGTGGTGCTAGCGAAAAAAAGGTCCTTCGACCCAAATATACTAGTGAAAATAGATTTTGCTGCACACACTGTTTTGTGATCGAAGGAATATAGAGATTTATTTTACAATATAGTTAACGCCTTTTGACACAATACAAAATATTGGCATAGAAAGACAGGCTAGATCAATTGGATATGACGTTTCGGTCCATAGACCTTCATCAGACGCGATCTAGGAGCAATAAACACAGGTATAAATCAATGACATGTCAGATATGGTCAAATATAGTGTCATAGTACAAGCAGAGTACATAAACATAAATGTGCCAAGAAGTAACAACAGAGAACTATATAACAAAAGACAAAGGAATTAAAATAAAAGAATAGAGAACAGAAGTAAGCCAGATCAATCTTACAGAGACAAGATGTGATCAGGACAAAACACAGGAGGTAAATATGATGTCAAGAAATAGGATAGAGAACAAGCCAGCGTGTAAATAAGGGAGAGCATGAGGAGCATGGAAAATAGCCAGAGGTATGGGGAGCTGAATATATGGAACACTGAAAGGTGGAGGTGTAAAGGGGATAAAGTCTTACCTAGTGTGGTAGCAGGATCAGTATAAGTGTCGAGGCATGGACAGTACTGTGGAAAAGTGGGGTTTAAATAGTGTGAGACCGCCCAGAGCCAATGGTCAGAACCCGGAAGTGATGTATTAAAGATGGCGATGTGTTCCACAGTGGAACGCAAGGAAGAAAAGGAGGAGAGAAGGGTATGTATGAATATGGAGGTTAAGAGAGCCAAGAATATATGAAAATCAGAGGGTAAAGGGCAGGTTGAAATGGAAAATTAAGGGTATAAACCAGAATAGGCTGACATAGAGGCTATGGTATGTGATAACCTAGAGGGATGCCGACAGGAAGTGACTAGAGATGAGCGAACAGTGTTCTATCGAACACATGTTCGATCGGATATCAGGCTGTTCGCCATGTTCGAATCAAATCGAACACCGCGTGGTAAAGTGCGCCATTACTCGATTCCCCTCCCACCTTCCCTGGCGCCTTTTTTGCTCCAATAACAGCGCAGGGTAGGTGGGACAGGAACTACGACACCGGTGACGTTGAAAAAAGTAGGAAAAACCCATTGGCTGCCGAAAACATGTGACCTCTGATTTAAAAGAACAGCGACGCCCAGCTTCGCGTCATTCTGAGCTTGCAATTCACCGGGGACGGAAGTTTCCGTCCAGTTAGCTAAGGCTTAGATTCTGGGTAGGCAGGGGTAGAATAGGATAGGAAGGAGAAGACAACCAACAGCTCTTGTAAGAGCTAAATTCCAGGGAGAAGCTTGTCAGTGTAACGTGGCACTGACGGGCTCAATCGCCGCAACCCAGCTTTCCCAGGATCCTGAATGGAATACACTGACAGTGTACTCTCGTATACCCTATATATACCCCCGATCCACGTTCCAACGGTGTGCCCCCCCACCTTCACCCCAGAAATACACTGGAAGTCCCCTAGCAATAGAATTGGCGCTATATACACCCACAATTGTTGCTACTGGTATATAGTGCCATTTTCTGACTGGGAATTCAAAGAATATATTGGGGTTAAATGCACCCACAATTTTTGCTACTGGTATATAGTGCCATTGTCTGACTGGGAATTCAAAGACTATATTGGGGTTACGTGCACCCACAATTTTTGCTACTGCCATATAGTGCCATTTTCTGACTGGGAAATCAAAGAATATATTGGGGTTACATATAACTTCAATTCCAGGGAGAAGCTTGTCAGTGTAACGTGGCACTGACGGGCTCAATCGCCGCAACCCAGCTATCCCAGGATCCTGAATGAAATACACTAACAGTGTATTCCCGTATACCCTATATATACCCCCGATCCACGTTCCAACGGTGTGCCCCCCCACCTTCACCCCAGAAACTAACTTCAATACACTGGAAGTCCCCTAGCAATAGAATTGGGGCTATATACACCCACAATTTTTGCTACTGGTATATACTGCCATTTTCTGACTGGGAATTCAAAGACTATATTGGGGTTACGTGCACCCACAATTTTTGCTACTGCCATATAGTGCCAGTTTCTGAGTGGAAATTCCCCAAATAATTTGGGGATTCATTCACCCTACATCTCAGGCTCTTGCCATATTCACCCAGGTTGTCAGTGCTGCACCAGCTCGTTCCCAGACAGCTCGGCCCGAAAAACCCATTACCTATATAGAGGATTTTGACAATGAAGACAACATGTTCTAAATCTAATCTGTCTGCACCTTCTCCTGAATTAAAATGAAGGCAGCTATTAACTTTCAAATAGCACTGCACAAAGGAAGATCTTATCAGCTTGTCTCATGACATGCTACTAAAAAGTGCCATTTGTGTATCTTAATGTAAATATAGTTGTATAAGCTTGTTGGGTTTTAGGCACTGCCAAGTTATTTATTACCACCTGCTCCCTTATAATGATGACGCCAAAGTCACTGTGGGTGTTCAGAGCATTCAGGGTGTTCAGGTGTTCAAAAATCCAGTATTATTTGTTCTCCATGATATGAAGTATGCGTTAGACTCTTGAACTGATGTTATTGGACACATGCAGGTTCAAGGCAGGGACAGCACACCAAGAGAAGTAGTAACGGCTAGGCCCAGCATAGGGAGATGCCCCAGCTGCCATCTGCTGACGGAAGGCCTGGGTATCCAGAAGCATAAACAAACACCAACATCTCCAGGGCCAGCAGTTTATCGATGAGGCTGTTAAAGGCTTGGGCATGGGGGTGGGTTGTGTTGTACTTCTGCCTGCAATGAAAAGCTTGGGAGATGTGGAGTGGCCCGGAAGAGGTGCATGATGGTGCAGGCCAAAAGGGCGCATGAGGGTGAACTCCCCAATGTGTCAGAGATAGGTGTGTAGGTGTCCTTGCATCATATACTTGCACCATACTTGGCTTTGGAATTTAATTTTGTGCCAAAAAGTGGCTAAGACAGCGATCCCTCAGCAAATCCCGTTACACTGTCTTGACACCTCCAGCACTGAAGTTACGATTTCTTGAAGTGGACCACCACTTCTGAGATCCAAAAGGAAGTAGGCAAGAGATGTGCAGTTGTCACGGTACTAGTGGAACAGGATCAGGAGTCCAGTCGTCAGGTAATGCACAGGAGGCTGGAGGCAGCACGTGGGTAGCCCCAGGGGCTGAGGTAACAGTCCAAGTGCAGATAAGCCAATACCAGGTAGAAGTCTGTAGTAATTCGGGAGCTGTATTCAAGCTATGGTGAGCTTGCAGGCAACAGTTGAAGTTCCAGGGAACTGAAGAAGCGCTCCAGCAAGGAGGTCTCCTAGGTGTCCAGGCAGTATTCAAAATAGACAGAACACAATACCAACACAAACAGGAAGTGTCAGAGTCACCTATATATAGGCAACCCAATCAGGGCAATACAGGGCGGGTTCCAATCATGAGAATCAGCTGATGAGCCTCTGCAGTAGACTCCACACTGAAGTCCAGCAGGCTGTTAGTCAAAAAGCTGAGTAGCTCAGGAAGCAAAGAGACACCGGGCAAGACAGCAGGTCACAGGTTCAAATCCTGACATCACTCCCCTCCTAACGGCGACCTCTGGGCGCCACAAGACCTGGTTTTGTTGGGTACTGCTGATGGAAACGTCTAATCAAATGAGGCGCATTGATGTTAGATACTGGTTCCCATGAGTTTTCTTCTACACCATACCCTTGCCATTTGATAAGGTATTGTAGTCGGTTTCTGTATATACGGGAGTCCAGGATCTTTTCCACGACAAATTCTTCTTGTCCATCCACTTCAACTGAATCTGGAGGTTGAGAGGAACGTTCAGGAAATGGATTGGACATAGCAAGTTTCAGTAGAGACACATGGAAAACAGGATGAATCTTCATTGTTTCCGGGAGTTGTAAACGTACTGCAAGAGGACTAATTATTTTAGAGATCTTATAGGGGCCAATAAATTTCTGTCCTAGTTTGGGTGCAGGGACCTTCAGCTTAATATTCCGCGTAGACAGCCATACTCTATCCCCTACTTTGAATTCAGGCGCCGGTCTCCGATGTTTATCTGCTGCTTTCTTATATCGCTCCTGAGCAGCTCCCAATGTTTCTTTTAACATTTTCAGATTTTCTTGCAGTGATGCGATTCTTTCTGTAACTTCTGGAATTAGTGGAGCCACTGGATTTTTAGGGAGAATACTTGGATGGTATCCCAGATTCGCAAAAAATGGTGTTTGCTTTGTTGAAGAATTTTGAGAGTTGTTGTATGAGAATTCCGCAAAAGGTAATAAGTCTACCCAGTCATCCTGTAAATGGCAGATGTAACAGCGCAGGTATTGTTCTAGCGTCTGGTTTGTACGTTCTGTCTGACCGTTAGTCTGGGGATGATAGGCCGTTGACAAATGAAGCTTGATATCGAGTGATGTACAGAAACTTCTCCAGAATTTGGACGTGAACTGTACCCCCCGATCTGAGACCACCTCATCCGGCACACCATGAAGGCGAAAGATATTTTGGACTATTAAATCAGCAGTTTCTTTGGCCGAAGGCAGACCGGTACAAGGGATGAAATGAGCTGCTTTTGTAAGTCGATCTACCACTACCAATATTGATGTTTTTCCTTTTGAGTTAGGTAGATCCACTATGAAGTCCATTGAGATCGAACTCCAAGGTCGTACTGGAATGGACAATGGTTGCAGCAACCCCATTGGTGAGGAACGTGAAGGTTTATACCTAGTACAGGTATCGCAAGAAAGGACGTATTTCTTTGCATCCTCTAGACAGCCGGGCCACCAGAAGAAACGAGATAACAGCTCATATGTCTTCTGTACTCCCTTATGTCCTGCCAATCTGGAATCATGTACGAACTGTAGAATCCTCAGACGCATTGCTTCTGGTATGTATAGACGCTGTCCATCAGTCCATACTTGATTTCTAAAGAATAGATGTACATCCCCTGATGGGTGTGATAAGAATGGATCAGTGTCATAGGCCGCTTTAATGTCCTCCAGCAGATCCCCTTCATGGATAATACCTACAATTCTTGTCTCGGAGACAATAGGAGTAGGTGGAGCTGAAGGATTAATATCACAAGAAAACATGCGTGACAGAGCGTCTGCCTTTCCATTACGAGATCCTGGTCGGAATGATATTGTAAAATTGAAATGATTCAAAAATAGACTCCATCGGGTCTGACGAGGGGAGAGGCACTTAGCTGATCTAATGAACTCTAGGTTTCGGTGATCAGTTAGAACTAGTATCTGTTGTGAAGCTCCTTGTAGATGGTGTCTCCACTCTTTAAATGCTGAGACGATGGCAAGCAATTCTTTATTTCCCACATCATAGTTTCTCTCTGCAGAAGACATCCGTTGAGAGAAGAATGCACATGGATGCAATAGCTTCTTTTCACCTGACCTCTGAGAGAGGATGGCCCCAACTGCACAGTCTGATGCATCTACTTCGACCACAAACGCAAGTTCTGGATCTGGATGACGTAGTACTGGAGCCGTGGTGAATTTAACTTTCAAACGAGAGAAAGCTTCCTCTGCTTGTGGGGTCCAGGAAAAGTGGGTTTTCTTCTTTGTCAGCTCTGTGATGGGGCCTACAATCTCTGAAAAGTTTTTAATAAAGCGTCTGTAAAAGTTAGAAAAGCCTATGAATCTTTGCACTTCTTTTACAGTCTTGGGAGTCGGCCAATCGATAACTGCTTGGATCTTTCTGGGATCCATACGCAATCCCTGAGAAGAGATGATGTACCCTAGGAACTGAATCTCTTCCCGATGGAACTCACATTTTTCCAATTTGATGTAAAGTCGGTTTTCCCGCAATCGTTCCAATACACATCTTACATGCTCCTGATGTTCTTCTAGAGATCCAGAGAAAATTAGTATATCATCTAGATAAACCACCATGAATTGATCTAGTAAATCTCTGAAGATATCATTTGCTAGATGTTGGAAGGTAGCCGGAGCATTGCAGAGCCCGAATGGCATTACCAGACTTTCAAAGTGTCCATATCGAGTACGAAAAGCAGTTTTCCATTCGTCACCTGGCCTTATCCGGATTAAATTGTAAGCACCCCGTAGGTCTAATTTGGTAAAGACCTTTGCTCGTTGAACTTTCTCCAACAGTTCGGGGATCAGAGGCAATGGGTAGCGGTTTTTTACTGTAATTTTATTAAGCTCTCTGTAATCCACCACTGGCCGTAATGAACCGTCCGATTTCTTAACAAAGAATATAGGAGCCCCTGCAGGAGAAGAGGATGGCCGAATAAACCCTTTTTTCAAGTTCTCGTCAATGAAGTCCTTAAGGGCATTTAATTCAGGTCCTGATAATGGGTATATAGTCCCAAAAGGTATGGGTGCTCCAGGAAGCAATTCTATCGGGCAGTCGTAAGGACGGTGAGGTGGTAGTTTGTCAGCTTCCTGTTTATCACAAACATCCTTCAAATCCTCATATATTGTTGGTAACTGATGTGGTTCTTGGTTTTGAGTAGAGACTGTAATGGTTGGTTCGGGTTGATCCTTCACCTCATTGACCTTTGGGGGGAAACTCAGCATCTTAGTCCCCCAATTGATGGAAGGATTCTGTTTCTGTAACCAAGGTAGGCCTAAGATGACTGGAAAGTGTGGAGAAGAAATTAGTAAAAATGAGAGAGTTTCCTGATGCTGAGGTTCTATGTGAATCTCCAAAGGTACAGTTTCCTGGTCTACAGGTCCCGAACTCAGGGGAGACCCATCCACAGTCTCCATCACAATAGGTGAATGTCTCTTAGATGAGCGTATTCCATGTTTCTGAGCGAAACTAAAGTCCATGAAATTTCCGCTAGCCCCGGAATCCACCATAGCTGATGTAGAGATCCACATAGAATTGACCAATAATTTAAGAGGGACAAAGTAATGTGAATCCTTGTTCTCCTTTTTAACCTGAGAGGTCACTGATGATATATAGTGGACACTTTCTCCAGCTGACTGTTCCCCCTCTGAAGCTGAAGATTCTTCATTGGATGCATCAGGATCCATTACAGCGGCCACTGTTCTCCGGGGGCGATTCGCAGAGCGGTTTGGGCAACTTATAAGGAAATGTCCTGACTTTCCGCAATATAAGCACAGATTTTCTTTAAACCTATGTTCTCTTCGCTCTGCACTCTCCCGTTTCTGAATTGCATCAATCTGCATCGATTCTGGTTGGGATTCTCGGGACTGCTGATCAGATGATTTTTTATAACCCAGTGGTGATGTGGTAATATATTGACTGGTCGTGCGGTTTGCATAGCCCCATTTCTCTTGTCGACGTTCTGTCAGACGAGTATCAATCTGAATGCAGTGATCAATAAATTCAGAAAAGACTGAAGGAGCTTTTGCTCGTGCTAATTCGTCTTTAATACTACTGGAAAGTCCACTCTTGAAAAGAGCTAGTCTTGCGGAGTCATTCCAGCTAGTGTCCACAATCCATCTCCGGAATTCCATGGCATAATCCGCAACAGAACGTCTGCCTTGCCGTAATGTTAGTATGGTGGTCTCTGCTGTAACCATTTGGTTGGGGTCATCAAACATCCCTTTCATGGCTTCCATGAAGTCTTTGTAGTCATTCAGGCAGACGTCATCGGTTTCGATTAGCGGATTTGCCCAGGCAATAGCTTTGTGTGTTAACAGCATAATGACGCACAGCACCTTTGATCTTTCAGTTGGATATTGGTTTGGATGCGCATCAAAATACAAATTGCACTGGTTTACGAATCCTCTGAATTTATCCCGGTCACCATTGAATCTAAATGGCGGCAATCTTGGGGATGGAGCAGAGGTGGGAATCAGGCCTTGTACATCCAGCTGTGCAATACGTGCTGTGACCGCATTCATGGATGTCTGCAATTCCTGCAGAGCTTGGCCTTGCATAGCGATTTTACCAGTGGTCATTTTATCAAAAGATTCCCATTGGTGCTTCATATCTTGGACCTCCGCATACATTGCGCCCAAGGCGGCTTCTACCTTTTTGAAGCGGACCTCCCAAGCTTCTTTCCCAACGGACTCCATTGTAGGTGTTGGTATCCTGTCACGGTACTAGTGGAACAGGATCAGGAGTCCAGTCGTCAGGTAATGCACAGGAGGCTGGAGGCAGCACGTGGGTAGCCCCAGGGGCTGAGGTAACAGTCCAAGTGCAGATAAGCCAATACCAGGTAGAAGTCTGTAGTAATTCGGGAGCTGTATTCAAGCTATGGTGAGCTTGCAGGCAACAGTTGAAGTTCCAGGGAACTGAAGAAGCGCTCCAGCAAGGAGGTCTCCTAGGTGTCCAGGCAGTATTCAAAATAGACAGAACACAATACCAACACAAACAGGAAGTGTCAGAGTCACCTATATATAGGCAACCCAATCAGGGCAATACAGGGCGGGTTCCAATCATGAGAATCAGCTGATGAGCCTCTGCAGTAGACTCCACACTGAAGTCCAGCAGGCTGTTAGTCAAAAAGCTGAGTAGCTCAGGAAGCAAAGAGACACCGGGCAAGACAGCAGGTCACAGGTTCAAATCCTGACAGCAGTGCAGAAAAAAAGATGAGAAAATATGTGCACAGAGCACATAGGGATCGGAGAGGACAGAGCTGGGGTCGGCCAGGTATTCCCACAACATGCGACTATACTTGTCCTTCCTGGTGACGCTAGGCCCCTGAGTGGCAGTAATTTGTCCAGGGGGGCCATTAACGTGTCCCAGACCTAGGAATAAGTCTTCCAACAGGGTAGAGTTTTGCATGCCTTTGCTTCTACCCACTGTTTTTGCTGCTTAGCTTCCCTCCACATCTACACTGCTTTTGCCCCTAAACATCACCCCAGTTTATGCATCTGCTTCTACCCTGTTTTTTTGTTGAATTAGCTTCCCTCCACATCTACACTGCTTTCGCCCCTAAACATCACCCCAGTTTATGCCTTTGCTTCTACCCAGGTTTTTTGTTGAATTAGCTTCCCTCCACATCTACACTGTTTTAGCCCCTAAACATCACCCCAGTTTATGCCTTTGCTTCTACCCAGGTTTTTTGTTGATTTAGCTTCCCTCTACATCTACACTGCTTTAGCCCCTAGACATCACCCTTGTCCATGTGGGGTCGGTGGCCTCGTCATCCACCAACTCCTCTTCCAATTGCGCACTGGCCCCTTACTGCAAACCGCACATGACCACAGCTTTCCCTGATGGCAACTGTGTCTCATCATCCTCAAATGTCGGTGGCGGGTCCACAACCACAAAATTGCAAGGAAATGGCGGATGCTGCAGTATTTCTAACACCTGTTCCTGGTGCTCGGGCCTGGTCTGTGTTGTACCCTGCACCCTGCTTAACATAGCTACCATATCCGGAGTTGTGATGAGCGCATGCTAATGTTTCGTGTCCACTGCAATGGATGGGATAGGATTTCACATAAGTCTGCCACCCATGGCCACTCATGGTTGAGCAACTGAGGGAGCTGACTGACGAATACTAGGGTTTTGCAGTAGGAACTCCATCAAAGGTCTGTGCTGCTCCCACACTCTGCTCAAGAGATGATATGTTTAGTTCCAGCAGTGTGGAGACGTCGCACAACAGCCGTTGTTCGGGCAGATACCGGCGTTGTAGGAGTGCATAGAGGCTAGCGGCGGCTACTATAGACTTTCAAAACTATCCGCACAAGCGCCGCACTTTCACCAGTAGCTCAGAAACATTGGGGTGCTTTTTTAAAAAGATTAGCAACAATGAGTTAAAAACGTGGCCCAGGCATGGAACATGTTGCAGGCTGCCAAGCTACAGAGCCGATCCCAGGTTACGGCCATTATCACACATGACAACATGCCTGGGCCCAGGTACAGTGGCCAAAACCACATTGCCGTCTCATCGAGGATGGCATGACTCACTTTGTAGGCAGTGTGCTGTCTGTCCCCCAAGCTGATCAGCTTCAGCACGGCCTGCTGACGTCTCCCCACACCAGTGTTACAGCGTTTCCAGCTCGTAGCTGAAGTCCACTTAACGGCAGAGGAGGAGGAGGGTGGTGTTTCAGCCCTCCTCCCAGGAATGTTGTGTGGGGACACAAGTCAGTCCACCACGGTAGTTTGCCCAGGGGGTGCTATTAACATGTCCCATACCTAGGGAAAATTCTTGAAACAGGGGAGAGTTTTGCATCTTTGCCCTTGCTGCCTTTGGACATCCCTTTGCCTCTAGCCACCTTTTTTCCCTGCTGAGCTTGCCTCCACATCCACACTGCTTTTGTCCCTAGACATCACCCCAGCCCATGCCTCAGCTTGTATCCCCAGTTTTTGCTGCTTAGCTTCCCTCCACATCCACACTGCTTTTGCCCTTAGACATCACCCCAGCCCATGCCTCAGCTTGTATCCCCAGTTTTTGCTGCTTAGCTTGCCTCCACATCCACACTGCTTTTGCCCCTAGACATCACACCCAGTCCATGCCTCAGCTTGTACCCCCAGTTTTTTCTGCTTAGCTTGCCTCCACATCCACACTGCTTTTGCCCCTAGACATCACCCCTATCCATGCCTCTGCTTCTAGCCATAACTCTGCCACCCCTGGAAACTCATGGTGCAGAAACTGAGGGAGCTGACTTTGAGGAACCCTTGGGTTTTATAGATGGAACTCCATCAAAGGTCTCTGCTGCTCACACACCCTGCTCAACATACGGTATCTAGGGTTTGAGCGTGTGGTGACCTCGCACAACAGTAGGTGCTTCAGGCAGATGTAGGCCTTGCTGGAGTGTATTGCGGCTAGCTCCAGATACTGTAGACTTGGGAAAGTGGGTGTCCAAGTGCCGCACTTTCACCCTTATCTCTGCTAATTTGGGGTATGTTTTTAAAAATCGTTGCACCACTACATTGAACACGTGGGCCAGGCATGGAACGTGTTGGAGGCTGGCAAGCTCCAGAGCCCTCCAACAAGACAAAAAAGCCTGGCCCCAGGGGCAGCGGGGATAAACAAATTGCCATCTCATCCAGGATGGAATCCCTGACCTCAGAGGCAGTTTGCTGTCCGTCCCCCAAGCTGATGAGCTTCAGCACGGCCTGCTGACATCTCCCCACACCAGTGTTGCAGCGTTTCCAGCTCGTAGCTGGGGTGTTTCAGCCCTCCTCCCAGGAATGTTGTGTGGGGAGACAAGTCAGTCCACCACATTTTGCGACCTGGTCCCTGCCTCAAGTACATTCAACCACTGTGCCAAGATTGAAAGGTAGCGTCCCTGTCCGCATGCACTTGTCCATTCGTAGCTGGTCACGTGGAACTTTTGGGCAAAGCGCTGAACTTAGGGACCGCCTCATGTTTGGGGGAAAGTGCTGGTGTGGACGGCACAGTGAGGTGGCGCAGTAGCCAGCAGGTCCAAAAAGGGCAGAGTGTCCACAAGCTGGGACCCCAACATCTCCTGGGCCAGAATTTTTGAGATGAGGCCGTTGAAGCCTTGGGCATGTGGGTGGGTTGCGCTGTACTTTAGCCTGGAAAGAAAGGCCTGGGAGATGGGGAGTCGCATTGCAAAGTGTGTAAACCACACTCAGTTTGTCCTCGACCTATACATTTAGAAATTATCTCCCCCAGCGAGGAACGTGGCCTCGATGGGGGAATTTTTCTAAGGAAGCTAGAAAAGAGGGCATCTTGGGCCTTGCTGGCTCAGGTCTAGCTTCTGTCATGCAGCTGTCTTCTGCCTCTGGAAATCCCTTTGCCTCTAGCCACCTTTTTCCCTGCTTAGCTTGCCTCCACATCCATACTGCTTTTGCCCCTAGACATCACCCCAGTCCATGCCTTAGCTTGTACCCCCAGTTTTTGCTGCTTAGCTTGCCTCCACATCCACACTGCTTTTGCCCCTAGATATCACCCCAGTCCATGCCTCTGCTTGTACCCCCAGTTTTTGCTGCTTAGCTTGCCTCCACATCCACACTGCTTTTGCCCCTAGATATCACCCCAGTCCATGCCTCTGCTTGTACCCCCAGTTTTTTCTGCTTAGCTTGCCTCCACATCCACACTGTTTTTGCCCCTAGACATCATCCCTATCCATGCCTCTGCCCCTAGCCATAACTCTGCCACCCCTGGAAACTCATGGTGCAGAAACTTTGGGAGCTGACTTTGAGGAACCCTTGGGTTTTGTAGATGGAACTCCATCAAAGGTCTGTGCAGCTCACACACTCTGGTCAAGATATGGTATGTAGCGTTTCAGCGTGTGTGGACATCAGGCAGATGTAGGCCTTGCTGGAGTGTTTTGAGGCTAGCAGCGGCTCCTGTACACTTGCAAAAGTGAGCGCACAAGCGCCGCATTTTCACCAGTAGCTTCGGTACATTTGGGTATGTTTTAAAAAAACGTTGCACCACTAAGTTAGACATGGGCCAAACGTGGAACGTGTTGGAGGCTGGCAAGCTCCAGAGCCGCTACCAGGTTCCAGCCATTATCACAGGCGCAAAAATGCCAGGCCCCAGGTGTAGCAGGGAAAAAAATATTGCCATCTCAGCCAGGATGGCATCCCTGACCTCGGAGGCAGTGTGCTGTCCGTCCCCCAAGCTGATGAGCTTCAGCACGGCCTGCTGACGTCTCCCCACACCAGTGTTTTAGCGTTTGCCGCTAGTAGCTGGGGTGGAGGTTGCAGCGTCGTAGGGTTTCAGTCTACTCCTGCCATGAATTTTGGCCTGGGAGAGGAGATAGGGTACCTCAGTTTACACCCCGGGACCAGACTCCACCACATTCACCCTGCCTGTCCTTAAAGATAAGCAGCATCCCTGACCACAGGCGCTTGTCCAAGTGTCGGTGGTCAAGTGGACCTTGCAGCAAAGCGCGGAACTAAGGGCCCACCTGATGTTGAGTGACACATGCTGGTGCAAGGCGGGGACACCACACCGGGAGAAGTTGTGATGGCTAGGGACGGCATAGCGAGGTGCCACAGTTGCCATCAGGTCCGGGGAGGCCGGAGTTTCAACAAGCCGGAACGCCAACATCTCCTGGGCCAGCAGTTTAGCGATGTTGGCGTTCAAGGCTTGCGTGGGTGAGTGGTTCGCGGTGTATTTCTGCCGGCGCTCCAATGTCTGAGAGATGGTGGGTTGTTGTAAAGAAGCAACTGATGGTGCCTTTGATGGTGCAGGAGAAGGAGATAAGACAGGAACAGGGGAGGAAGAGGGAGAAGTCAACAAAGTGGCGGAGGCAGATGAAGTGATGTCCTGGCTCGTCCTCTGGAGTGCATCTCCAGTACTGTGAGAAGAGGGAGTGGCATGAACGGCGGGCGACGTTTGTCCTGCCGTTGCTGCCTGCCACTGATTCCAGTGCTTGGATTCCAAATGATGGTGCATTGAAGTGGTGGACAGGTTGCTCTTCTCAGAGCCCCTACTCGATTTCGAGAGGCAAATTGTGCAGACGACACTATATCTGTCCTCGGCGCATTCCTTGAAAAAACTCCACACCTTCGAGAAACGTGCCCTCGAGGCGGGAGTTTTTCGGGGCTGGGTACAAACTGGAACATCTTGGGAGATTCCGGGTGTGGCCTGGCTTCGCCTAAGCTGCTGACGTCTGCCTCTAGCTACCCTTTTTGGTGCTGCACCTGCCTCAACATCCACACTACTTTCCCAGCTTGACATCCGCCTTGTCCAGGTGGGGTCAGTGTCCTCATCGTCCACCACCTTCTCTTCCAACTCCTGTCTCACCTCCTCCTCCTGCACAATGCGCATGTCAACTGGCTGCCCTGACAGCAACTGCGTCTCATCGTCGTCGATGAGGGTGGGTTGCTGGTCATCCGCCACCAAATCGACCGGAGATGGAGGAGACTCTAGTGTTTGAGCATCTGGACACAGATACTCGTCTGTTAGGTCCGTGGAATCGCGAAATGGAGGGGCAGGTTGCGGTACAGTCAAAGGAAGGGAGAACAGCTCTGGGGAGCAGGGACAGTTGGGGTTATTGTTCTGGGAAGATTGGGAATTTTGGGTGGAAGGAGGACAAGACTGTTGGGTAAGAGGAGGAGAGGAGGTAGAGGCTGACTGGCTGGTGGACAATGTGCTTTAAGCGTTATCCGACAGCCATTGCAAGACCTGTTCCTGGTTCTCGGGCCTACTAAGGTTTGTACCATTCAGCCTAGTTAATGTGGAACTTTTGTGCAAAGCGCAGAACTTAGGGCCCGCCTGATGTTAAGGGACACACGCTGGTACAAGGCTCAACTCACCCTAAGGGCCAAAAACACTGCTGGTGCAAGGCTCTACTCATGCCAAGGGCCTCAATTTCTGCTGGTAGCTCAGCTTAAGGTCCTGTAACTTTGTTTGGAAGGGCTCATGTTAAGGGCTAGAAAAGTCAATTTTGGAAGGTCTTACCACATCACTCACACACACACACACACACACACACACAATGACAGTTGTGGGTGAGGACTAAAGGATTTCCCATTGCCTATTCCATCTGTGGTTGTCATGGTTTAAAGGGGTGGTTGTTACTGTTTGTTGAGCTTAAATTGGGGTTTGTGTCCATCCATTTGGGGAGTAAAGAAGGTTTCCAGGTATTTTCCCACTTTGATAGAGGTTTTTTGGAATGTGGAAAGTGTGTAGTTGTTAGGCTGTGATTTTGGGGTAATAGAGGGTCTTTGGTGTGTTAGATGCCCCCAGACATGCTTCCCCTGCTGTCCCAGTGTCATTCCAGAGGTGTTGGCATCATTTCCTGGGGTGTCATAGTGGACTTGGTGACCCTCCTGAGACGGATTTGGGTTTCCCCCTTAACGAATATATGTTCCCCATAGACTATAATGGGGTTCGAAACCCGTTCGAACACTCGAACAGTGAGCGGCTGTTCGAATCGGATTTCGAACCTCGAACATTTTAGTGTTCGCTCATCTCTAGAAGTGACATCAGCGGAAGTGAGGTTTGTGTTCCACTGATGTGTTCCACCAGGGCCAAGGTAAGAAACCGGAAGTGATGTAATAAAGATGGCGATGTGTTCCACAGTGGAATGCAAGGAAGTAAAGGAAAGAAGGGAAAAAAAACAAAAAACAGGCTGATTGTATAGAAGGAAATTCAAGTGAAATAAATAAAATATACAAAGAGAATATAGAAAAACCTCACTTTTCCACAGTACTGTCCATGCCTTGACACTTATACTGATCCTGCTACCACACTAGGTAAGACTTCATCCCCTTTACACCTCCACCTTTCAGTGTTCCATATATTCAGCTCCCCATACCTCTGGCTATTTTCCATGCTCCTCATGCTCTCCCTTATTTACACGCTGGCTTGTTCTCTATCCTATTTCTTGACATCATATTTACCTCCTGTGTTTTGTCCTGATCACATCTTGTCTCTGTAAGATTGATCTGGCTTACTTCTGTTCTCTATTCTTTTATTTTAATTCCTTTGTCTTTTGTTATATAGTTCTCTGTTGTTACTTCTTGGCAAATTTATGTTTATGTACTCTGCTTGTACTATGACGCTATATTTGACCATATCTGACATGTCATTGATTTATACCTGTTTATTGCTCCTAGATCGCGTCTGATGAAGGTCTAAGGACCGAAACGTCATATCCAATTGATCTAGCCTGTCTTTCTATGCCAATATTTTGCATTGTGTCAAAAGGCGTTAACTATATTGTAAAATAAATCTCTATATTCCTTCGATCACAAAACAGTGTGTGCAGCAAAATCTATTTTCACTATGCTACTAAAAAGTGTCATTTGTGTATCTTAATGTAAATATAGTTGTATAAGCTTGTTGGGTTTTAGGCACTGCCAAGTTATTTATTACCACCCGCTCCCTTATAATGATGATGACGCCAAAGTCACTGTGGGTGTTCAGAGCTCACAGCTTTTGTTGACATTTGTCTTGCTCTCGGTCAGTACCAGCTGTCTTTTTGGATACCGTAAAGTTACGTAGACTTTATTAACAGCTATAGACGCTTTAGCCAGGTTGTGATGGTGTGTAACCCCAACAACACTAAGTGGGATACACATTAATAGTCAGTCTATGTACGCTAAACGCATCACTTAAGTAATTGTTTTTTTTTCCTCTCCCCTAATATAACAAAGGAACAGACATTAGACCTATACCGGGGTTTGAGGCTTGCAAAAATCCAGTATTGTTTGCTCTCCATGATGTGAAGTATGCGTTTGACTCTTGAAAAGCAACCAGACATAAAGTCAGCCATGTGTGCCAGTATGTTACTTGGCATGCCTTTGCTGGCTCCAACTGTAAGGGTCACTCTCCATTTCCTCCATTTTCCACTCCCCTTCACACCATCTGTGGTGAAGCAATGGGATGCACTGAAGTGCACCCTCAAGCCTTGTGTGGGACAGGGACATCAGATGCCACTCCATCCCCCTCATCTTCCTCCGCCAGCCAACGTTGTGAAGATGAGAGGAGTGTGCTCTGAATGTTTTCTGCCTAGCAGAGGCTAGTTCTCACTTACGAAAATGGCCACACCTGTATATCAGTCACAATGGTGTAGGTTTCAAAGAACCATTGCACCAACAAGTTGAAAACATGGGCCATGTGTGGACCGTGTTTGAGTATGGCAAGCTCCAGATCTGCTACCAGGTTCCGGCCATTATCACAGGCGCAAAAATGCCAGGCCCCAGCTGTAGCAGGGAAAAAAACATTGCCATCACATCCAGGATGGCATCCCTGACCTCAGAGGCAGTGTGCTGTCTGTCCCCCAAGCTGATGAGCTTCAGCACGTCCTGCTGACATCTAACGATGCCAGTGTTACAGCGTTTGCCGCTAGTAGCTGGGGTGGTGGTTGCAGCGTAGTAGGCTTTCAGTGAACTCCTGCCATGAATTTTGGGCTGGGAGAGGAGATAGGCCACCCCTGTTTGCACCAAGGGACCAGACTCCACTACATTCACCCTGCCTGTCATTCAAGATAAACAGCATCCCTGACCACAGGCTCTTGTCCATGTGTCGGTGGTCAAGTGGACCTTGCAGCAAAGCGCAGAGCTCTGGGCCCGACTGATGTTATGGGACACATGCAGGTGCAAGGCAGGGACAGCACACCAAGAGAAGTAGTAATGGCTAGGCTCAGCATAGGGAGGTGCCCCAGCTTCCATCTGGTGATGGAAGACCTGGGTATCCAGAAGCCTAAATGCCAACATCTCAAGGGCCAGCAGTTTTGAGATGAGGCCATTAAAGGCTTGGGCATGTGAGTGGCTTGCGCTGTACTTCTGCCTGCAATGAAATGCCAGGGAGATGGGGAGTGGCTGGGAAGAGGTGCATGATGGTGCAGGCCATGCTGGATGCTATGCTAGCTGCCTAGAGTAGGTTGGTCCAGGGTTCTCTTACAGCTAATTGCCAAGGGAACTCAGATGAACAGCACTGAGGCCACCTCCTCTGAGATCCCAAGGGAACTTCACAGGACATGTGTATTGCAGAAAAACTTATGAAAAATAAGTGTAGGGCAGAGAGGGATTGGAGAGGACAGAGCTGGGGTCGGCCAGGTACTCCCACAACATGCGCCTATACTTGTCCCTCCTGGTGATACTTGGCCCGAGTGGCGGTAATTTGTCCAGGGGGGCCATTAACGTGTCCCAGACCTAGGAATAAGTCTTGCAACAGGATAGAGTTTTGCATGCCTTTGCCTCTACCCACCGTTTTTGCTGCTTAGTGTCAGGATCCAGGTGTATTGCTTTGCCCATTTTGTTTTTATCTGCCCTGTTCCAAGATGGAGAAGACTGCTTCTTTCAGCACACCCAGTTCCTGCCTGGACTTTGCTTAAAAGGCCTCACCTGCTGCTGCTTAGTGCCTCAGTATCAGCACTGGTTTCTGGACTTTGGCTGCTGAACCTCTCTCTTCTGGGTTTGGGACCTTGACTGCAGAACCCCTCTCCCTCCTGGCTCCTGGACTCTGGCAGTGGAACTCTCTCTCCTGGCTTTTGGACTCTGGCAGTTGAACTCTCCCTCTCTTGGCTCCTGGAATCCATGACATCGCTACAACACCTGCATGGACTTGGATAAGTTGTCTGCACTCTGTTCCTACATACCATTTGAGCATTGTCTGAACTCTGTTCTTGCATATCGTGTGAGCCTGTGTCTAAAACTGTGTACCTGCACAAGATAAAGAACATTATTGACTGTATATTGTTGTGCTACTCTGCTTGCGGGCCGGTGGCTCAAGGTATCCCTAGATTAAGGAGTATCATTACAAGATACTGAGGCCATTATGGATACCGCTGCCGTGCAGGCGTTTGACATCCGCATTAAAAAGCTCAATGGACAGGTGCAGACAACCAGCGATAGTGTGCACGCACTGGGATTAAAGATTGAATCAGTGGATAATCGGTCCACTAGTGATCTGCAAGCAGTCAGTCAGATGCTGCAGGAGGTGAGCACATCCCAGCAAGGACTACAAGCAGCTCTGCAAATCTCCCAACAGGAATTGCACACCTTTCGGCTTGAGATAAATGAGGCTGTGCTTGCTTTGGCAGAACGCTGCACCCAACTCGAGACTGCAGGATCGACTCCGCTCTCCCAGAGTACACCAAGGCTGCCGCCTTTTCGTTTTGGAGGTGAACGGGATAAGTTCCGGGGATTCGTCAATCAGTGTCGTCTGTTTTTTCGGGCCCACGCCGCCCATTACTGCACGGATACAACTAAAATAAATTGTGTGCTTATGCTCCTTACCCATAAGGCACTGGCCTGGGCAAATCATTTAATAGAGACTGATGATCCCTGCTTACATAACTTTGACAGTTTCATCGCAGCTATGGCCCAACTGTTCGATGACCCAAACCGGTCATTTACCGCAGAAAACGCCCTGTTGGCACTACGACAGGGTAAACGTTCAGTCGCAGAGTATGTTACGGAGTTCCGGCGATGGGCGGTTGATACTGCCTGGTCTGAAGAGGGTCTGCTCCCCTTGTTTCGCCGAGGTTTGTCCAGCCCTATTAAAGATGAACTGGCCCGAATTGAACCTCCTACGGATCTCTCCGACTTCATTAACCTCTGCATTCGTATGGATGTCCATCTCTCGGAACGCAAGCTAGAGAGATGGACTTCATTAAACCGAGGTAATAACCCCTTACCTTTTTCTTCCAGCCGGGGGTCCCAAAATCAGGCGATGCAGGAACCGATAGCAGAACCCATGCAAGTGGATTCGCTCCGCAAGAGAGAAAATGCAGAACGACGCAAGCAGAGACTTCGGGAAGGAACTTGCCTGTACTGTGGAGCTAAAAACCATTTTTTGATGAATTGCCCCAGGAGACCCCCCAGGACTATCGCAGCATTAGCTGAGAATGAGGATGAGGAGCCCAGTTCAGACATGGAGTCTTATACATCAGAACTTGCTCCTTCGCTGAATATGGTTGTCCAATCCCTAACATCAGTCGCTCCACACATAGAACTCAAGGATAAGAATTCACACTTCTTCCTGCCCATTAAGATCTGGAAGGGGACTCAGTGGCTCCAGTGTCTGGCCATGGTGGATTCGGGAGCGGGGGGTAACTTCATGGACGGTGCGTTTGCAGAGCGTCACGACATCACTGTCAGGAAGAAAGATTCCCCCATAATTATGGAAACCGTTGATGGCTCTCCGTTGACATCGGGTCCCGTGGATCACGAAACTGAGACCCTGAAGATCCGCATCGAACCTCAGCATGAAGAAGTCATCACATTCATGATCATTTCATCCCCGCACTTCCCACTCATCCTTGGCCTACCTTGGCTTCAAGCACAGAACCCAACCATCAATTGGGAGACTAAAGACATTGTTTTCCCAAAAAGGGCCGCTGCTTCTTGCCATTCCCTGAAAGATTTCCCTCCTGCACATAAGCAGGAGCCTGGACCCTCCTCTGCTTCGGGTGTCGGGTTGTCGGAAAATGGGCTTCCTGTGGTATATAAAGAATTTGCAGATGTGTGCGACAAGAAGAATGCGGATGTACTTCCCCCTCATCGTCCATATGATTGTCCGATAGAATTATTATCTGGGGCCCCGATACCATTTGGACATATTTACCCCCTGGCCGGTCCGGAACTCAAAGCACTAAAAGAATACATAGACGAAAACCGAGCCAAAGGATTCATTCGTCCCTCTTCCTCCCCAGCCGGAGCCCCGATATTTTTTGTAAAGAAGAAGGACGGTTCTCGGAGGCCCTGCATTGACTATCGAGAGCTCAACAAAGTGACGGTGAGAAATCGTTACCCATTACCGTTGATCCCCGAGCTATTGGAAAGAGTTCGACAGGCGTCCATTTTTACTAAGCTGGATCTACGAGGGGCTTACAACCTGGTTCGGATACGGCGAGGGGATGAGTGGAAGACGGCTTTTCGCTCCAGGTATGGTCATTTTGAATACCTTGTCATGCCTTTCGGACTCACCAATGCCCCTGCCACTTTCCAGCATCTAATCAATGATATATTTCGAGACTACCTGGACAGGTTTGTGGTAATCTACTTGGACGACATCCTGATCTACTCGAACAATATGCAAGAACACCAGGATCAGGTGAAAGCAGTATTACAGCGTCTAAGAGAAAATCACCTATACATCAAACTGGAGAAGTGTGAGTTCCATAAATCCGAAATACAATTCTTGGGATATGTCATTTCTCCCCAGGGACTGAGCATGGACACCAGCAAGGTGAAAGCTGTCCAGGAATGGCCGACCCCAAAAAACAGCAAGGAGGTACAACGATTCATAGGTTTTGCAAACTTCTACCGGCGCTTCATAAAGAATTTTTCTGCAATTGTGTCGCCTATTACCTCACTGACAAAAAAGACTGCAGTTTTTCACTGGTCCCCACAAGCCCAGAGCGCATTCGATCAACTGAAGCAGGAATTTACTACCACTCCACTCCTGATACACCCTGACCCCGAATCTGCTTTTATTGTGGAAGCAGATGCCTCAGACTGTGCTATAGGGGCTGTTCTTTCGCAGCGAAGCGGGATAAGGGGGTTGCTCCACCCCTGTGCCTTTTTCTCCCGAAAGATGTCTACCGCAGAGAGGAACTATGATATAGGCAATAAGGAGTTATTAGCTATTGTTTCTGCTTTTAAGGAATGGAGACATCATCTTCAGGGGGCAGTGCAGCAAATTGTTGTTCTTACAGATCATCGGAACCTGGAATTCTTCCGGTCCGCGAAAAATATGACTACCCGACAAGCCCGATGGACTTTATTTCTCAATCAATTCAATTTCATCATTTCTTACCGACCAGGTTCCCGCAATGGCAAGGCAGACGCTCTTTCCCGAATGTATTCCTCCAAACCAAGTTCTGCCCCTTTGCCAGAGCCTATTCTTCCTAATTCTTGTTTTTTAGGTGTCATACACAACAAGGACCTGATTGCCGATATTAAGGATGCGTATGAATCGGATGCCTTTCTGTCTTCACCCCCGGAAGACGTCTCCTTGACTTTCCATGGTGTGTGGGTTCGCGACGGTCGCCTCTATGTCCCGGAAGCTGCAAGGCTTAAGGTACTCAAGCTAATCCATGATTCTAAACTCGCAGGTCACAGGGGGATCCAGAAGTCTCAAGAGTTCCTGTCTCGTTTCTACTGGTGGCCCGGTTTTCAAAAGGACGTCAAGAACTATGTTCGCTCCTGTGAAGTCTGTGCCAGGTGTAAGGTACCTAGGGCCTTGCCCACCGGTCTCCTGCAGCCCCTGCCTGTTCCATCTCGGCCTTGGGGCTCGATCTCCATGGACTTTATTGTAGACTTGCCGCCCTCTCAGGGGCAAACCACAGTTCTGGTTGTGGTAGACCGTTTAACCGGTTAAGGACCAGGCCCAAAAGTATGTTAAAGACCAGGCCTTTTTTTTCAAAACTGACATGTGTCACTTTAAATGGCAATAACTTTGAGACAGTTTAACTTACACAAATGATTTTGAGACTGTTTTTTTCGTAACACATTATACTTCATGTTAGTGGTAAATATTAATCAATATTTTTGTATTTATTTATAAAAAAAACTAGGAAATTTGATGGAAATTTGGAAAAAATTGCAATTTTCAAAATGTGAAATTCTCTGCTTTTCAGGCAGATAGTCATACCACCCAAATACATGAATAAATATTATCTCCCATATCTCTGCTTTATATCGGCATCATCTTTTGATTGTCTTTTTATTTATTTTGGACGTTACAAGGCTTACAAGTGTAACAGCGATTTTCTAGATTTGCTAGAAAATTCTCCAAACCAATTTTTTAGGGACCGCTTCAGTTCTGTAAGGAATTATAAAGGCCTGTATAATAGAACCCCCATAAATCACCCCATTTTCAAAACTACACCCCTCAAATTATTCAAAACAGCATTTGGGATGTTTGTTAACCCTTTAAGTTTTTCATAAGAATAAACATAATATGGAAGTGAAATTTAGACATTTCATTTATTTTCATTAATACATTCATTTAGACCTAAAATTAACACATTCACAAAGGGTTAAAGGAGAAAATGCATCTCACATTTTGTTATGCAATTTCTCCCGTACACAGAAATACCCCACATGTGGGCGTAAACTGATTTTTTGGGTACACGGCAGTGCATGGAAGGGAAGGAGCGACACTGGGGGTGTGAACAGCAGATTTTGCTGGAATAATTTTCAGGCATCATGCCTCATTTGCAGAGCCCCTAGAGTACCAAAACAATGGAAACCCTCCAAAAGTGACCCCATTTTAGAATCTACACCCCTCACAGAATTCATCAAGGGGTATAGTCAGCATTTTGACCCTACAGTTGTTTCACAGATTTTACTAACATTGGGATGTGTAAATGAAAAATTACTAAAATGTCACTTTATCCCCAAAGTTTTAATTTTCACAAGGGGTTAAAGGAGAAAAAGTCCCCCCACAGTTTGTTAAACAATTTCTCCTGAACACGGCAATACCCCATGTGTGGCCATAGTATGCTGTATGGGAACATGGCAGGGCTCAGAATGGAAGGAGCGCTATTTGGCTTTTGGATGGCAGATTTTGCTGGAATAATTTTAGGTGCCATGTCGCATTTGCAGAGCCCCTAGAGAACCAATACAGTGGAAACCCCCTAAAAGTGACCCCATTTTGGAAACTACACCCCCCACAGAACATATCAAAGGGTAGAGTGAGCATTTTGACCCTACAGCTGTTTCACAGATTTTATTAACATTGGGCCATGAAAATGAAAAATTACTTTTTTTCCAATAAACTGTCAATTTAGCCCCACATTTTTCATTTTCACAAGAGGATAAAGGAGAAAAAGCTCCCTAAAGTTCGTTACACAAATTCTGCTGAACACAGAAATGCCCCATATGTGGTCATAATCTGCTGTATGGGAACATGGCGGGGCTCAGAATGGAAAGAGGGCTATTTGGCTTTTGAAGGACAGATTTTGCTGGAATATTTTTCAAGTCCCATGTCGCATTTGCTGAGCCCCTAAAGTATCAATATAGTGGAAACCCCCTAAAAGTGACCCCATTTTGGAAACTACACCACTCATAGAATTTATCTAGGGGTTTGGTGAGCATTTTGGCCTCACAGCTGTTTCACAGATTTTATTAACATTGGGACGTAAAAATGAAAAATTACTTTTTTTTCACAATGAATCGTCCATTTAGCGCCATATTTTTAATTTTGCAAGTAGTTAAAGAATTAAAAGCCCCCCACAGTTTGTTACACAATTTCTCCTGAACACGGCAATACCCCATATGTGGCCATAATCTGCTGTATGGGTACATGATGGGGCTCAGAATGGAAAGAGCGCTATTTGGATTTTGGAGGGCAGATGTGGCTGGAATAGTTTTCTCGTGCCATGTCGCATTTGCAGAGCCCCTAAAGTATCAATACAATGGAAACCCCTCAAAAGTGACCCCATTTTATAAACTACACCTGTCAAGGAATGAATCAAGGGGTATTATCATTTTGTGCCTAAAATGCTTCCAAAAAATGAATGTCCAAAATGAAAATTGAAATTTTGAAAGAAATATGCCATTTTGGTGCCCAATACGTTGCACCCACTTTGTGTTGTCAGAGACCTGCACTCCTAAAACTATTAAGGGGCCATCCCGAGGGGCAAAAAATGATATATGTGGGTGTAAACTGCTGCTTGGGCACACAGCAGGGCTCAGAAGGGAAGGAGCACTGCGCTTTTTAGCTTTTAGGGTACAGATTTAGAGGGACTTTCTGGGGGCCATGTTCCTTTTGGAGAGACCTGGAGGTAACTGTAAACCCCATTTTGTAGGGGCAAGTTTAGGGTCTCTGCAAAAGTGTCATGGCATCCAAAAACCAAACCATCTGTGCTCCAAAAAACCCAATAACCCTTCTGTGTCCGTCTGTGCCCTAATATCAGTTTATACCCACATATGACATTACGTACGTTATCCCGGGTACACCAGTGTCATACATGTTGCATAAACTGTAGTTTGGGCACACAGCAGGGCGCAGAAGGGAAGGAGCGCTATTTTGGTTTCTGGAGCACAGTTTGGTTTTTGGACGTCACTTTTGCAAAGCCCCTGAATTGTCAATAAAGTGGAATCTGCAGACATGTCACCCTATTTTGGACACTAGCCCACTGATGGGATTTATCAAATGGCGTAGCGAGAATTTTTAACCCTTGAGTGTTGCATTTATTTAGTTTCCAGAAATGAAATCGCAACTGATAATGAGAAGTTAAAAATGAAAAATTTCCAGAGATTCGCCATTTCAGTACCCGATATGTTGTGCCCGACTTATGTCAGCAGAGACACTCCAAAAACTGGTAAGCGGGTGGTATCCCGGGCACAACAGCTTTCAGAGAGTTCATCTCTGATACAAGGCGGGCACAACATATTACGCACTGAAATGACGGATTCCTGGAAAAATGGTCATTTTCAGTTCTCACAATCATCTGCGTATTCATTTATGGATAATAAGTTATAGCAAAACTTGGGGGCTAAAAATGCTCTCTGTACCCCTGGATAAATCCTTCAGGGGTGTAGTTTCCAAAATAAGGTCACATATCAGGGGATTCCACTTTACTGGCGTTTCAGCTCTGCAAAGGTGTCATGGCATCCAAAAACCAAACCGTCTGGGCTCCAAAAACCCAATAACCCTTCTTCCCTTCTGTGTCCGGCTGTGCCCTAATATCAGTTTATTCCCACATATGACATTACGTCCGTTATCCGGGGTACACCAGTGTCATACATGTGTCAAACGTGTCATAAACTGCAGTTTGGGCACACAGCAGGGCGCAGAAGGGAAGGAGCGCGATGCGGCTTTTGGAGCACAGATTCAGATGTTTGGTATCTGGACGCCATGTCATGTTTGTAGAGCCTGTAAGGTACCAGAAAAGTGGATTCCCCAAAGGAGTGACCCCATTTTGAAAACTGCACCCCTCAAAGAATTTATCAGGGGGTGTAGTGAGTATTAGTATCCCAGACGTGACTGCACAGTGGATGGCGAAGAGGGAATATATAAGCTGTGTGGAGGACATTGGGGACACCAAATTCCCTACTATGTCCCAGTAGCTCCTATGATTGGGGGAGTCACTCTGGGGGTCACTTTGGGGGTCACTTCTGGTGTCTGTTCCCTCATAAGCTGTAAATCTGGGGTGTCCACTGATATTCGCTCACACCGCTTATATATTCCCTTCCTGACGCCGCCAGTTGTATTCTAATGATTTGGCGATTTTGCGTGATTTTGTCTTCACATTGCTAGATGCTATATTTTCTTTATTCTTTTGGTGACGCGGCCATATAAGGGCTTGTTGTTTGCGGGATGTGATGTATTTTGTAATGACACCATTTTTGGGTGCCTACAACATACTGAATACATTTTATTAACTCTTTCTTGCTGGATTTAAAAAAAAAATAAAAAAAAAAATCAATCCTGGCATTGAGTTGTACCCTTTAAATTTTTCGCCATGCAGCGTACAGTATAAGTAACATGTAGCCTTTATTCTGCGGGTCGGTACGGTTACGGCGATACCTCATTTATAGTATTTTTTTATGCGATACTAATTCTGTAGAATAAAAACACATTTGGGGACATAAATCAGTGATTTTTGCATCGCCATCTTCTGAGAGGCGTAACATTTTTATTTTTCGGTTGACAGTGTTGGTTGAGGGCTTATTTTTTGCGGGACAACCTGCGCTTTTTATTGGTACTATTGTGGGGTGCATATGATTTTTTGATCACTTTTTATAGCATATTTTGTAAGGTGATATGGTGAAAAATCATTACTTCCGGCGGGTTTTTTCCGTTTTTTTTTTCAGATGTACACCGTATACATTAAATATTATTTCACTTTTATTGTACAGGTTGTTACGGACGTGGCGATACCAAATATGCATTGTTTTTATTAATTTTTAGTACTTTTTTTATATAATTCATTTTGTATAGAGAAAAAGGGATTTTTGGGCTTTATAACTTTATTACTTTTTTCATACACTATTTTTTTTTAACTTTTTTTTTTTTTTTTACTTTTTCATGTGTCCCTTTAGGACACTTGAATCAGTTGATGCTTTGATGAAAGTATCAACTGATTCTGTATAGTAGCTTGCAGGACACGAGCAGGACATGAGCCTGCTCGTGTCCTGCAAGCTGCAGAGGAAGTGAGACACATCGCTCACTTCCTCCATCGGTCGGCAGGATCAACCAGGTATGTGGGAGCTCCGGTAGTCTGGGGTCACTGGCCAGACCCCAGACTACCTTTTACTGACATCGGCACCCCCCGATCTCGCCGCGGGGGGTGCCGATCAGCTTCAATCTGCGGCAGATCCCTTTTGATCGCGCCGTGATGTTTCATGGCACGATCGAAAGGGTTAAAACGTTCAGTCGGAACTGAGTCCGACTGAACGTTGTTGAGGGGGTGGTTAGGTGTTAGTAACACCTAACCCCTGCCCTCCCCCCGCCCCACCCCCTGCCTAGTGAGTCTCTGAAGACCGGCCGTAAATTTACTATCGGCTGGTCTTAGAGACCAGGACTGCTGGCCGTAAATTTACGGCCAGCGGTCCTTAACCGGTTAACTAAAGCAGCCCATTTCATCACGTGCGCAGGTCTCCCATCGGCTACCACCACCGCCACTTTGATCATACGGGAAGTCTTCCGGTTACATGGTGTTCCTGACGAGATCATCTCAGATCGAGGAGTGCAGTTTACCTCCCGATTCTGGAGAGCGTTCTGTGCTGCAGTAGGCATCTCAGTTCGGTTGTCCTCCGCTTATCATCCCCAGACAAATGGCCAGACGGAACGGACAAATCAGACCTTGGAACAATATTTACGGTGCTACATCAGTCATCAGCAGGACGATTGGGTTGAGCTGCTTCCCCTGGCTGAGTTCTGCTTTAACAACTCTCAGAGCGCGACCACTAAACTTTCTCCATTTTATGCCAACCTAGGCTACCATCCGCAGATCCAACCGCAGCTCCCTGTGGACACTTCGGTTCCTTGCCGTTGCGGAGAGAATAATAGCCTTGCAAGGTATCCTGGTAACTTTAAAGGAGACCCTGGCCACGGCCCAGACCCGCTATAAGAAGGCGGCTGATCGGTTCCGGAAGCCGGCTCCCATTTACAAGCTCGGAGATTCGGTATGGCTCTCTACTAAGAACTTAAGATTGAAGCTGCCTTCGCCCAAGTTGGGCCAGAAATACATCGGTCCTTTCAAGGTTTGCGGTATTGTAAGCTCCGTGGCCTGCAAACTTCAACTTCCCAAGACCCTTAGGATACACCCGGTATTCCATGTCTCTTTGCTGAAACCCACTGTTCCTAATTCCTTTTTAGGTCGGTCTTCCCCACCCCCCGATCCCATCATGGTTGATGGCCAGGAACATTATGAGGTGGAGGACATCTTGGATTCCCGATTCTATCGAAAGCACCTACAGTATCTGGTCAAGTGGAAGGGGTACCCTGCTGAAGACAACTCTTGGGAGCCGGTGAGTAACCTTTGCGCTCCACAGCTGGTCCAACGTTTCCACCTAAGGCACCCCAGCAAACCGGCTCCAGGGATCGTCCAGAGGCCACTCCTAGGGAGGGAGTAGTGTCAGGATCCAGGTGTATTGCTTTGCCCATTTTGTTTTTATCTGCCCTGTTCCAAGATGGAGAAGACTGCTTCTTTCAGCACACCCAGTTCCTGCCTGGACTTTGCTTAAAAGGCCTCACCTGCTGCTGCTTAGTGCCTCAGTATCAGCACTGGTTTCTGGACTTTGGCTGCTGAACCTATCTCTTCTGGCTTTGGGACCTTGACTGCAGAACCCCTCTCCCTCCTGGCTCCTGGACTCTGGCAGTGGAACTCTCTCTCCTGGCTTTTGGACTCTGGCAGTTGAACTCTCCCTCTCTTGGCTCCTGGAATCCATGACATCGCTACAACACCTGCATGGACTTGGATAAGTTGTCTGCACTCTGTTCCTACATACCATTTGAGCATTGTCTGAACTCTGTTCTTGCATATCGTGTGAGCCTGTGTCTAAAACTGTGTACCTGCACAAGATAAAGAACATTATTGACTGTATATTGTTGTGCTAGTCTGCTTGCGGGCCGGTGGCTCAAGGTATCCCTAGATTAAGGAGTATCATTACACTTAGCTTCCCTCCACATCTACACAGCTTTCGCCCCTAAACATCACCCCAGTTTATGCCTCTGCTTCTACCCTGTTTTTTTGTTGATTTAGCTTCCCTCCACTTCTACACTGCTTTAGCCCCTAGACATCATCCCTATCCATGTGGGGTCGGTGGCCTCGTCATCCACCAACTCCTCTTCCAATTGCGCACTGTCCCCTTACTGCAAACTGCACATAACCACAGCTTACGCTGATGGCAACTGTGTCTCATCATCCTCACTGAGGTCCAGAAACGTCGGTGGCGGGTCCACAACCACAAAATTGGAAGGAAATGGCGGATGCTACAATATTTCTAACACCTGTTCCTGGTGCTCGGGCCTGGTCTGTGTTGTACCCTGCACCCTGCTGAACGCAGCTGCCATATCCGGAGTTGTGATGAGCGCATGCTAATGTTTCGTGTCCACTGCAATGGATGGGATAGGATTTCACATAAGTCTGCCACCCATGGCCACTCATGGTTGAGCAACTGAGGGAGCTGACTGACGAACCCTAGGGTTTTGCAGTTGGAACTCCATCAAAGGTCTGTGCTGCTCACACACTCTGCTCAAGAGATGATATGTTTAGTTCCAGCAGTGTGGAGACGTCGCACAACAGCCGTTGTTCGGGCAGATACCGGCGTTGTAGGAGTGCATAGAGGCTAGCGGCGGCTACTATAGACTTTCAAAACTATCTGCACAAGCGCCACACTTTCACCAGTAGCTCGGGAACATTGGGGGACTTTTTAAAAAAGCGTTGCAGCACTGAGTTAAAATCGTGCCCAGGCATGGAACATGTTGCAGGCTGCTAAGCTACAGAGCCGATCCCAGGTTACGGCCATTAGCACACATGACAACATGCCTGGGCCCAGGTACAGTGGCAAGAACCACATTGCCGTGTCATCGAGGATGGCTATGACTCACTTTGTAGGCAGTGTGCTGTCTGTCCCCCAAGCTGATCAGCTTCAGCACGGCCTGCTGACGTCTCCCCACACCAGTGTTGCAGCGTTTCCAGCTCATAGCTGGGGTCCACTTAACGGCGGAGGAGGAGGAGGGTGGTGTTTCAGCCCTCCTCCCAGGAATGTTGTGTGGGGAGACAAGTCAGTCCACCACATTTTGCGACCCGGTCCCTGCCTCAAGTACATTCAACCACTGTGCCAAGATTGAAAGGTAGCATCCCTGTCCGCATGCACTTGTCCATGTGTAGGTGGTCACGTGGAACTTTGTGCAAAGCGCTGAACTTAGGGACCGCCTCATGTTTGGGGAAAAGTGCTGGTGTGGACGGCACAATGAGGTCATCAAAACTTAACTGAACTTGAATTGTTCTGTAAAGAGGAATGGTCCAAAATAACTTCATCCAGGATCCAGGAACTGATTAAAAGCTACAGGGAGTGACTAGAGACTGTTATCTTTGCAAAAGGAGGATCTACTAAATATTAATGTCACTTTTCTGTTGAGGTGCCCATACTTTTGCACCGGTCATATTTTGGTTTAATGCATATTGCACATTTTATGTTAGTACAATAAACCTCATTTCAATCCTGAAATATTACTGTGTCCATCAGTTATTAGATATATCAAACTGAAATGGCTGTTGCAAACACCAAAATATTTAGAACTAAAAATGATTAAGATTAAATGGGGTGCCCAAACTTTTTCATAGGACTGTAGATTTGGAGGTGACCTGGATGATGGTCTGGACTGCAGCGCCAACACTGTCAACAGTGTGAGAGGCAGTGGCCACAACGCCAGATGACGATTATCCTGCGCTTGCTGTCACCCACTGAGCCCAGTGCTTGCTTTACAAATGACGGCACATGACAGAGGTGGTAAAGTTGATCTTTTTGAAGCCCCTACTCATTTTAGCATTCCAAAGTGTGCAAACCACATTCAGTTTGTCCTCGACCTATACATTTACAAATTATCTCCCCCATCGAGGAACGTGGCCTCGATGGGGGAATTTTTCTAAGGAGGCTAGAAAAGAGAGCATCTTGGGCCTTGCTGGCTCAGGCCTGGCTGGCTCAGGCCTAACTTCTGTCAAGCAGCTGTCCTGTGACTCTGGATATGCCTCTGCCTCTAGCCACCTTTTTCCCTGCTTAGCTTGCCTCCACATCCACACTGCTTTTTCCCCTACACATCACCCCAGTCCATGCCTCAGATTGTATCCCCAGTTTTTGCTGCTTAGCTTGCCTCCACATCCACACTGTTTTGCCCCTAGACATTACTCCAGTCCATTAGAGATGAGCGAACACTAAAATGTTCGAGGGTCGAAATCCGATTCGAACAGCCGCTCACTGTTCGACTGTTCGAACGGGTTTCGAACCCCATTATAGTCTATGGGAAACATATACTCGTTAAGGGGGAAACCCAAATCCGTCTCTCTGGAGGGTCACCAAGTCCACTATGACACCACAGGAAATGATGCCAACACCTCTGGAGTGACACTGGGACAGCAGGGGAAGCATGCCTGGGGGCATCTAACACACCAAAGACCCTCTATTACCCCAACATCACAGCCTAACAACTACACATTTTACACACTCAATACCACCTCTCAGACAGTGGAAAAACACCTTGAAACATGTATATTTGGCCCTTGGAGTGAGGAGAGCCTGTCACCAGCAGTGAATTTGGCCCTTGTAGTGAGTTGAGGTTGGCACCAACATTGTTCTTGAAAATCAGGGTGGATTGAGCCTCTAACCAGCAGAGTTTTGGGAAATTCATGGTGGAAGGAGCCTCTAACCAACCCAGTTTGGGGAAATTCATGGTGGAAGGAGCCTCTAACCAGCACAGTTTTGGGAAATTCATGGTGGAGGGAGCCTCTAAGCAGCACAGTTTTGGGAAATTCATGGTGGAGGGAGCCTCTAAGCAGCACAGTTTTGGGAAATTGATGGTGGAAGGAGCCTGTAACCCGCCAAGTTTTGGGAAATTCATGGTGGAGGGAGCCTCTAACCAGCACAGTTTGGGGAAATTCATGGTGGAGGGAGCCTCTAACCAGCCCAGTTTGGGGAAATTCATGGTGGAGGGAGCCTCTAACCAGCACAGTTTGGGGAAATTCATGGTGGAGGGAGCCTCTAACCAGCACAGTTTTGGGAAATTCATGGTGGAGGGAGCCTCTAACCAGCACAGTTTGGGGAAATTCATGGTGAAAGGAGCCTCTAACCAGCACAGTTTTGGGAAATTCATGGTGGACGGAGCCTCTAACCAGCACAGTTTTGGGAAATTCATGGTGGAGGGAGCCTCTAACCAGCACAGTTTTGGGAAATTCATGGTGGAAGGAGCCTGTAACCAGCCATGTTTTGGGAAATTCATCGTGGAGGGAGCCTCTAACCAGCACAGTTTTGGGAAATTCATGGTGGAGGGAGCCTCTAACCAGCACAGTTTGGGGAAATTCATGGTGAAAGGAGCCTCTAACCAGCACAGTTTTGGGAAATTCATGGTGGACGGAGCCTCTAACCAGCCAAGTTTTTGGAAATTCATGGTGGAGGGAGCCTCTAACCAGCACAGTTTTGGGAAATTCATGGTGGAAGGAGCCTGTAACCAGCCAAGTTTTGGGAAATTCATGGTGGAGGGAGCCTCTAACCAGCACAGTTTTGGGAAATTCATGGTGGAGGGAGCCTCTAACCAGCACAGTTTTGGGAAATTCATGGTGGAGGGAGCCTCTAACCAGCACAGTTTTGGGAAATTCATGGTGGAGGGAGTCTCTAACCAGCACAGTCACTGAAAACTCATTTTCTGCATTCTCATTTCAATTTTTTCCATCTTGGCAAACGGTTTCACCAGGATATTGCCAAGATGGAAAAGTGTTATCAAGGCGACTGGAATCCATCAATGCAAGCTGACTATTGCTGGACACTAATGAGGGAAGCATATGCATATAATGGTAACATTTATAGCTTTCTACGTGATACAGATAATACAAAATCATATTTCTGTTTAACTTAATAGGGTTTATCAGAATCACCTGAAATTTTCAAGTAAACAAAACTTTTGTAAAAATCATCTTTGTTCTCCGATGGTTTCAGTTGTAAAACAATGGACACCTTATAGCTTTACCATCTTTAACCCCTTCCCGCCGATGGCATTTTTTGATTTTCGTTTTTGACTCCCCTCCTTCAAAACCCCATAACTTTTTATTTCTCTGCTCCCAGAGCCATATGAGGTCTTAATTTTTGCGGGACAAATTTTTCTTCATGATGCTACCATTAATTATTCTATATAATGTACTGGGAAGCAGGAACAAAATTCAGGATGGGGTGGATTTGAAATGTATTTCTGTGACTTTCTTACGGGTTTTGGTTTTACGGCGTTCACTGTGCAGCCAAAATGACATGTCCCCTATATTCTGTGTTTCGGTACAGTTCCAGGGATACCAAATTTATATGGTTTTATTTACATTTTGACCCCTAAAAAAAATTCCAAAACTGCGTTAAAAATTTTTTTTTCTAAAAGTCGCCATATTCCGACGGCCGTAACTTTTTTATACGTAAGTGTACGGGGATGCATAGGGTGTCTTTTTTTGCGGGGCCGGGTGTACTTTTTAGTTCTACCATTTTTGGGAAATGTTATTGCTTTGATCACTTTTTATTCAAATTTTTATCAGAATCAAAACAGTGAAAAAACGGCGGTTTGGCACTTTCGACTATTTTTCCCGCTACGGCGTTTACCGAACAGGAAAAATATTTTTATAGATTTGTAGAGCGGGCGATTTCGGACGCGGGGATACCTAACATGTATATGTTTCACAGTTTTTAACTACTTTTATATGTGTTCTAGGGAAAGGGGGGTGATTTGAACTTTTAATTCTTTTTATATTTATTTATATTTTTTTTAACTTTTTTTTTATTTTTTTTTTTTGCATTTATTAGACCCCCTAGGGGTGTTGAACCCCAGGGGGTCTGATCACTAATGCAATGCATTACAATGCTAATGCATTGCAATGCATTGCAAAAAAGCATCCTTTCTTTTGCAGGCTGCATAGACCAGCCTGCAAAAGAGAGGATTTGCAGACAAGCCTGGGAGCCTGTACAAGGCTCCCGGCTGTCATGGCAACGGGACGTCAGCCCTGGAGCATGCTCCAGGAGCCGGCGATCCCGGCCAAAATGGCGGCGCCCATGCACCGCCGGGAAAATGGCGCCTCCGGCGCCTTTGATCGCAGCGCCGGAGGGGTTAATGCCTCCGATCGGTCCCCGGTTAAAGCTTAAAGCAGTAGACACCCGGCGGCTATGGCGGCCGCCCGGCTCCCGGGCGGTCGCCATAGTTACAGACCCGACATGCGCCGTACTATTACGGCGCATGTCGGGAAGGGGTTAAAGGTTTCCATCATGTTCTTCATTTCTCTTTTTTTCTCTAAGGCTATTCAGATTCAATTTTTGCTATGACTGATTTATTGTAGTGTTGAAAGCTCCAGTAACTCATAAAGTTCTGATGATTGGAGCCGGACCACTAGTGATCATAAGTTTAGGAGCCCCCAATCCCCAGGCCCTGGTCATTGTAAGCACTAGAGGATGGAGAAGACAGAAAGAGCCAAAGCCCCTCACTCCTCACAGTGCACATATCACACTACACAGGATAGTCAGGTTGTAGATATTGATTTGGATAGTGAGTTGGTTTGACACAAGATCTTCACAAGAACCTGATATACAAAGGAGCCCTCAAATCTCCTCAGTAGTGCAGCCTCAGGATATAACTACAAGCAGTTCTATATCAACATAGAAGATGAGAAATGCTTCCACATCTGTAATTTACTCTAAAGCTCCTTCTATACATTTCTTATTTTAGGGACCTTTATGGTGATATATAAATATATGTAACACATGAAATATTGTAGATCTGCATTTATATCTACAAGACCCTCCATCTACTGCTCAGCCCAGTCCTCACTGACATCACCACAGGAATCTGACCCCATCTACTACATAATAGGACCCAACATACATGATGTATAATACAATAAGTAGCAGATGTTTGTCAGAACCTTAATACCACAGATAGATAAAATATAATAGTATTTACCTCAGATTCTGCAGGTTATGTAACCCTGGTACAAGTCTCTCTAATCCTTCAGTGTCTAAGGAACATCTAGTTAGATTGAGTTCTTCTATATTTGTGCAGGTTTCCATGATGAATGCCAACACTGTACAGTCTAGAGCGGACATGTGAACATCAGAAAGGTCCAATCTTCTTAGTGACTGTAATGATTCCAGCACTAGAGCCTTATTCCGGGTCTCAAACAGATAGAAGAATGTCCTGAGAAGACGTTGCTTCTTGTCTTTACTTTCCTCCAGCCTCTGTTCTTCTAGAATGAAGTTCTTCAGCCAAGTGATAACATCTCTGGAGGCCTGAGCTGCTTGTTTGTCCAGGTATCCAGATAGTATTGACCTGGTGGTGCCGTCTGATAGACCACACAGGAAACGGAGGAACATCTCACCACGTCCATCAGGATAGGATTTGGCTTCTTCTAGTGAATTCTGTAACTTCTTAGTATAATTATCAGTATAATGGACCAAGGCAGAGAAGAATTCCTGAACAGTGAGATGTAAGAAGGAATAGGTCACAGGTTCCTCTGATTCCATCAGAAAACTTGATAAGAGCTTTGACTTATTGTCCACATAGAAAGAATCCAGATCTCGTTCCTCAAAAATAACCCTGTGATTCATGACTCCATGTTGTGCCATCCATCCGATGGACCGCAGGATCTTCTGAGCGTCACTTTTCTCCAGGCTGTGATTGGCCAGAATATTGGCAACAAATATGGCAAAGAGTTGTGTCACTGTTCTGGGTAATAATGTCACCTGCTGGTCACTACTGGTTGTCTGGAAGCTCCTGGATAATACAGTACAGATGATCCAGCAGTAGGACGGGAGGTAACAGAACGTGTACAAGGTGGCATTCTGCTTCACATAAGTAAAAGCCTTCTCTGACAGTTCAGGGTTGGAGAAGAAATTCTCAAAGTAAATCTTTCGTTCTTCTGGAAGAAACCCAGTGATCTCTACTATTCTCTGGAAAACTGTACAATCAATTGATGCCAGTCTGGTTGGACGACTGGTCATTAGGACAGAACAACCAGTAAGAAGAGACTTTCTCACCAAACTAACCACAATCTGACCACAATGTTCAGGCTGTTTAGGATGAGAGCACAAGTGACGTGATGTGAAATCCATTGTATGATTGCTTTCATCTAATCCATCAAATATAAAGAGAAGTTTCTCTGGATCTTGTAAGATGTTCTCCAGCTGCAACTCCAAATATGGGTACTGATGAAGGATCATGGTCTCCAGACTAACCTTATCCAGGCTATTAAGTTCCCGAAATTTGAAGAAAAAGACAAAAGAGAATCTTTGATAGAGATCGCCCTTCACCCAGTCATAGACAAACTTCTGCATCAGTGTGGTCTTCCCTACACCGGGCACTCCGCTCACCATTACCATATGTGGTACAAGTCTGGATCGGTGGCACCAACGGAACATCTTGTTGTGGGAAATTCGCTGCAATACATTTTGTTTTTTCTTTAAATATTCCTCATGTCTTGCCCCGGTCTCTATGAGCTCATTCTCAGAACGTTCCCTAAAGTGATTCGTGGAGACAATGACGAGGTTCACATAACGTGTAGAGAAGGAGAAACTTTCCTCTCCCTGGTCACATCTCGGAGGTTTGTGCTCTATAAATTTCTCAGTATTATTATGTAAATGTTTCTTGTGTCTCTTCTGGATATCTGTAGAAATAAAGGTGAAGATAAGAAACCAAAAAAATATTTTGTTGAAAAAATATCTCTAGTAAATTTCTTCCATGTTACATCTCCTCTAGGTTTCTTCACAGGTTTCTAGATAAATTATAAAACTGTTGTCATAGGTGTAAAGTGTCTAAAATAAAAACTCAAATTATAGAAAAGAAAACAGCAGTCGCCCTTCTAGAGGCAAAAGAAAATAAGGAAGAATAAGACATATATGTATATTTATATTGGGGAAGGTAGCTCAGTAGAAGCAGTGGTGATCCAAACAGTCAAGACAGGACACAATATATGAAGCCAGTGGTTGCAGTTGAACAGGGAAACAAGTACAAACAGCATCTTCCAAATGGGGGTAGTAGTGTCCAATCTCCCAGCCTTGGTTTTAGGAGAGTACCCAGGGATGATGATACAGACTCTATGGCAGACTTCTCCTCCAACTACTCCCCCTCTCCTGGCTATGGATTCTAGGGATGGTAGTGCAAGAAGTCCTGAGAGGGATCCGGTTACCTTTGCTTTGGCCCTGTTTCCTAGACACACATTCCCTTATGGAAGCTTGATGTTAGAATAGAGGAGGAAATGTACAAGTACATGATGATGATGATGATGACCATGCGTTAGGAGTGGATGAAACCTATAAGGAAAATTATGAGGCAAAGGAGTAGGATGGTCTTGCTCACTTCCCTTGCCAGTGCCACTACCAATTCTGTTTTGCCAAAAGAGCTGACAATGCCTTTTTATGTGAGTATGTAGAGATGTTGCTCCTACATTTGGTCCTGCACAACCATGGCTTATTTTCTACTTGTAGATCTTGTCATTGATTTGTATTTTGATAATGTAGAAAAAAAATTCTGACATGGGAGAAGATCTCACCAACACCTGCAACACTGAAACGTGTTTGTCACCACCACCACCATTCAAGCTTTTTTTGTGTGTTTATTTCAGTGCTGCCACCACCTACTCCCTCTGATGACATCTTGTCACCCTAACCTGGTTGCCAGATCCTATCCCCAACAGAACTATCAATGGCAGTGTCATTGTGCTTGCCAGTTGTTGAAATTCTTGCACACCCTCATTATTTCCATTCCTAGATTTACCACTAGTGCCCCTAACAACTACCAGAATCAAACCCCCTGCCATTACTACCTCCTCCATTAACAGTCATGTCTTCTATCTAAGCCTTCTCCAAATCCAAAAAATTCTGAACATTTTCATTCTATTCATCAAGAAGGGGAAGACTCTGACTAGGTTGAAAATAAAGAAGACCTGTTTGACAATGAAGAAATCCAGCCAGGAAATTATATGTTACAACATCAAAGAAAGAGAATATTTAGAACTCATCATAGCTGTCAGATGTCATATCCTGCTGTGACTGATAGGAGAGAGCCAAGTAATCAAAAACTTCATCTTCATTCATAAGAAGTACAACAATCGTGCAGCTACTAGTGGCTCTTCCCCGACCAGACATTGTATTGCTGTTGCCATCCACATTCTAATTGTATGTACTTGCGGGGGTGGATGCTGTGACACTAGCACAAGTGTTACATCATCCTCCTTCATTTGACTGGACAGCTTATATAATAGTGACTGACAGCTGATCACTAGAATGTAAATAAATGGAACAAAAAGAACAGTGTTATTGCTATGGTGATTTTTATAAAGGATTAGCTGCAGGTCTCACAATCTGGATGTCAGTGAATGTTATTTTTTCTCATCTCTAATCTTAATCCATTTCCTCGCTGATAGAACATATACCAGAAAAATTTTTGGCTCCTGGCATAGTACCTTTGGTATTTTCTCCCCACAATGTTTTGGCACTGTATGTTTTGGTATTTTAGGGTTTCAGTAGTAGTCACAGTCAGTGGCGTAACTAGGTATAGTGGGGCCCTGTGGTGAACTTTTGACATGGCCCACCACCCTTCTGACCGACACCGAAGACCTCGACCGACCCCCTCCTCCACACTCTATTATGACCCATAGTGACCCCTACACACAGTATTATTATTTATTTTTTTTTTTTATGTAGATTGTGAGCCCCACATAGAGCTCACAATGTACATTATTCCCTATCAGTATGTCTTTTTGGAATATGGGGTGAAAATCCATGCAAACACGGGGAGAACATACAAACTCCTTGCAGATGGTTTTTTGCCCTTGGCGGGATTTAAACACCAGGACCAGCGCTGCAAGGCTGCAGTGCTAACCACTGAGACACCATGTGGCCCCTTTGCCCACAGTATTATGTCCCTTAGTGGCCCCTGCACATAGTATTATGTCCCATAGTGGCCCCTGCACACAGTATTACGCCCCATAGTGGCCCCTGCACACAGTATTATGTCCTATAGTGGCCCCTGCACACAGTATTATACCCCATAGTGGCCCCTGCACACAGTATTATGTCCCACTGTGGACACCCATAAACAATTATTATACTCTGGGGTCTTTTCTCCCAGCTCCACTGCAGTCCTCTGCTGTCATCCATCTTCAATGACGTCGGACGTCACATGACCCGGGATGCAGGCCAGGGTCATGTGATGTCAGAGACGTTAGACAACTAGGCCTGAAGCCTGGCAGGATCGTGGAAAGGTAAGTAACAGTGTTTTTTATATTATCTTACCTCTCCCGGGCCTCCGATCATTATACTCAGGGGTCTGAAAAGACCCCCGAGTATAATAATAGTGTAAGTAAATAGGGCCCATTTCCGGCTGGAGTAACTCCAGCCAGTAATGGTCTATTAAGAAAAAAGAAAAGACCGCAGCGGTAGCGGCTGTCGCCTGGCCCCTACTGTCTCGGGCCCTGTGGCAGTCACATCCGCTGCTTCCCCGGTAGTTACGCCACTAGTCACAGTGTGCTCTGGGTATGGATGTTTTTTGTTTTTTTTCCATAGGCCTCTCAACAGTGGCATAATGATCACATTTACAGGGAGTGGATGGAGGATACAGGGCACACCGCCAGATGTAAATGGCCGGAGTCCCAGCCAACAGTCAGCCCATGGGAGGTGACTAAAAAAAAAAAAAAAAAAAAAAAAACTAATACTACTCCACTTTTGAGCTCAGCATTCTTTCCGGGGCTCTTTCTCCCAGTGACTGAGGTCATCACGCTCCACGTGACCACTGAGGCCCAATCACAGGCCCCAGCATTGATGTCTGGTGCAAGAGACCAAACAGAAGAGGACCCAGGAAGATGCTAAATACAACCGGAAGCAGCAAGGATTCCCAGGAGAGGTGAGGCAAGGCGAGTTTAAATGTTTATTTTTAATAATATATAATAAAATTTTTAATAATTTTCTCTAGGTCTCTACTTATTATACTTTTGTGTCTGAGGAGACCCCAGAGTAAACTAGCCACTGTGTAGCATATAATACTATGTGGGGCCACTGCAGAGCATATTATACTGTGTGGAGGCCACTGCAGAGCATATGTGTGGGGGACACTGTGGAGCATATAGTACTGTGTGAGGACCACTGTGGAACATATTATACTATGTTGGGGCCACTAAGAAGCATATTATACTGTGTGGTGGCCAATTTGGAGCATATTATACTGTTTGGGGGGCCAAAGTGGAGCATATTATATTGTGTGCAGCCAATGTGGAGCATAATATGCAGTCACAGTAACGTTTATGTGCCAGGTGCTTCACTACTCACTCACCATATTATTGATAACTGCAGTTGTGGGTACTAAAGCTGTATCCCTTTGAAGCATCTGAGATAATGCTGCAGCACTCGTAACTGTCACTATCAAGAATATGCTCTAGGAAGTTGGTAGGGGTCCCAGAAAAAAAGTTTGCACCCGGGTCCACAATACTTTAGTTATGACACTGTTTCTCAATTAGCCTTCAAAAACAATACGGAATATACAGCAAACAGAGGCGTAACATGAAACCCCTGGGCCCCAATGCAGTCTTCTCCTCAAAAAATCTCCCATAGAAGTCCATAAAACATCTGCAATGCCCAGACTGCAAGGTGGGAAACACAGTAGCTCAGTGGTTAACAATGCAGCCTTGCAGCACTGGGGTCCAACCAAAGAAAACATCTGCAAGGGTTTCCTTCAGGTACTCTGGTTTCCTCACACACACCAGAGACCTCCTGGTAGGAAATGTAGATTGTGAGCCCCAAATAGGACAGTGACTAACAATATCTGTAAAGTGCTGTGGAATATCATGGCTCTATATAAATAATAATAATAATAATAATAATAATAATAATAATAATGTGCAGGTTCCAGAAAGGGTGTTTAATATGACCTGTGGTGTATGTTTTGGATTGTAGCTATGGGGTCATCCAAAATTACCCTCACAGTTTCTGTCACCCACACTAGAACCAAAACAGTCAGCAGAGCGATGGCCGATCTCCTGACTACATAATGACACTGGGAATACCTATTATCGGCAAGTCTGACCATTGTACTCCGGCTTCCACCTCCTCACTAATCCTAAGGACAACAACTCATCACCTCCTAACAAGAATGAGGACACAAGACAGAATATCATCAGAAATACTGAAACCCCTCCAATATTTATATATCCCAGAGTAAAGTGTGTTAGCAGGACGTCTTACTGAGCAGCACCTTCTCCTGCAGGCCGTCTGCTGTATCTGTATTAGTTATAGAGTATATATATATACAGTGTGCACTTACCTGTCAGTTCAGGGGTTAGTTGGTGTCCGTCTTCATCCAGTAGGATTTGCTCCACCAGAGTGTCACCTAATAAGAGATGACAGATTAGTAGGGTTTTCTGGTGTATAGATGTCCAGATATCATATAACTATGGGATTATACAGTGACCGGGACAAGGTGTAATGTTCCTAAAGGCAGAACTGAGAAGAACGTCCCGGCCCCCCGCACACCCATTGTACCCCGATCACTGAAGTCCAATAATTTAGTGTCGCAGGCTCTGGTGTCCGGTCTTCAGGGTCGAACTGGCCCACAGAGGGAACGGTGAATTCCCTGGTGGGCCTCGTACCTTTAGGGGACCCTACCGCACCCCCACTGCTTTTTTTTTTTTAATTTAAATAGGCAGTGGTGGTGCAGTAAGGCCCCTGTACACTTACTTTTCCCCGCTTCTGGCCAGGGGCCCGCCCATAGGCTGTGCATTACGTCATTGTGAAGTAATGTGCAGCACACAGGACCCAGGCTGAAGCAGGAAAAGGAGAGGCCACAAGCAGGATCGGGGAAAGGTAAGGGATACAGCCAGATTCTCCAGAGATGCACAAATGGATTCCCTGTCTCAGAACTGTCTCTCGATGACCCTGAGGCATGAAGTAGTCTTCCTAGAGGTTGTACTAGCGGCTGTTAGAGTCCAGTCTGGGTCTTCCCTCTGCACAGCTCAACATGAACTGTGCAGGGTGGCTGCTAACTCTAGACTGCCTGTAACGGTTGCCGGGAAGACTATAGTCTTCTACAATCCTGCCCAGTGGCCTGTGATTGGCCAAGGGTGAACCAAGGTATTGGTTTTGAACTGCAAGGGCGGGAAATAACAGGGGTAGCTGCAAAACAATGACATTTAGCATAGAACATATAATACAGGACAAACCAACATACCCTGGAGGCACAATAGACAAACACGAAAATAACAACTACTCCAGGATGCTGCACCCCAAAACAATATAATGGCCCCATTAGTGTCTGTTCCCCATACCCTTTAAAGAAATTTTCCATAAATTGGAGCAATCACTGTGACGGCCAAGGAGGTGTAAAACATTAAAAAGTATACTCACCTGTCCCCAGCATCCTGTTTCTCCCGTCCTGTGTCTGTTCAGTCTCGTTGCAACACCTAATTTCTGGAAATCCTGTACCTAACCCATCTTAGCAGTCACATAAGGTGCAGGACTGACAGCAAGAAGGTGCCGGCATGAGACTGAATGGACACTGGCAGAGGACAAAGTAGCACGGGGACAGGTGAATATTAGAGATGAGACAGTAGTATTTGATTGAATACCTCACCGCCATAGGAATGAATGTAAGCGGGCGAACACCAAGGGGTTAAGCGCAATGAATATTCGATGCGCTCAACTCCTTGGTGTTCGGCCGCTTACACGCATTCCTATGGCGGCGAGGTATTCGATTGAATACTACTCGCACAATGCTATGTACATGACGGACACATCACATACACAATGTTACCTATATGACGGACACATCACATACACAATGTTAACTGTATGACGGACACATCACATACACAATGTTAACTGTATGACGGACACATCACATACACAATGTTACCTGTATGACACATCACATACACAATGTTACCTGTATGACACATCTCATACACAATGTTACCTGTATGATACATCACATACACAATGTTACCTGTATGACACATCACATACACAAGGTTACCTGTATGACACATCTCATACACAATGTTACCTGTATGACACATCACATACACAATGTTACCTGTATGACACATCGCATACACAAGGTTACCTGTATGATACATCTCATACACAATGTTACCTGTATGACGGACACATCACATACACAATGTTAACTGTATGACACATCGCATACACAATGTTACCTGTATGACACATCACATACACAATGTTACCTGTATGATGGACACATCACATACACATTGTTAACTGTATGACACATCGCATCCACAATGTTACCCATATGACAGACACATCGCATACACAATGTTACCTGTATGACACATCACATACACAATGTTACCTGTATGACACATCGCATACACAATGTTACCTGTATAACAGACACATCACATACACAATGTTACCTGTATGACACATCACATACACAATGTTACCTGTATGACACATCTCATACACAATGTTACCTGTATGATACATCACATACACAATGTTACCTGTAAGACGGACACATCACATACACAATGTTACCTGTATGATGGACACATCACATACACATTGTTATCTGTATGATGGACACATCACATACACATTGTTATCTGTATGACAGACACATCACATACACAATGTTACTTGTATGATGTACACATCACATACACAATGTTACCTGTATGACGGACACATCGCATACACAATGTTACCTGTATGACACATCACATACACAATGTTACCTGTATGACGGACACATCACATACACAATGTTACCTGTATGACGGACACATCACATACACAATGTTACCTGTATGACACATCACATAAACAATGTTACCTGTATGTCGGACACATCACATACACAATGTTACCTGTATGGCGGACACATCCCATACACAATGTTACCTGTATGACGGACACATCACATACACATCACCTGTATGACGGAGTTCCTCCAGTACAGCCTGCAGGGCGGGGGTACCATGATCCTTCTGTAAGACATATAGACTGACCCACAATGCTATCACAGCTTCCCTTCCTCTCTGGAAAATATCCTGTAGTAAAGTCCGGGCCAATGTTTTTCTATCATTTTCTAGAGTCAGGTATTTCTAGAAAACAGATAAGTGACACATAAGGGCTATTATACAGAATAGAAAGGGTTCACACACTTATATTCAGTGTCAGTTTTCCTATAAATTTATGGAATGATTGTGGAGAAAATCCTTCCGGCAGCACAAGTAACCATCAGATTATTCCCAGAATCTAATGACCCCCTCATGTATATGCAGTGGCGTAACTAGGAATGGCGGGGCCCCGTGGCGAACTTTTGACATGGCCCCCCCCCATCCCAACTGGCGCCGAAAACCTCGACCGACCCCCTCCTCCACACTCTATTATGTCCCTTACTGGCCCCTGCACACAGTATTAACCCCAATAGTGTCCCCTGCACACAGTATTAACCCCAATAGTGTCTCCTGCACACAGTATTAACCCCAATATTGTCCCCTGCACACAGTATTAACCCCAATAGTGTCCCCTGCACACAGTATTAACCCCTATAGTGTCCCCTGCACACAGTATTATCCCCAATAGTGTCCCCTGCACACAGTATTAACCCCAATAGTGTCCCCTGCACACAGTATTAACCCCAATAGTGTCCCCTGCACACAGTATTAACCCCAATAGTGTCTCCTGCACACAGTATTAACCCCAATAGTGTCCCCTGCACACAGTATTAACCCCAATAGTGTCCCCTGCACACAGTATTAACCCCAATAGTGTCTCCTGCACACAGTATTAACCCCAATAGTGTCTCCTGCACACAGTATTAACCCCAATAGTGTCCCTCTGTGGACACCCATAAACAATTATTATACTCTGGGGTCTTTTCAGACCCCAGAGTATAATAATCGGAGACCCGGGGAATAAAAACATAAAAAAAACAACCCACTGTTGCTTCTTACCTGTTCCCCGACTCCTGTGCTGTGCTGTCCTCCTCTCGCGTCCTTCATTAATGACGTCGGACGTCACATGACCCGGGAAGCATGCCGGGTTCATGTGACGTCAGAGACATCAGACAACAGTAGGACGGAGGCCTGGCAGGATCGCAGAGAGGTAAGTAACATTGTTTGTTCCCTTACCTCTCCCGATCCGCTGGTCATTATACTCGGGGGTCTGCAAAGACCCCCGAGTATAATGATAGCCCCTGTGGGGCCCGCGGTGTCACTTGCCGATCCCGGCCCAGCCAGGATCGGCAAGTGAATAGGGCCCGTAACTGCCTATTTTTAAAAAAACCGCAGCGGTAGCGGCTGTCACCGGGCCCCCTAATGGCCCGGGCCCTGTGGCAGCTGCTACTGCTGCTACCACGGTAGTTACGCCCCTGTGTATATGTGTGGTGGGGGGATTACTGGGAACACCACGCCAAGCTGTTTGAGGTTCAGCTCGAGATCATTAGTCCATTTCCCTACTTTGCCATCTGTTTGTCCAGGGGAAATAAAAACTGCTTTGCTGGAGCCGGAAAGGGCAATCTCCCATTCTGTAGACATAAAACCACTGAAGCGAATGGACCAGTAATGTAAGCACAACATAGGACTAACAGGATTGGGTAATTTGTATATAGAACAAACCATATTAAAGGGAATCTATGTAGTGTCTCAGTGCACTCCTTCCTGCCATGATAGGAGTAGTTGTAGTATGGTATGTAATGTTTCTCACAATGCATCAATACTGGGTATCACTATCTATTGTATAATCTGTATTTCCTGTGACATATATGTGACCCCCTCACAGGAGTTACTAATGGTTATTTGGCCATATAAGTGCCTTACATGTTATGATAGTTTGTATATGTCGCCATGTTCATTCTGTGTTCATTTGTGTAATGTTGTTAAGCTGTTGTTCTCTGGTATCACTGGTCTTAGTGAGCTGTGGTCTCCATAGCAACACACACTATAGTAGGTGGATCTGTAGCTGGAACAGGAAATAGTCATAGCAGGGACAGGAAGTAGTATTCTGTAAGCAGCCAGGGAAGGAGAAGCAAGGAGAAGTGTGGCAGCAGCCATCTTGTGTGTAAGACACTGTGTGTTGTGATGAAAGGCCACAGCAGCAGCAGCAGCAGGGCAGAGAAGCTGTGACAGCGCCCCCATCACTATCAGTAAGAGGACAGGATTACATCAGGCTAAGCAGAGCTACAACCCTGGCAGCCTGCACCTACCTCTACAAGGTAATGGAACATCTGCAGGGAACCAGAAGCTGGACCTGCAGATATCTTAGACTCTCTGCTAATACATGGGAAGGTGTCAGCCAGCTACAAGCCCCTGTGCCACAGCTCACTGCTACAGGACAAGTGACCAGCAGATGCCTGTTACAATAAAGCAGTGAGCACTTCTACTGATCCTGGCCTGGACATTGCCTTCCTTGCAGCTAAGCCCTGGGCACAAGCTACTAGTGTCACAGGGTGACTAATGCTATCACAGTCTCAGAACACTTCCCACTGACAAGTGTGTGATGTGATACTAACAGTGGTAAAAGGAGATAATTCTGTAATGAAAAATTCTATTGCAGTAATTCTTTTTGACCACAAGGTGCCGCTGTGTTAGGTAAAGGAAGAACCAGGAAGTGACGAGTTCAGGAAGTGAACTGGTGTAGTGTGTGAGGAGAAGCTGGCTGTTGAGCAGTGAGAGGTCTGAATGACAATCGTTCGCCATCCGCTGCCGTACTACGCTTGTTTCAGGCCAGAGCCAGCTCTGGAGAAGCCTGGACCTGTTGCTGGTTCCCATGTCAGGAGAGTTGGAGAAGGTTGCGGTACAGACGCCGCGGAGTGGATGAAAAGAAGGACCGGCCCTTGTGACACCGTGTTCCAGTTGCCTGAAGGCAAAGAAATTCCTGTTTCCTTCGGAAAATCCATCTGACTGTTCGCCCCCTTGCTAACCCGGGTAAGCGGAGCTCCGATTCACCTTTCATAAGGGTGAATAGTGTATACACGCAGTAAATAGTTTTTGGCGATAAAAACATAGCATAGACTGGTTCCGGCCATTTTGCTTTAAAGTGAGTTCCATCCAAACGGAGATACAGCACGTGTTGTCCTGCTATTCAAAAGAGACACTATATCCTGGATTATAGTACCAGAAGTACGTCATAAGAGGAGTTATTTGGTTCACTGGGACTTGTGCAGCTAAGCACCAACTTCTGATACAACAAAACCGGTTGCTGAAGTCCTCCCTGCAGGGTTGGGGTAGTGTGTCGAAATGTGGATATTGGGGAGTGGGTAAGTTAAATAGTAAACTCTGATATTGTTAACCCCGGTGTGACACCGAAGGTGATCTTCCTCTGCACACTTACATTGTTTTGTTAGCTTGGTATTAACAGGTAAATTGCAGCTGCTTTATATAGGTAGCCGCTAGTTAATGGCATAGTTCACTAGTTCTGACATATTAGGTCACGGTGCAGTGTCACTCAGGGGTCTCGGCCCTCGGCTGAGTGTCTTGTACTTATTGATTTCATCAGGCCCGTTAGCCTGGAGTTCACCCAAAAGGGTATAGAGTAAAATTTAGGTTTCTTACTTCGTGTCTGGTGTGTTTGTGTCTGTCCGTGGAACCGCTGTATCCTAGAAGTTCCTGCAAGAGCCCCGGTAGCCAGTCAGCTGCCGTGTCTCTCCCCTTCCCCCCCTTACATTTTTGGCGTAGTCGGCAGGATACGGTGCCACCATGGACATGGACAACGCATCAGGGGACGCGTCTTTGGTGGACGCGGACCGTGTGCCTAATGGCGGAATGGCTGCAGGTGCTGTCCTCCCGCCTGTTGTACCTACCCTTGCACCGACAGCCCCAGTCAGGTGTTTACCAGCAGGTGCCATCTTAAACCAACTGACTAAATTTGACGGACATAACATGTTGCTGACCGATTGGACTGAACGACTGAGGAGTGTGATTAAACTGTGTAATCTAGCCCCCGAACTCCAACCGGAGGTAGCGATAAATGCTCTGGAAGGGAATGCCCGACGGACAATCACATTACTGCCAGAATCCCAGAGGAGTACGGTGACAGACATAATAAACAGGTTGGAGAAGGTTTACGGGAACCGTGCCCCGTCAGTCAATTTACTTGCCCGGTTTGTTAAATCGGAGACAGGGGGAGGGGGAGACCGTCCCTGAGTATGCTAATGAACTACAGGGGTTGTTAGCTGATGTCCGGAGGGCCGAATCCCACGCCCAGCGTGCCCCTGAGGAAGATGACGAGCTGTTGAGGGATTATTTTATTCGGGGATTATGCTTGAGTACGGTGAGGCGGGAATTACAGAACCGCGTGCTGGCGGACAAGACCCTGACCTTTGTCCAGATTCTGGAGGAGACCATCGCCAGGACTCAAATGGAGGAGCCAGAGGTGGGTCAGGTCGCCATGCAGAGAGCGGGAAGGGTGATGACCACTGCTATAGGGGGCGAGGCAGAGGCCCAGATGAGAGAAATGCAGCGCACTATATATGTGCTAACCCAACAATTGAGCCAGGTGCAGATTAGGGTACGGACTCCTGCTGCTGGGGATCCGTTACCAACCCCCTCAGACGGGCCCCCATGTCAATGCTCAGCAAGACCCCCCATGTGGCAAACAGAGGAACCACAGGGAAGGCCATCTCCATCACGGCCGTGGTATCGCTCTCCTCCCGACCCCCAACTGCGACAAAGGCCACCACCTCGGGAGCGGGACTATAGCAATGTCCAATGTTGGCAATGTCAAGAGTTCGGGCATATCTCAAGGAATTGCCCAGGACCGAGAAGGGCCAGGCCTAGCAACACACCGCCGTTAAACGGGAGACCTCCGCGATAAGAGGGCACACCGCGGGGGTATCAGGGGGCCCAAGTGCTCCAAAAAGCCCACATGATTTGATCGCAAAAAGCCCCGTGCTGGAAGTGAGTTTTGAGGGAAAGAAGGTCCCCTGCCTAGTGGATACAGGTTCTGAAGTGACAACAATGCCCTTAGACTATTTTGAACGGCATCATGGCCACCTTATGCGACCAAATACCGGAATGGTTATCCGACTGAGAGTGGCAGATAATGGAACTATCCCTGTGCATGGGGTAGTCTGGATGCGACTCCGGGCCTGTGGCTAAGAATTAGGAGTCAAGGGAGTTATCCTTGTCAAGTCTACCTACCTGCCGGGGGTCCCGGTGATTCTAGGCATGAATGTGTTGCGAGACCTGAACCACGTGCTTTTCACCAAGAAAGGACCGGAGTACTGGAAGCAGACTACGGCACATAGGCCAACACAGCAAGTTTTCCGGCAAATTGTCCAGACTTGCCGAATTCAGAAGGGACTCACTGAAAACCGCCGGCTGGGGGCGGTGTATACCCCGAATGGTGCGCCCGTAAAAATACCTCCCCGGCAGGAACGGATGTTGATATTGCCCGTGGGGACCAATCTGAATGTGGATGGATTGGATGTCAAGCTGGAACCGGTAGAGCAGTGTGAAGAGATAACTGGTGTGATGTTTGGGCGAGTGGTGGCCACAGTCCGAAACGGGCGAGTGCCGATGCGGTGCGTGAATCTACAGGATCACAAAGTGACCCTACCAAGGAGAGTCAAGGTTGCCAAAGTCTTCCTACACCAGGGTGAGACAGCCCGGAGAAGACCCTTTACTCTTAGGGAAGAGAGAGGGGACATTTGGACCTTGGCGGTACAGATGGAGCAACCTGAAAAACCCACACCCGAGTGGAATGGGAGGAAGATCCTGGAAATGATGGGGATAAACCGGCCCTCTCTGAGTCCAGATCAAGTACGGCTAGTGGAAGAGGCCTTATGGGAGTTCCAAGCTGCATTTTCTAGGCATGACGAAGACTTTGGCTGTACGTCTGCTATCGAGCACCGAATACCGACTGGGGATACGGCCCCAATCCGTGAAAGGTATCGACAGATCCCACCAAACATGTACCAAGAAGTGAAGGAGATGTTACATCAAATGTTGGATAATGGCGTGGTACAACCAAGTCAAAGTCCGTGGGCTGCCCCAGTGGTGCTGGTCCGAAAAAAAGACGGCACCCTACGCTTCTGTGTCGACTACCGGAAGCTGAATGCACAGACAGTGAGAGACTCTTATCCCTTGCCGCGGATCGAGGAATCCTTATCCGCATTGGGAAAGGCGAGATACTTCTCATCCCTAGACCTGGCGAGCGGATACTGGCAAGTGCCAATGGCAGCAGAAAACAGACAGAAAACAGCGTTCATCTTGCCGATGGGCTTGTATGAGTTCAGAAGGATGCCCTTTGGATTGTCCAATGCCCCCGGCATGTTCCAAAGACTCATGGAGTATTGTCTTGGTGACCTAAACTTTGAGTCGGTGCTCATCTATCTGGACGATATTGTGGTCTTCGGATCGTCCTTCGAACAACATCTTCAGAGGCTGAGACAAGTCCTGAAGCGCCTGATGGAGCATGGGCTCAAGGTCAAGCCCAAGAAGTGCCAGCTGTTCCAGACACAGATTGAGTACCTGGGGCACATTGTCTCTGCTGAAGGGGTGCAACCAGCAAGCAGCAAGGTGGAAGCGGTACAATGCTGGCCTGTCCCAAGAACCCTCAGGGAACTTCGCGCATTCTTGGGCCTAACTGGATATTACCGGCGCTTCATAAGAAATTTTTCAAAGAAGGCAGGACCGCTGAACGAATTGCTGAGGGGGACCTCCCGGGGGCCAAAGAACCAGCCCATTCCATGGGGAGAGAAACAACAACAGGCGTTCGAGGAGTTGAAGGAAGCCCTGACGAGTGCACCAATACTCGCCTAAGCGCAGTTTGACAAGCCCTTCATGTTATACACAGATGGGAGTCTCCATGGCCTAGGTGCGGTGCTTGCCCAAGAACAAGATGGCCGCGAGAGGGTCATAGCCTACGGAAGCTGGTCCCTGAGGGAGACAGAGAGGAACTTTGACAACTATAGTTCATTCAAGCTGGAACTACTGGCCCTAGTGTGGGCCATGACGGAGAAATTCTCAGAATACTTGACAGGAGTGGAAGTGACTGTTATGACCGACAACAATCCCTTGGCGCACCTAGACAACGCAAAGTTGGGTGCTTTGGAGCAACGATGGATGGCCAGGTTGTCCAGGTACAAGTACAAGATCAAGTGTCGATCCGGTAGAGAAAATGCAAATGCGGATGCTCTGTCTCAAGTGACGCCGGATGACTCCGGACGAGATAAGGATGGAGAGTTGGAAGACTCAGAGGTTCCCCACTTGGGTAGAATACCCTTGTTTGTGATACTGACACGGACAAGTGGGGTGGTGACAGACCGGCCAGTGTTGCTTGGGAAAACCCATGGAGATTGGGTATATGCTCAGAATGATGACGTGACCCTAAGAAAGATCAAGCAGTGGGTAATGGCAAAGGAGTGGTCTACCCCGATGGAGCGCAAACGCTTGCCACCTATGGGGGCAAGAGTAATGCAACAGTGGGATAGACTGAAGTGTGAGGATGGGTTACTGTACCGTAAAGTATATTTAGAGACTGAGTTGGAGGTGAGATGGCAACTAGTAATACCACGTACCAGTGCCAGGGAAGTTGCCCGTGAGGCTCATGTGAGAGGGGCCCACTTTGGCCCTGATAAAACGTTCAAGTGGCTCCAGCGATTTGTCTATTGTCCTGGCCTTGAGAGGACAGTACAGGACATGTGTCAAGCCTGCAGGGCCTGTGAGCTCGCTAAACCCCCAGAACAAAGGGCCCCCACTCAGACGATTAGGACCACTGCGCCGTTGGAGGTGCTGATGATTGATTATGTCCTGATAGGACACTCCAACAGCGGACATCAGTACTGTTTGGTAATGACCGACCACTTTACCAAGTTTGCAGTAGTAGTAGCTACGAAAGATCAGACTACCGAACCTGCCGCCAGGGCTGTGTGTAAGCAGTTCATCCAAGTGTATGGGTGCCCCACTCGTATTCACTCAGATCAGGGGGCATGTTTTCAGGGGCGGCTCATGTCGGAGTTGTATCGGGTGTATGGTATCCACAGATCCCGGACGACTCCTTATCACCCAGAGGGGAATGGGGCCTGTGAGCGATTCAATCGCACCCTCCTCCAGATGTTGCGAACGTTGGAGAAAGATCAAAAAGCTCGGTGGCCAGAGAGCTTAGCTGAGTTGCTCTGGGCCTATAATAATCGGGTCCATAGTACCACCGGCTACACGCCATACCTGATACTGTTTGGGCGTCCCGGACGGGAGATTGAAGAACTGAACTTGACAAATCCTGAGAGAGAGGGCGCTCGCTCACCCAATGACTGGGTAGAACTACACCGTCGAAAATTGCAGACCATACACCGGTTGGTGATTAACAAAACCCGACTGTCCAGTCACCCCGACAAGACCCCGGTTCAACATGAACCCTTCCAACCTGGGGATAGGGTGTTAGTAAGGGCCAAGAGACCCTCGGGAAAGTTGGATGATCGGTGGGAGGCAATGCCATATCAAGTAAAACGAAGGGTCATCCCTGACGGACCAGTGTATGAGATAGAGCCTGAAAGGGGTGAAGGAGTTACCCGGACTCTTCACCGTAATATGCTCAGACCTTGTAATTCAGAGACTCCCACAACAGAGACTGAGGTGCCTCGGTTGAATCCAACAGCCCCAACCTTCACACCTACTGCACAGATTGATCCCGATGAGTGGTGGGATGTACCAGTTCCCATGTCTGAAACGGTTCCAGCCGTGGTGATCTTACCTCCACGGGAGGGGACGACACTAATGACTGCTCCTGTACAGGAACCTGAGCCGACCTGTGGGAACGAAGTGACTGACGCCCCGACTTTACGCAGAACGCCAAGGTCTAATGCTGGGGTTCCCCCACAGCGATATGCCCAGGATGAGTTTGTCTGGGGAGGTCTGTCGAGGATGCCGACCTCTAGTGGGGTGGGGTGTCACGGAGTGACTAATGCTATCACAGTCTCAGAACACTTCCCACTGACAAGTGTGTGATGTGATAATAATAGTGGTAAAAGGAGATAATTCTGTAATGAAAAATTCTATTGTAGTAATTCTTTTTGACCACAAGATGCCACTGTGTTAGGTAAAGGAAGAACCAGGAAGTGACGAGTTCAGTAAGTGAACTGGTGTAGTGTGTGAGGAGAAGCTGGCTGTTGAGCAGTGAGAGGTCTGAGTGACAATCGTTTGCCATCCGCTGCCGTACTACGCTTGTTTCAGGCCAGAGCCAACTCTGGAGAAGCCCGGACCTGTTGCTGGATCCTATGTCAGGAGAGTTGGAGACGGTTGCGGTACAGACACCGCGGAGCAGATGAAAAGAAAAGCCCTTGTGACACCGTGTTCCAGTTGTCTGGAGGCAAAGAAATTCCTGTTTCCTTCGGAAAATCCATCTGACTGTTCGCCCCCTTGCTAACCCGGGTAAGCGGAGCTCCGATTCACCTTTCATAAGGGTGAATAGTGTATACACTCAGTAAATAGTTTTTGGCGCCAAAAACCTAGCATAGACTGGTTCCGGCCATTTTGCTTTAAAGAGAGTTCTATCTAAACGGAGATACAGCACGTGTTGTCCTGCTATTCAAAAGAGACACTATATCCTGGATTATAGTACCAGAAGTACGTCATTAGAGGAGTTATTTGGTTCACTGAGACTTGTGCAGCTAAGCACCAACTTCTGATAAAACAAAACGGTTGCTGAAGTCCTTCCTGCAGGGTTGGGGTAGTGTGTTGAAATGTGGACATTGGGGAGTGGGTAAGTTAAATAGTAAACTGTGATATTGTTAACCCCGGTGTGATACCGCAGGTGATCTTCCTCTGCATACTCACATTGTTTTGTTAGCTTGGTATTAACAGGTAAATTGCAGCTGCTTTATATAGGTAGCCGCTAGTTAATGGCATAGTTCACTAGTTCTGACATATTAGGTCACGGTGCAGTGTCACTCAGGGGTCTCGGCCCTCGGCTGAGTGTCTTGTAATTATTGATTTCATCAGGCCTGTTAGCCTGGACTTTACCCAAAAAGGGTATAGAGTAAAATTTAGGTTTCTTACTTCGTGTCTGGTGTTTTTGTGTCTGTCCGTGGAACCGCTGTATCCTAAAAGTTCCTGCAAGAGCCCCGGTAGCCAGTCGGCTGCCGTGTCTCTCCCCTCCCCCCCCCTTACACTAGCTGGAGGGGAGCACTGACACCCACTCACCATCTCAACCCAGGGACCTGCGGGTGTCTCCTTAATCCAACTGGCGTCACATCTAACTGGCTGTATCTATTACCCTGTGCACCTCTCCTGGGAGTTCTGGTGCCTATAAGGTCACCGTGACAGTCCAGCCTCCTGCACGGTTCTCCCAGGGTGGTCTCACATACACTATATTTATTACCATGTACTACTCTACTGACACCTATGGGTCACTCTATGTAGGTGCATGTGATGGTAAGATCCCAGTCACTCCATACACAGCACAAGCTTTCTACAAAGTAGCTTCTAGCAAGCTGTGGGTGGAGCCTTTAGTCCCGCCTTCCTCTTAGCAGGGGTCAGGAAATCCAGCCATGTTCTAGAGAATGTAGTGTGTAAGGTAACAGCACCTGCTGCTAGTATAACTCCAAGTAGGATTTTCAGCTTATTCCTGGCAAACCAGAGAGCTGCATGGTGAATCACAGGGCCCATGTAATGCACAGGTTCTCCTAGGACCATTCGCCAGTCCATTCAGAGGAGATCACAAGCACACTTCTACTGCCTCCAAGAAACACCCTGAATCCTCCTCACTAACACCCGCTATATTGTACATGATATTATATCACTGTGAGTTATTCCTGCATTTTATGGAAGTTCTCCTCAGTTAAGCAACTAAAGGTAAACAAAGGACTGTCTTTTGCTATACTACTTTTGAAAACTGACTTGCTGTGAGTCCTATGAGAAGTAAAATAAAATAAGATAATTCTTTAATAGTCCCACCATGGGGAAATTCAGTGTGATACAGAATAGAAGATAGAAAATATACTAAGAGATATAGCAACTAGGAAGAGAAAAGAAAGACTCAGGATCATTTAGTTCTCTGTGCGGAGTGATCTCCGCTTGGTCTGATGTAGATTATACAGCCTGACCAAGTTGAGAACAAGGATCTCCAATAGCTCCTTCTCACACTTGGGGTGAAGCAGTTTGTCACTGACAGTAGCGGACAGTGCTATCATGGTATCATAGACAGGGTGGGAGTTATTCTCCAGCATGGAGCTCACCATGGACATGGACCATTATACAGTGACCCTTATATATTATATTATACAGTCACCCCCATATATTATATTATACACTCACCCCATATATTATATTGTGTTATATTATACAGTCACCCCATATGTTATATTGTATTATATTATACAGTCACCCCATATATTATATTGTATTATATTATACACTCACCCCATATATTATATTGTATTATATTATACAGTCACCCTCATATATTATATTGTATTATATTATACACTCACCCCCATATATTATATTGTATTATATTATACAGTCACCCTCATATATTATATTGTATTATATTATACAGTCCCCCCATATATTATATTGTATTATATTATACAGTCACCCCATATATTATATTGTATTATATTATACGCTCACCCCATATATTATATTGTATTATATTATACACTCACCCCATATATTATATTGTATTATATTATACAGTCACCCTCATATATTATATTCTATTATATTATACAGTCACCTCCATATATTATATTCTATTATATTATACAGTCACCTCCATATATTATATTCTATTATATTATACAGTCACCCCCATATATTATATTGTATTATATTATACACTCACCCCATATATTATATTGTATTATATTATACAGTCACCCTCATATATTATATTGTATTATATTATACACTCACCCCATATATTATAATTATATTATACAGTCACCCCCATATATTATATTGTATTATATTATACAGTCACCCCATATATTATATAGTATTATATTATAGTCACCCCATATATTAGATTGTATTATATTATACAGTCACCTCCACATATTATATTGTATTATATTATGCAGTCACCCCCATATATTAGATTGTATTATATTATACAGTCAACCTCATATATTATATTGTATTATATTATACACTCACCCCATATATTATAATGTATTATATTATACAGTCACCCTCATATATTATATTGTATTATATTATACACTCACCCCATATATTATAATGTATTATATTATACAGTCACCCCCATATATTATATTGTATTATATTATACAGTCACCCCATATATTATATAGTATTATATTATACAGTCACCTCCATATATTATATTGTATTATATTATGCAGTCACCCCCATATATTAGATTGTATTATATTATACAGTCACCCCCATATATTATATTATATTATACACTCACCCTCATATATTATATTGTATTATATTATACAGTCACCCCATATATTATATTGTATTATATTATAGTCACCCCATATATTACATTGTATTATATTATACAGTCACCCCCATATATTATATTGTATTATATTATACAGTCACCCCAATATATTATATTGTATTATATTATGCAGTCACCCCATATATTATATTGGATTATATTATACAGTCAACCTCATATATTATATTGTATTATATTATACACTCACCCCATATATTATAATGTATTATATTATACAGTCACCCCCATATAATATATTGTATTATATTATACAGTCACCCCATATATTATATTGTACTAGCTGGTACCCGCGACTTCGTCTGCGGTGATTGTAGAAGTGGGTATATACAGGCGCGGGTAAGGTTTTCGTACTGTGTATACGGTATGGGATATGAAATGTAACTGTGTATCTTGTTTTTGCTATAATTCTGAGAGCACATGGGACTTTTGTGTTGAATGTAATTTGTATTTCAGCTGCTATATGGTGTTGGTATAAACTGTACATAGTGTCTTTGGGACAGAGGTATTTCAAGTGAATATACTTGGATATACGACATTGTATGATTTGTTATTTTCCGCCAGTACATGTCAGTTTTGGGCACAGGATACTCTCGAGCAGCCACATGAAGTCTGGCCCTGTGCATGACAGTTTAGTAACTCCATGCGCCTCTTAGTAATAGCAATTAACCCCATCATGTCCCTCACATTAACCCTTGTGTAAGAGTTACTGATATGTGAGAGACTTGGAGATAATAGTTAAGTATCTTCATTATTGAGGTTTATTAGTAACCCTTATATGGGGCCCACAGGGGTTAATATGAGGGACATGATGGGGTTTATTCCTAATAATGTGAGGCACACAGGGGTTAATATGAGGGACATGATGGGGTTTATTCGTATTAATATGAGGCACACAGGGGTTAATATGAGGGACATGATGGGGTTTATTCCTAATAATGTGAGGCACACAGGGGTTAATATGAGGGACATGATGGGGTTTATTCCTATTAATGTGAGGCACACAGGGGTTAATATAAGGGACATGATGGGGTTTATTCCTGTTAATATGAGGGACATGATGGGGTTTATTCCTATTAATGTGAGGCACATGGAGTTACTAACACTAAACTAATAAAAAAAATTAGATTAAAAAAGCGGATAAGGGGGGGAAGACTGTTGTATTAGATAAAACTGATTATATCGAGAGTTGTCTTAAGATTCTGAAGGATAGAAATACATATCTGCCACTATCTTTTAATCCGACTGATAAATTCAGCCAAGAAATTAAAACCTTGATTAATGAAGGAGTTGCGTTAGGCATCTTTACACAGATAGAGGCAGATTTCTTATACAACCCTACACCTACAGTGCCCACCCTATATGGGCTTCCAAAAATTCATAAGGAGGAGAAACCGGTGCCATTACGTCCCATTATTTATGGAAAAAATTCCATCAATGAAAAGTTAGGCTCTTGGCTGGACAAGATCCTACAGCCCTTAGTTAATCGTACGCCAGGGTACATTCGTGATAGCAAGGAAGTGCTACGATGTTTTGACAAATTTAAATGGAACAAAGATTGCTCCTGGTTAACATGTGATGTTCAAGCGCTGTATCCAAGTATCCCCCACGGTGATGCCCTGGAAGCATTGGCGTTCCACCTTTATAAATATAGCCAGTGCACGGAGACCCTCAATGAGTTTATCATTACAGTGACTAAATTTTTATTAAGCCACAATTTCTTTGTTTTCAATGGGGTTTATTATTTACAGGTACGGGGGGCACCCATGGGTGCCCCATTCTCACCTTCTTTGGCAAATTTATTTTTAGCTTATTGGGAAGAACGGTTTTTGTTTTCCATCAATAATCCATTTTTGAGTCATTTGTACTGGTATGGGCGCTACATAGACGACCTACTCATCGTGTGGGTCGGAAGTGTAGCGCCCATACCAGGTTTTATAGATTATTTGAATAGTAATTTTTTCGGTTTGAAATTTACTTTTGAAAGTCATGCTTTAGTTATTAATTTTTTGGATATCACATTGAGGGGATCTGTGGAGGAAGGTAGGGTTATCACAACTTTGTACAGGAAACCTACAGCAGGCAATAATCTATTGAAGGCCAATAGCTGTCATCCGAAGGCTACTGTTCAGGGCATCCCCGTGGGGGAACTAATATGCGTTAAAAGGGCATGTAGTAATAATGATGATTACATTAGACAAAGTGAAGAACTTGTAGAAAGATTCAAACAAAGAAATTACCCTGAGTGGATGCTTAGGAGGGCTGAAGCTTTGGTAGAAAAAAGAGAAAGGAATTCTTTATTTTTGGAATCTTCGTCTAAAAATGTAGTGGAGGAAAAAGGATTAGTGTTTACCACGTCATATAGTCCTGAATTTAATGAGATTAAAAAAATTATTAAAAAGAATTTGCCCATCCTAGAAGCAGATGAAATCACGGGCAAAATCTTGCAGAGAGGAGTACATTTTGTACCTAAAAGGGGCGCTACTCTGGGAAGCACCCTATCTCCTAGTCATCTTTCTACAGAGGAGTCTTTAAATGAAAATGACAACGATAAACCAGGTTCATTTAAATGTAAACAACTGAGATGTAAAACATGTAAGCATACGAGCAACATAACTAGTTTGAGAAGTCTAACCACGAATTATGAAGTTAGGTATCGTACACATATGGATTGCGGTACCAATGCGGTAATTTACTGCATTAGATGTGAGGAATGTAGAGTTGCGTACATAGGTTGTACATCAAGACCTTTGAGGGTTCGGATTTTAGAACACCTTAAGGATAGTGGCAAAGGGATACTGGAGGGTATATCAGGGGCTTCAAAGCATTTTGCCTTGGTACATAAAGGGTCAGTATCCACATTTAAGTTTTGGGGGATAGAAAAAATTCAGGAATCATCAAGGGGAGGTAATTTGAAAGAAGCGTTATTCAAAAGAGAAGCCTGGTGGATATTACGGTTTGGTTGTAGACAACCGCAGGGCTTAAATATGAGATCTGATTTAGCCCTTATATACTAAGTTAGGCTGATTACATTGGTATATGTTTTTCTTATTTATTTATTATATCGGTTAACGTAGCAGTAGTTTTTATACTCTATGTTCAACTTTACAATTTCAAAAGCTCCAGATAGAGTTATTCGTAGTAGGACTTATCAAATTTTTTTAGTCCCGGAGCATGGTTGTAAGGTACAAACGATGGTTCATCCTCATTGGTGGAGTTCGGTCACGTGACCAGTAGAAAATTGTGAATGGAGTTTTAGGTCCATTGACATACAGGAGAAAGCGATAGTAAGTTTTTATTGGTCTCCTTGGATCACGTGACCGGACATATACAAAACTCTATGTAGGAGATTTCCGGGGGAATGCAGACACAGCAGGCAATCAGAATTCGTGAGTACAGTGGTTTCAAAATTTATTTATATGTCATTCATTTGTGTCTCATGTCTTTTGTATGATAAAGGGTTATTGTTTTCTTCATGGTTGCTTCAGTTTTCGTTCCTTCCGTCTTGGAAGGTGGAGTGGGAAGTTAATATTCTAATAGTGTTTACATCGGTTGTGCAACCCCCTAAAGGGAGGTTCTATTTAATGAATTAATTGCTTCCATTTGAGTCTGGAGTTTCATTTGTAATATAAAGGTAGATGGCATGTTCACTTGTATTGAGCACTTAGAAGGCTATGATTAAGAGACCTCGCGGTCTTGAAACGCGTCGGCCAGTTATGTGATACCAGCGTTTTTTATTACACTTTGTGTTTTTCCTTACTTTTGCACTTGTCTGTCCATGGTTCTATACCGTTTTAATATGAAGGAATAAAGAATATATTTTTTACTACGATGAAGAGCTGCGGATCTTATCTATGTATATACGTCTTTGAGAATTTTGTTCTTCTCCAAGTCCGGAAGAACTAGATCGTGCACCTTACATCAGAATATGGTGAGCTGATTTATCAATTTTTTGTTCTTGGAAATAACTAAACTAATAACCCCAAATGCCTGACATTAATGAGAACAGTAATCCTATGTACCTGTGTGTTTTTCAGTGTCACTTTGCTAGCAGCTTCCTCTTCTCCTCGGGGAATGTTAGCAGAATGCAGACCACTATAGCAGGCACAGACCTGAGCGATTAAGCTCCACCCCCTGGGTTTCCTGCACCCCTCTCAAAGGGGAGTGTCCTTATGCTTGAGCTCTAGCAGCCCATTGAAGAGACTCGGACTTCATTTAACTCTTGCAGGTCCTGGGCTGCTGGTGTGCCAGTGAAATATGGCAGGAGTGCCACTCTTGGCATGCTGACCTCTGCTGTAGAGGGTAATATGAATTTTGTGGCTTGCTATGGTCCAAAGTGTGTGAGATTGCAGAGATAGTGATGTGAGTTTGGGATTTGTGGGGGTCCTGGGAAATTATATTTTATTATATTATACAGTCACCTCCATATATTATACAGTCACCCCCATATATTATATTGTATTGTATTATATTATACACTCACCCCATATATTATATTGTATTATATTATACAGTCACCCTCATATTATATTGTATTATATTATACACTCACCCCATATATTATAATGTATTATATAATACAGTCACCCCATATATTATATTGTATTATATTATGCAGTCACCCCATATATTATATTGTATTATATTATACAGTCACCCTCATATATTATATTGCATTATATTATACAGTCACCTCCATATATTATATTGTATTATATTATACAGTCACCTATATATATATTATATTATACAGTCACCCCCATATATTATATTGTATTATATTATACAGTCACCCCCATATATTATATTGTATCATATTATACAGTCACCCCCATATATTGTATTATATTATACAGTCACCCCCATATATTATATTGTATTATATTATACAGTCACCCCTATATATTATATTGTATATTATACAGTCACCCCCATATATTATATTGTATTATATTATACAGTCACCTCCATATATTATATTGTATTATATTATACAGTCACCCCCATATATTATATTGTATTATACAGTCACCCCCATATATTATATTGTATATTATACAGTCACCCCCATATATTATATTGGATTATATTATACAGTCACCCCCATATATTATATTGTATTATATTATACAGTCACCCCATATATTATATTGTATTATATTATACAGTCACCCCATATATTATATAGTATTATATTATACAGTCACCCATATATTATATTGTATTATATTATACAATCACCCCCATATATTATATTGTATTATATTATACACTCACCTCATATATTATACAGTCACCCCCATATATTATATTGTGTTATATTATACAGTCACCCCTATATATTATATTGTATATTATACAGTCACCCCCATATATTATATTATATTATACAGTCCCCCCATATATTATATTGTATTATATTATACAGTCACCCCCATATATTATATTGTATATTATACAGTCACCCCCATATATTATATTGTATTATATTATACAGTCACCCCATATATTATATTGTTTTATATTATACAGTCACCCCACATATTATATTGTATTATATTATATAGTCGCCCCATATATTATATTGTATTATATAGTCACCCACATATATTATATTGTATTATATTATGCACTCACCCCATATATTATATTATACAGTCACCCCCATATATTATATTGTACTATATTATACAGTCACCTCCATATATTATATTGTATTATATTATACAATCACCCCCATAAATTATATTGTATTATATTATACAATCACCCCCATAAATTATATTGTATTATATTATACACTCACCCCATATATTATATTATACAGTTACCCCCATATATTATATTGTATTATATTATACAGTCACCTCCATATATTATATTGTATTATATTATACAGACACCTCCATATATTATATTGTATTATATTATACAGTCACCTCCATATATTATATTATACAGTCACCCCCATATATTATATTGTATTATATTATACACTCACCCTATATATTATAATGTATTATATTATACAGTCACCCCATACAATATAATATATGGGGTGACTGTATAATATAATGCAATATAATATATGAGGGTGACTGTATAATATAATACAATATAATATTTGGGGTGAGTGTATAATATATTATATTGTATTATATTATGCAGTCACCCCATATATTATATTGTATTATATTATACAGTCACCCTCATATATTATATCGTATTATATTATACAGTCACCCCATACATTATATTGTATTATATTATAAAGTCACCCCATATATATTGTATTATATTATACAGTCACCCCCATATATATTGTATTATATTATACAGTTACCCCCATATACTATATTGTATTATACAGTTACTCCCATATATTATATTGTATTATATTATACAGTCACCCCCATATATTATTTTATACACTCACCCTCATATATTATATTGTATCCTATTATACAGTCACCCCCATATATTGTATTATATTATACAGTCACCCCCATATATTATATTATATTATACAGTCACCCCCATATATTATATTGTATATTATACAGTCACCCCCATATATTATATTGTATATTATACAGTCACCCCCATATATTATATTGTATTATATTTTACACTCACCCCATATATTATATTGTATTATATTATACAGTCACCCTCATATATTATAGTGTATTATATTATACATTCACCCCATATATTATAATGTATTATATGATACAGTCACCCCCATATATTGTATTGTATTATATTATACGCTCATCCCATATATTATATTATATTGTATTATATTATACACTCACCCTCATATATTATATTGTATTATATTATACACTCACCCCATATATTATATTGTATTCTATTATACAGTCACCCCCATATATTATATTGTATTATATTATACCGTCACCCATATATTATATTGTATTATACAGTCACCCCCATATATTATATTATACACTCATCCCCATATTTTATATTGTATCATATTATACAGTCACCCCCATATATATTTAGAGATGAGCGAACTCTAAAATGTTCGAGGTTCGAAATTCGATTCGAACAGCCGCTCACTGTTCGTGTGTTCGAACGTGTTTCGAACCCCATTATAGTCTGTGGGGAACATATACTCGGTAAGGGGGAAACCCAAATCCGTGTCTGGAGGGTCACCAAGTCCACTATGACACCCCAGGAAATGATGCCAACACCTCTGGAATGACACTGGGACAGCAGGGGAAGCATGTCTGAGGGCATCTAACACACCAAAGACCCTCTATTACCCCAACATCACAGCCTAACAACTACACACTTTCCACATTCAAAAAAACCTCTATCAAAGTGGGAAAATATCTGGAAACATTCTTTACTCCCCAAATGGATGGACACAAGCCCCAATTTAAGCTCAACAAACAGTAACAACCACCCCTTTAAATCACGTTCCCCATGACAACCACGGATGGAATAGACAATGGGAAATCCAAAAGCCCTCACCCTTAACTGTCATTTTGAGTGTGTGTGTGTGTGAGTGTGTGTGTGTGTGTGTGTGATGTGGTAAGACCTTCCAAAATTCACTTTTCTAGCCCTTAACATGAGCCCTTCCAAACAAAGTTACAGGACCTTAAGCTGAGCTACCGGCAGAGATTGAGGCCCTTGGCATGAGTAGAGCCTTGCACCAGCAGTGTTTTTGGCACTTAGGGTGAGTTGAGCCTTGTACCAGCGTGTGTCCCTTAACATCAGGTGGGCCCTAAGTTCTGCACTTTGCACAAAAGTTCCACATTAACTAGGCTGAATGGTACAAACCTTAGTAGGCCTGAGAACCAGGAACAGGTCTTGCAATGGCTGTCGGATAACGCTTAAAGCACATTGTCCACCAGCCAGTCAGCCTCTACCTCCTGTTACCCAACAGTCTTGTCCTCCTTCCACCCAAAATTCCCAATCTTCCCAGAACAATAACCCCAACTGTCCCTGCTCCCCAGAGCTGTTCTCCCTTCCTTGGACTGTACCGCAACCTGCCCCTCCATTTCGCGATTCCACGGACCTAACAGACGAGTATCTGTGTCCAGATGCTCAAACACTAGAGTCTCCTCCATCTCCGGTTGATTTGGTGGCGGATGACCAGCAACCCACCCTCATCGACGACGATGAGACGCAGTTGCTGTCAGGGCAGCCAGTTGACATGCGCATTGTGCAGGAGGAGGAGGCGAGACAGGAGTTGGAAGAGGAGGTGGTGGACGACGAGGACACCGACCCCACCTGGACAAGGCGGATATCAAGCTGGGAAAGTAGTGTGGATGTTGAGGCAGGTGCAGCACCAAAAAGGGTAGCTAGAGGCAGAGACATGTCCAGAGGCAGAGGTCAGCTGCTTTGCCGAAGCCAGGCCAGACCCGGAATGTCCGAAGATGTTCCCTTTTGTACCCAGCCCAGAAAAACTCCCCCATCGAGGGCACGTTTCTCGAAGGTGTAGAGTTTTTTCAAGGAATGCGCCGAGGACAGATATAGTGTCGTCTACACAATTTGCCTCTCGAAATCGAGTAGGGGCCCTAAGAAGAGCAACCTGTCCACCACTTCAATGCACCGTCATTTGGAATCCAAGCACTGGAATCAGTGGCAGGCAGCAACGGCAGGACAAACGTCACCCGCCGTTCATGCCACTGCCTCTGCTCACAGTGCTGGCGATGCACTCCAGAGGACGAGCCAGGACATCACTTCATCTGCCTCCGCCACTTTGTTGACTTCTCCCTCATCCTCCCCTGTTTCTGTCTTATCTCCTTCTCCTGCACCATCAAAGGCACCATTAGGCGCTTCTTTACAACAACCCACCATCTCTCAGACATTGGAGCGCCGGCAGAAATACACCGCTAACCACCCACCCACGCAAGCCTAGAACGCCAACATCGCTAAACTGCTGGCCCAGGAGAGGTTGGCGTTCCGGCTTGTTGAAACTCCTGCCTTCCCGGACCTGATGGCAACTGTGGCACCTCACTATGCCGTCCCTAGCCGTCACAACTTCTCCCGGTGTGGCGTCCCCGCCTTGCACCAGCACGTGTCACTCAACATCAGGTGGGCCCTTAGTTCCGCGCTTTGCTGCAAGGTCCACTTGACCACCGACACTTGGACAAGCGCCTGTGGTCAGGGATGCTGCTTATCTTTAAGGACAGGCAGGGTGAATGTGGTGGAGTCTGGTCCCGGGGTGCAAACTGAGGTACCCTATCTCCTATCCCAGGCCAAAATTCATGGCAGGAGTAGACTGAAACCCTACGACGCTGCAACCTCCACCCCAGCTACTAGCGGCAAACGCTAAAACACTGGTGTGGGGAGACGTCAGCAGGCGGTGCTGAAGCTCATCAGCTTGGGGGACAGACAGCACAGTGCCTCCGAGGTCAGGGATGCCATTCTGGCTGAGATGGCATTTTTTTTCCCTGCTACACCTGGGGCCTGGCATTTTTACGCCTGTGATAATGGCCGGAACCTGGTAGCGGCTCTGGAGCTTGCCAGCCTCCAACACGTTCCATGTGTGGCCCACGTCTAACCTAATGGTGCAACGTTTTTTGAAAACATACCCAAATGTACCGAAGCTACTGTTGAAAATGCGGCACTTGTGCGCCCACTTTTGCAAGTGTACAGGAGTCACTGCTAGCCTAAAAACACTCTAGCAAGGCCTACATCTGTCCAAACACAGGCTGTTGTCCATCATTCACACACGCTGAAACCCTACAATACCATATCTTGAGCAGGGTGTGTGAGCTGCACAGACCTTTGATGGAGTTCCATCTACAAAACCCAAGGGTTCCTCAAAGTCAGCTCCCAAAGTTTCCGCACCATGAGTTTCCAGGGGTGGCAGAGTTATGGCTAGGGGCAGAGGCATGGATAGGGATGATGTCTAGGGGCAAAAGCAGTGTGGATGTGGAGGCAAGCTAAGCGGCAAAAACTGGGGGTACAAGCTAAGGCATGGACTGGGGTGATGTCTAGGGGCAAAAGCAGTGTGGATGTGGAGGCAAGCTAAGCAGCAAAAACTGGGGGTACAAGCTAAGGCATGGACTGGGGTGATGTCTAGGGGTAAAAGCAGTGTGGATGTGGAGGCAAGCTAAGCAGGGAAAAAGGTGGCTAGAGGCAAAGGGATGTCCAGAGGCAGAAGACAGCTGCATGACAGAAGCTAGACCTGAGCCAGCAAGGCCCAAGATGCCCTCTTTTCTAGCTTCCTTAGAAAAATTCCCCCATCGAGGCCACGTTCCTCGCTGGGGGAGATAATTTCTAAATGTATAGGTCGAGGACAAACTGAGTGTGGTTTACACACTTTGCAAAGCGACTCCCCATCTCCAAGGCCTTTCATTCCAGGCTAAAGTACAGCACAACCCACCCACATGCCCAAGGCTTCAACGGCCTCATCTCAAAAATTCTGGCCCAGGAGATGTTGGGGTCCCGGCTTGTGGACACTCTGCCCTTTTTGGGCCTGCTGGCTACTGCGCCACCTCACTGTGCCGTCCACACCAGCACTTTTCCCCAAACATGAGGCAGTCCCTAAGTTCAGCGCTTTGCCCAAAAGTTCCACGTGACCAGCTATGAATGGACAAGTGCATGCGGACAGGGACGCTAACTTTTAATCTTGGCACAGTGGTTGAATGTACTTGAGGCATGGACCGGGTAGCAAAATGTGGTAGACTGACTTGTCTCCCCACACAACATTCCTGGGAGGAGGGCTGAAACACCACCCTTCTCCTCCACTGTTAGATTGACCCCAGCTACGAGCTGGAAACGCTGCAACACTGGTGTGGGGAGACGTCAGCAGGCCGGGCTGAAGCTCATCAGCTTGGGGGACGGACAGCACACTGCCTCTGAGGTCAGGGATGCCATCCTGGATGAGATGGCAATTTGTTTATCCCCGCTGCCCCTGGGGCCTGGCTTTTTTGTCTTGTTGGAGGGCTCTGGAGCTTGCCAGCCTCCAACACGTTCCATGCCTGGCCCACGTGTTCAATGTAGTGGTGCAACGATTTTTAAAAACATACCCCAAATTAGCAGACATAAGGGTGAAAGTGGGGCACTTGGACACCCACTTTCCCAAGTCTACAGTACCTGGAGCTAGCCGCAATACACTCCAGCAAGGCCTACATCTGCCTGAAGCACCTACTGTTGTGCGAGGTCACCACACGCTCAAACCCTAGATACCGTATGTTGAGCAGGGTGTGTGAGCAGCAGAGACCTTTGATGGAGCACCAGCTACAAAACCCAAGGGTTCCTCAGAGTCAGCTCCCTCACTTTCTGCACCATGAGTTTCCATGGGTGGCAGAGTTATGGCTAGAGGCACAGGCATGGATAGGGGTAATGTGTAAGGGCAAAAGCAGTGTGGATGTGGAGGGAAGCTAAATCAACAAAAAAAGCTGGGGAAAAGCACAGGCAGAAACTGGGGTGATGTTTAGGGGTGCAAGCATTGTTGATGTGGAGGGAAGCAAAGCATAAAAAACTGGGGGTAAAAGCAGAGGCATGGACTGGGGTGATGTCTAGGGGCAAAAGCAGTGTGCATGTGGAGGGAAGCTAAATCAACAAAAAAAGCTGGGGAAAAGCACAGGCAGAAACTGGGGTGATGTTTAGGGGTGCAAGCATTGTTGATGTGGAGGGAAGCCAAGCATAAAAAACTGGGGGTAAAAGCAGAGGCATGGACTGGGGTGATGTCTAGGGGCAAAATCAGTGTGGATGTGGAGGCAAGCAAAGCAGGGAGGCTAGAGGCAAAGGGATGTCCATAGGCAGCAAGGGCAAAGATGCAAAACTCTCCCCTGTTTCAAGAATTTTCCTGACTTGTCTCCCCACACAACATTCCTGGGAGGAGGGCTGAATACACCACCCTCCTCCTCCTCCGCTGTTAAATTGACCCCAGCAACGAGCTGGAAACGCTGCAACACTGGTGTGGGGAGACATCAGCGGGCCGTGCTGAAGCTCATCAGCTTGGGGGCCAGACAGCACACTGCCTACAAAGTGAGTCATGCCATCCTCGATGAGACGGCAATGTGGTTTTTGCCACTGCACCTGGGCCCAGGCATGTTGTCATGTGAGATAATGGCCATAACCTGGGATCGGCTCTGTAGCTTGGCAGCCTGCAACATATTCCATGCCTGGGCCACGTTTTTAACTCATTGCTGCTAATCTTTTTAAAAAGGTACCCCAATGTTCCTGAGTTACTGGTGAAAGTGTGGTGCTTGTGCGGATAGTTTTTAAAGTCTATAGTTGCCGCTGCTAGCCTCTATGCACTCCTACAACGCCTGTACCTGCTGGAACAACGGCTGTTGTGCGATGTCTCCACACTGCTGGCACTAAACATATCATGTGTTGAGCAGAGTGTGTGAGCAGCACAGACCTTTGATGTAGTTCCAACTCCAAAACCCTCGGATTCGTCAAAGTCAACTCCCTCAGTTGCTCAACCATGAGTGGCCATGGGTGGCAGACTTATGTGAAATCCCATCCCATCCATCGCACTGGACACGAAACATTAGCATGCGCTCAGCACAACTCCGGATATGGCAGCTGCGTTAAGCAGGGTGCAGGGTACAATACAGACCAGGCCCGAGCACCAGGAACAGGTGTTAGAAATACTGCAGCATCTGCCATTTCCTTCCAATTTGGGGGTTTTGGACCCGCCACCGACTTGTCTGGACCTCAGTGGGGATCATGAGACACAGTTGCCATCAGGGCAAGCTGTGGTCATGTGTGGTTTGCAGTAAGGGGGCAGTGCGCAATTGGAAGAGGAGTTGGTGGATGACGAGGCCACCGACCCCACATGGACAGGGGTGATGTCTAGGGGCTAAAGCAGTGTAGATGTGGAGGCAAGCTAATTCAACAAAAAAACAGGGTAGAAGCAAAGGCATAAACTGGGGTGATGTTTAGGGGCTAAAGCAGTGTAGATGTGGAGGAAAGCTAATTCAACAAAAAAACAGGCAGATGCATAAACTGGGGTGATGTTTAGGGGCGAAAGCAGTGTAGATGTGGAGGGAAGCTAAGCAGCAAAAACAGTGGGTAGAAGCAAAGGCATGCAAAACTCTACCCTGTTGGAAGACTTATTCCTAGGTCTGGAACACGTTAATGGCCCCCCCTGGACAAATTACTGCCACTCAGGGGCCTAGTGTCACCAGGAGGGACAAGTATAGGCGCATGTTGTGGGAATACCTGGCCGACACCAGCTCTGTCCTCTCCGATCCCTCTGTGCTCTACTGCCTACACTTATTTTCTCATCTTTTTTTCTGCACTGCACATCTCTTGCCTACTTTCTTTGGGATCTTAAAAGTGGTGGTCCACTTCCAAAGGTGGTAATTTCAGTGCTGGAGTTGTCAATAGACAGTGTAACGGGAGTAGCTGAGGTATCGCTGTCTTTACCACTTTTTGGCACAAAATTAACTTACAAAGCTAAGTATGGTGCAAGTATATGATGCAAAGACACCTACACACCTATCTCTGACACATTGGGGAGTTCACCCTCATGCGCCCTTTTGGCCTGCCCCATCATGCGCCTCTTCCGGGCCACTCCACATCTCCCAAGCTTTTCATTGCAGGCAGAAGTACAACACAACCCACCCCCATGCCCAAGCCTTTAACAGCCTCATCGATAAACTGCTGGCCCTGGAGATGTTGGTGTTTGTTTATGCTTCTGGATACCCAGGCCTTCCGTCAGCAGTCCCTTCTGGAGGAGGGCCTGAATCAGGGTTTTCTCACTGAAAAAGAAATGGAATATTTGTGTGTAGAACATCCGGTAGTTCCCATTTTTCATGGGCTACCGAAGGTGCATAAAGGAGGGGTCCCCCCTCCGCTGAGACCCATCATTTCTGGTATTGGCTCTGTCACCGAGCGTCTTTGTGGCTGGGTTGATCAACTACTTCAGCCATTAGTTAAATTGACACCAAGTTATATTAAGGATACTAAGGAAATCTTAAAGGTATTTGATGGGTTTCAGTGGAGGGGGGGATTTCACCTGGGTCAGCTGCGACGTGGCGGCCCTTTACTCTTCTATACCACACAATATTGCCATTGCCGCACTCTCCCATTTTTTGTATGTCCATACAGGTTATGATCCAGAATTTAATGAATACATCATCCAGATCATAGAGTTTTTATTACATCACAATTATTTTATGTTTCTGGGAAAATTTTATTTGCAGATAAGAGGGGCGCCCATGGGCGCATGTTTCTCCCCCTCCTTGGCCAACATAGTTATGGCCTGGTGGGAGGAGAAACATTTATATGACATCAGTAACCCTTTTCGCAACCAAATTTATTGGTACGGTCGTTATATTGATGACGCCTTGTTAATTTGGACGGGATAGGTTGAAGACATACAGAAGTTTATAGATTATATTAACAATAATCCCTATAATTTGAAGTTTACTTTTGACATAGGAAAACAAAGCATCAATTTTTTGGACGTTACGTTAATGGGGGACTGCGACAATGGTGTAGTACGGGTCTGCAATTATAGAAAACCAAGTGCGGGCAACACACTTCTGCATGCACATAGCATGCACCCTAAACACACAAAGAAATCCCTGCCGGTGGGGGAGTTTCTAAGGGTTAAAAGAAATTGTTCAACACAGGAGACTTTTGAGAAGGAAGCCTCAGTTGTCAGGGGCAGACTAAAACAAAGGCATTATCCGCAGTGGTCCATAGATAGAGCATATAATATTGCTATGCATAGGAGTAGACAGGAGTTGCTTTATGGTCCACAGAATAAGAAGCAGACAAATAACAACAAGGATGTATATTTTTCTACCAGGTTTAGTGTAGAATATGATGACATAACCCATATTATTAAGAATAATATACCCATTTTGAATCAGGATCCAATTCTTGGGGAAATAATTAAAAAGGGATGTAGTTTTATCTCCAGGAGGGGTAAAACTTTGGGAAATTACATCTCACCCAGCCTCTTGGTAAATAATGAGGAAAACAAAAACACACAGAATATGTGGTTGAATATGGAGGGTTCTTTTAGATGTGGACATCTACGATGTTCCACATGTAGATGGACTTCAAGGACATCGAGTTTTTCAAACATGAAATCACGTCAATCATATAAAATCAAAGGTCATATTGATTGTAGCAGCAAATATGTTATATATATGATTGCATGTCAAACATGTAGAATGCAATATATAGGGAGTACCATCAGACCTCTAAAGGTACGGATCTCAGAACATCTTCGTAGTATTACTAATCCTGACAGTCTCAAAACTACAGGTGTGTCTAGACACTTTAAAGAAAAACATAATAGTGACATATCTGGGTTACAATTTTGTGGTATCGAATTGGTGAAGTGCCCTATCAGGGGGGGCAATTGGGAACGTTTACTGAGAATCAGGGAAGTCCATTGGATCCTGAAATTGGAAACCCGATACCCTTTGGGTATGAATAGCAGAAATGATGTATCTTACATCTATTAAATATTCGGTTTCATAGTCCCATATTTATACCTAGCTTGAGATTACATGAAATGTTCTGTATCCTATAATTAGGTACAAAATACATCTGGTTTCCATGCGAAATTATGTTCTATGAGACTATGTATGATCAGTATCCTTTAATGGGCTATATTGTTTTTCAATCATATTGCATGTTAAACTTACACATATTCTATACTTACCTTTAACAGTGTCATTGAATTTGTTTGACATCCGACACTTCTATTTCATCTATCAATAAGAGAATAAATAACATCCTGTGGTCCTTGACATACTTCTGCATGAAAGGATATGCCGACATATGATGTTTATCTTCACTCCGAGAACGCACTCAGGAGCATCAATGAGAATGTTTCATCCAATAGGAAAAGCGAAATTTGATCACGTGATTTATTTTGATACATGCGCACTCTTATATTCTTCTTAGGAAGTGGCCATCTTTGAGTAGGGCATTCTTCAACTGTGGGGATGTTCCGCTGGAGTTAATCTGTTGTATTTATATAGGGTTATTTCATTCTCTGACATTTTTTCCATCTATTAACAATGGAATACTAACTTTTAGTGGGTTTTGATTATATTGATATACTTTTTAACACACTTCTTGATGTACTTCATCTTTATTTTGAGATCGTACTCAGGAATATTTATGAGAATGTATTATCCAATAGAAAAAGCGGAGTTTGAACACGTGGTCTATACATGTATATGCGCACTTTCATGTTTTGCTGGGAAAGTGGCCATCTTTAATCAGGGTATTCTTTCACTGTGGGGACATTACATGGGAGTTGATACAGTGTGCATATACAGGTAGAAAAATGATCATAGTTTACTTATATGTTACTATACCTTGTTTTTCGAATTCCATCATCATGTCAGGTAGTGTTTGTTATCGTAATTTGTCTTACATTTCAGTTTTTTCATGTTGGCTGATCCTGTATCTAGATATTTCTTGTGAGGATATGTTCATCATAATTTATGTGTAATGGATTGTTGTTTTTATTGTATGTGTGTTATGATAATTTTTTGTGTTTGGTTTTAACCATGTATGTGCTCGGTGTCTCCTTTGTATAAACATCTGCTGTGTCAACATTTAATCTGTTTGTTATATTGAGCTAAATCACCTGTGTTAGGGTGTGTTCAGACACTATATTAGAGGAGACATAGAGCGGAAGTGATCAGACTTCGATAAAGGTACTAATCCGAAACGCGTCAGTCTGACGCCCATGCTCCTGTTGAGATGTGTGCTGTCATCTTTATTATGTTATTTTAAATCAATAAAGAAGAATTTTTCAATTTTCCACGAAACTTGGCTGGAATCAACTTTTATTTTTGGATTTCTTCATCATCAAGCTCCGAGCCGAGGGAGTGTATTCCGAGCTGAGCTTCTAAATTGGGTGGAAAAAACTACGTGCTGGAGACTGATTTGATGCTGCGATTTGGCTGAGTATAAATTCCGTTTTTCCCCATTTCCTCTATACATGTAAAAATGCCAGGCCCCAGGTGTAGCAGGGGAAAAAAAATGCCATCTCAGCCAGGATGGCATCCCTGACCTCGGAGGCACTGTGCTGTCTGTCCCCCAAGCTGATGAGCTTCAGCACCGCCTGCTGACGTCTCCCCACACCAGTGTTATAGCGTTTGCCGCTAGTAGCTGGGGTGGAGGTTGCAGCGTCGTAGGGTTTCAGTCTACTCCTGCCATGAATTTTGGCCTGGGATAGGAGATAGGGTACCTCAGTTTGCACCCCGGGACCAGACTCCACCACATTCACCCTGCCTGTCCTTAAAGATAAGCAGCATCCCTGACCACAGGCGCTTGTCCAAGTGTCGGTGGTCAAGTGGACCTTGCAGCAAAGCGCGGAACTAAGGGCCCACCTGATCATCTGATGTTGAGTGACACGTACTGGTGCAAGGCGGGGATGCCACACTGGGAGAAGTTGTGACGGCTAGGGACGGCATAGTGAGGTGCCACAGTTGCCATCAGGTCCGGGAAGGCGGGAGTTTCAACAAGCCGGAACGCCAACCTCTCCTGGGCCAGCAGTTTAGCGATGTTGGCGTTCTAGGCTTGCGTGGGTGGGTGGTTAGCGGTGTATTTCTGCCGGCGCTCCAATGTCTGAGAGATGGTGGGTTGTTGTAAAGAAGCGCCTGATGGTGCCTTTGATGGTGCAGGAGAAGGAGATAAGACAGAAACAGGGGAGGATGAGGGAGAAGTCAACAAAGTGGCGGAGGCAGATGAAGTGATGTCCTGGCTCGTCCTCTGGAGTGCATCGCCAGCACTGTGAGCAGAGGCAGTGGCATGAACGGCAGGTGACGTTTGTCCTGCCGTTGCTGCCTGCCACTGATTCCAGTGCTTGGATTCCAAATGACGGTGCATTGAAGTGGTGGACAGGTTGCTCTTCTCAGGGCCCCTACTCGATTTCGAGAGGCAAATTGTGTAGACGACACTATATCTGTCCTCGGCGCATTCCTTGAAAAAACTCTACACCTTCGAGAAACGTGCCCTCGATGGGGGAGTTTTTCTGGGCTGGGTACAAAAGGGAACATCTTCGGACATTCCGGGTCTGGCCTGGCTTCGGCAAAGCAGCTGACCTCTGCCTCTGGACAGGTCTCTGCCTCTAGCTACCCTTTTTGGTGCTGCACCTGCCTCAACATCCACACTACTTTCCCAGCTTGATATCCGCCTTGTCCAGGTGGGGTCGGTGTCCTCGTCGTCCACCACCTCCTCTTCCAACTCCTGTCTCGCCTCCTCCTCCTGCACAATGCGCATGTCAACTGGCTGCCCTGACAGCAACTGCGTCTCATCGTCGTCGATGAGGGTGGGTTGCTGGTCATCCGCCACCAAATCGACCGGAGATGGAGGAGACTCTAGTGTTTGAGCATCTGGACACAGATACTCGTCTGTTAGGTCCGTGGAATCGCGAAATGGAGGGGCAGGTTGCGGTACAGTCCAAGGAAGGGAGAACAGCTCTGGGGAGCAGGGACAGTTGGGGTTATTGTTCTGGGAAGATTGGGAATTTTGGGTGGAAGGAGGACAAGACTGTTGGGTAACAGGAGGTAGAGGCTGACTGGCTGGTGGACAATGTGCTTTAAGCGTTATCCGACAGCCATTGCAAGACCTGTTCCTGGTTCTCGGGCCTACTAAGGTTTGTACCATTCAGCCTAGTTAATGTGGAACTTTTGTGCAAAGCGCAGAACTTAGGGCCCGCCTGATGTTAAGGGACACACGCTGGTACAAGGCTCAACTCACCCTAAGTGCCAAAAACACTGCTGGTGCAAGGCTCTACTCATGCCAAGGGCCTCAATCTCTGCTGGTAGCTCAGCTTAAGGTCCTGTAACTTTGTTTGGAAGGGCTCATGTTAAGGGCTAGAAAAGTGAATTTTAGAAGGTCTTACCACATCACACACACACACACACACACACACACACACACACTCACTCAAAATGACAGTTAAGGGTGAGGGCTTTTGGATTTCCCATTGTCTATTCCCTCCGTGGTTGTCATGGGGAACATGATTTAAAGGGGTGGTTGTTACTGTTTGTTGAGCTTAAATTGGGGTTTGTGTCCATCCATTTGGGGAGTAAAGAAGGTTTCCAGGTATTTTCCCACTTTGATGGAGGTTTTTTTGAATGTGGAAAGTGTGTAGTTGTTAGGCAGTGATGTTGGGGTAATAGAGGGTCTTTGGTGTGTTAGATGCCCCCAGGCATGCTTCCCCTGCTGTCCCAGTGTCATTCCAGAGGTGTTGGCATCATTTCCTGGGGTGTCATAGTGGACTTGGTGACCCTCCAGACACGGATTTGGGTTTCCCCCTTAACGAGTATATGTTCCCCATAGACTATAATGGGGTTCAAAACCCGTTCGAACATACGAACAGTGAGCGGCTGTTCGAATCGAATTTCGAACTTCGAACATTTTAGTGTTCGCTCATCTCTATGTATGTCCATAAGCGTCATGTGATTATGTGTATCTCATTTTGGATGTCAGTGAAAAACCTGTGATCAGTTGTTATGGATACCTGGAGTAAAGAAGTATCTAATCCTTCCCCGTGTAGTACTGTGTTTAGATGCAAGTATCCAATCCTTGTTGGTGTGGTACTTTGTGCAGATGCACATATCTAATCCTCCCCATGTGGTATTGTGTGAAGAGGCGCATAGCTAATCCTCCAGTAAGTGAAACTGTGTGCAGACGCGCATATCTAATGACTCTGGCGTGTGGTACTGTGTGCAGATGTGCATATCTAATCCTCCCCCATGTGGAACTGTGTGCTGAGACGCATATCTAATTCTCTGGCATGTGGTACTGTGTGCAGAGGCCTGTATCTAATCCTCCAAAGTGTGGTACTGTGTTCAGATGCACGTATCTAATCCTCCCCTGTGTGGTATTGTGTGAAGAGGCGCGTATCTAATCCTTCGGCGTGTGGAACTATGTGTAGACGCACGTATCTAATCCTACTGCATGTGGTACTGTGTGCAGACGCGTGTATCTAATCCTATGGCGTGTACAACTGTGTGCAGACGCGCGTATCTAATCCTCTGGAGTGTGGAACTGTGTGTAGACGTGTGTATCTAATCCTACGGCATGTGGTACTCTGTGAAGACGTGTGTATCTAATCCTATGGCGTGTACAACTGTGTGCAGATGCGCATATCTAATCCTCTGGAGTGTGGAACTGTGTGTAGACGCGCATAGCTAATCCTACGGCATGTGGTACTGTGTGCAGACGCACGTATCTAATCCTACGGCATGTGGTACTGTGTGTAGATGCGCGTATCTAATCCTACGGCTTGTGGTACTGTGTGCAGACGCGTGTATCTAATCCTATGGCGTGTACAACTGTGTGAAGACACATGTATCTAACCCTCCCCCATGTGGTACTGTGTGCAGAGGCGCATATCTAATCCTCCCCCGTGTGATACTGTGTGCTGAGACGCGTATCTAATTCTCTGGCTTGCGGTACTGTGTGCAGAGGCATGTATCTAATCCTCCAAAGTGTGGTACTGTGTGCACACACACGTATCTAATCCTCCCCTGTGTGGTATTGTGTGAAGAGGCGCGTATCTAATTCTTTGGCGTGTGGAACTATGTGTAGATGCGCGTATCTAATCCTACTGCATGTGGTACTGTGTGCAGACGCGTGTATCTAATCCTCTGGAGTGTGGAACTGTGTGGAGATGCCTGTATCTAATCCCTCGGCATGTGGAACTGTGTGCAGAAGTGCGTATTTAATCCTCTGGTGTGTGGGACTGTGTGCAGACCCGTGTATCTAATCCTGTGGCGTGTGATACTGTGTGCTGATCTGTGTATCTAATCCTCTGATGCGTGTATCTCAGTTTGGACATCAGTGTTGTATTGTGCATGTGGAGTGACCGTGTGTATTGCAGTTGGAATATGAGTGAAAGTCTTGCAGGTTTGTATTGGCTAAGGGGGGGGGCACTGTGTTTGGAATGCTGTATCTCAGCAACTGTACGTCCGAGCGAGTTGGAGTCTCGTCTTAAACCTTCCCGGATATCTGAAGTATCTCTGTACCAAATTTGGTCAAGATCGGTCCAGTCGTTTGGTTCGCATTAGAGGACAGACAGACAGACAGAAATTCATTTTTATAATATAGATATTATGCACTCACCCCCATATATTGTAATGTTATACAGTCACCCCCATATATTATATAGTATTATATTATACAGTCACCCCATATATTATATTATATTATGCAGTCACCCCATATATTATATTGTATTATATTATACAGTCGCCCCCATATATTATATTGTATTATATTATACAGTCACCCCCATATATTATATGGTATTATATTATAGTCACTCCATATATTATATTGTATTATGTTATACAGTCACCCCCATATATTATATTGTATTATACAGTCACCCCATATATTATATGGTATTATATTATAGTCACTCCATACAGTCCTATGAAAAAGTTTGGGCACCCCTATTAATCTTAATCATTTTTAGTTCTAAATATTTTGGTGTTTGCTGCAGCCATTTCAGTTTGATATATCTAATAACTGATGGGCACAGTAATATTTCAGGATTGAAATGAGGTTTATTGTACTAACAGAAAATGTGCAATATGCATTAAACCAAAATTTGAGCAGTGCAAAAGTATGGACACCTCAACAGAAAAGTGACATTAATATTTAGTAGATCCTCCTTTTGCAAAGATAACAGCCTCTAGTCGCTTCCTGTAGCTTTTAATCAGTTCCTGGATCCTGGATGAAGGTATTTTGGACCATTCCTCTTTACAAAACAATTCAAGTTCAGTTAAGTTTGATGGTCGCCAAGCATGGACAGCCCGCTCTCAAATGATCTGAAAACAAAGATTGTTCAACATAGTTGTTCAGGGGAAGGATGCAAAAAGTTGTCTCAGAGATTTAACCTGTCAGTTTCCACTGTGAGGAACATTGTAAGGACATGGAAGACCACAGGGACAGTTCTTGTTAAGCCTAGAAGTGGCAGGCCAAGAAAAATATCAGAAAGGCAGAGAAGAAGAATGGTGAGAACAGTCAAGGACAATCCAGAGACCACCTCCAAAGAGCTGCAGCATCATCTTGCTGTCACTGGTGTCATTGGTGTCACTGTGCATCGGTCAAGAATACAGCGCACTTTGCAAGGAGAAGCTGTATGGGAGAGTGATGAGAAAGAAGCCGTTTCTGCAAGCACGCCACAAACAGAGTCGCCTGAGGTATGCAAAAGCACATTTGGACAAGCCAGCTTCATTTTGGAAGAAGGTCCTGTGGACTGATGAAACAAAGATTGAGTTGTTTGGTCATACAAAAAGGCGTTATGCATGGCGTCCAAAAAGAAACAGCATTCCAAGAAAAACACATGCTACCCACTGTAAAATGTGGTGAAGGTTCCATCATGCTTTGGGGCTGTGTGGCCAATGCCGACACCAGGAATCTTGTTAAAGTTCAGGGTCGCATGGATTCCACTCAGTATCAGTAGATTCTTGAGAATAATGTTCAAGAATCAGTGACGAAGTTGAAGTTACGCCGGGGATGGATATTTCAGCAAGACAATGATCCAAAACACCGCTCCAAATCCTCAGGCATTCATGCAGAGGAACAATTACAATGTTCTGGAATGGCCATCCCAGTCCCCAGACCTGAATATCATTGAACATCTGTGGGATGATTTGAAGCGGGCTGTCCATGCTCGGCCACCATCAAACTTAACTGAACTTGAATTGTTTTGTAAAGAGGAATGGTCCAAAATACCTTCATCCAGGATCCAGGAACTGATTTAAAGCTAAAGGAAGCGACTAGAGGCTGTTATCTTTGCAAAAGGAGGCTCTACTAAATATTAATGTCACTTTTCTGTTGAGGTGCCCATACTTTTGCACCGGTCAAATTTTGGTTTAATGCATATTGCACATTTTCTGTTAGTACAATAAACCTCATTTCAATCCTGAAATATTACTGTGTCCATCAGTTATTAGATATATCAAACTGAAATGGCTGTTGCAAACACCAAAATATTTAGAACTAAAAATGATTAAGATTAATAGGGGTGCCCAAACTTTTTCATAGGACTGTATATTATATTGTATTATATTATGCAGTCACCCCATATATTATATTGTATTATACAGTCACCCCATATATTATATTGTATTATATTATACAGTCAACCCCATATATTATATTGTATTATATTATACAGTCACCCCATATATTATATTGTATTATATTATACAGTCACCCCATTTTATATTGTATTATAATATACAGTCACTCCCATATATTGTATTGTATTATATTATACAGTCACCCCCATATATTATATTATACAGTCACCCCATATATTATATTGTATTATAATATACAGTCACTCCCATATATTGTATTGTATTATATTATACAGTCACCCCCATATATTATATTGTATTATATTATACAGTGCCCCCCATATCTTATATTGAGCAAATTCTTTCTGTTAATGTTGAGGATTATGACTTCCAGACATGGAACGCCTAAAAATCATTCCCAGAAAATTACAATATTACTTAAGACCAACTGTATTAAAATTATGTAAACCAGAAATGTCGGCCAAATGAGAAGTGTGTCCAATAATTGCCCCCAATACTTGGTGGGGGCTCCATGAATGACATCATTCATGTGGCAATGTGGCCTGGAGGGATTGGCCTGTGGCCCTGCAGAGCTCATGTTATGGAAGCCCAGGGTGTATGATAGCAGCATTCTGCTCGTTTGCATTGTTGGGTCTGGGGTCTCTCATACTTTCTCTATGGGGTTAAGATCAGGCTGTGATAGTGCGGTTATTACACCAGGTCTTGGTACTTTTAGCAGTGTAGACAGGGGTCAAGACCTTTTGGAAAATGAAATTTCCTTCTCCATAAGCTTGTGGGCAGAGGGAAGCCTGAAGTGCTGGAGAATCTCCTGGTAGATGCTGCGCTGACTTTGGTCCTGATAAAACACAGTGGACCTACACAAGCAGATGATATGACTGCCTAAACCAGAAGTGATTGTGGAGACTTCAGACTAGACCTCCAGCAGCTTGAATTGTGTACAGTGGCCTCTCTGCTCTTCTCCAGACTCTGGGACCAAGCACATGAAATGCAAAATTTCCTGAAAACACCTTTCACCACCGAGAACAGTCCAGAACTTTCTGATGATTTTGTAATTTATTGAAATGCTCTAGTATGTCTCCAAGATATGGGAAGCTAACATGTATGTTCAGAAGTGACCGCTGTAGTAATGGAGTGAAAACTATTCTTTTAAGTGTGAGAAAACATCATATCTGAGAGTAATGGAAATGATCAAAAAGCGAAGGTAATGTGTGTCCTGAAGTAATGTGTGCTAGAACAAAAAAGAGAGGCAGGGCACCGAGCTGACCCTAGTGTAGTATTTAGAGCAAAATTGCAACACCAATAGGTAAGCAAAATTGGCTGATCACCTGTAAGGTTGTGTGGTACACAACATCCTAATGAGCGTAAAATAAAAAGTGGAAAACCCGGGCAGCAGCTGGAACACATATTGACAAAGAGTGTTTTTGGGAACTAAGGGACGCGGTACCTGTCACACTTCAAAGAAAAGGGGCGTGGTGGGGGCGGCTTGACGAAAAGGGTAGATGCAGGATATCATAGGTGACCCGTTCCTATAATACATGATATGACATGGGGTTCATGAAAATAAAACTGAATATGTATTCTCACCTCTAGATCTGGGATATTTTGGGTTTTCAGCTCACTCAGAAGCGATCGAGGACTCCACAAGTTCTCCACAATGTAGAGCAGATCATCCTGGAAATATCCATACGTCATCCTCAGGACATGATCCTTATACTGACAAAGCTGCTGATAAAACTGCCGGGTCTCATCATCTAGGACATGAAGGAGACACAAGAATGAAATCTTCTAGGACAAGGAGAAGACTGGCAGCATTGTATGGAGAATATTCCTGTCCTGGACCATTCTAGAAGCTTCTACAGAGGAGACTCCACAACCTGTCACTTACCAGCACTATCAGGATGGATTTATTTTTTTATTATTTTTCCCATTTGTGTATTTGTATACATGTAAAAATACAACCAACATAAAAAAGTAATGTAACATCTGCACGTTACTATTGTGGAGGGGACAATTTGTTGAACATTTTTGTAATATATTTTTTGACCTATTTTACTTCATTTTAGTAGAAAACAGCATCTGAAGTCTCACTATTAACCTGCGGACAGCTCCTGCTTCATCACTCTTTGTGAAGAACATCCTTGTTTGCACCAGCCCGAGGAGCTATAGATATGATTGATGACATCACTCACATCGCACCTGCAACTCCCTGAACATTGTGGGAGAAGAGACAACAGGGAAACGAGGAGAAGGGAGTATATTTTTTTTTTTTACCATGTTAAACTGGGGACAGATGTAGGGGGCATAATATTGTGGAGAGATGTAGGGGGGGCATTAAACTGGGGGGAGCTGGAAGAAGACAATAAAATGTGGGGGTAGCTGGAGGGGCACATGTTTCCAGTGTTCTCTTCAGCTGCCCCAGTTTAATGTCCTCCTTTAGTTTACCCCAGTTTAAACTGAGGCACCAGGAGAGGGACTTAATATTGTGGGGCAATAAGAGGGGAACATTATAATGTGGGGGCATATAATGTTAGGAAGACTGTAGGAGCATTATACTGTGTGAGGGCACATTTGGGAGGAGTCAAAGTAGAAGTGGGTGAAGCTAATATTTCCATGGCGTGCAGAGCACGCTGCACATTCTGTCCCTCTTTCTAACCTTTAAAAGTTGGTAGACATGCACCCTAGCAGTGGCGTAACTACCACCATAGCAGCGGTAGCAGCTGCCACAGGGCCCGGGACATTAGGGGCCCGGTGACAGCTGCTACTGCTGCTATCATTATGCTCGGAGGTCTTTTCGGACCCCCGAGTATAATGATCGGGGCCCCCTGTTGGTGGAATACTTTCCACCAACAGGGGGCCCCGAAGCTGCAGCAACGGCTGAGACACAGGAGCTGCAGCTCTGGCTCCTGTCAGCGCTGCAGGACGTTCCCCCTCTCTCTCCCCTCCCTTTCTCTGCTGTCCTCTGCCCACCAATGGGCACAGAAGAGAAGAGGAAGAAGCTGCTCCAGGAAAATGAAACTGAAGCTACACAGGTACGTACTGGGGTTACTTACTACTATCAGGCATTTGGGGGGATTACTTGTGTTTTAGTAACTCCATGTGCCTCATAGTAATAGCAGTTAACCCCATCATCTCCCTCACATTAACCCCTGTTTGCCTCACCATAAGAGTTACTGATATGTGAGACATTTGGGGGTAATAGTAATGAAGATACTTTATTATTACCTCCATGTCTCTCACATATCAGTAACTCTAATGGTGAGGCATACAGGGGTTAATGTGAGGGAGATGATAGGGTTAACTGTTATTAATATGAGGCACATGGAGTTACTAAATTGTAATGCACAGGACCAGATTTTTTTTTATCCACAATTTGTCCTGGTATAGCGGTCAGCGGTGACAGTATTTAGTCCTGTAGGGGCCACTAAGGGACATAATACTGTGTGCAGGGGCCACTAAGGGACATAATACTGTGTGCAGGGGCCACTATGGGACATAATACTGTGTGCAGGGGCCACTAAGGGACATAATACTGTGTGCAGGGGCCACTATGGGACATAATACTATGTGCAGGGGCCACTATTGGGTATAATACTGTGTGCAGGGGCCACTATGGGACCTAATACTATGTGCAGGGGTCACTATGGGACATAATACTGTGTGCAGGGGCCACTATGGGGCATAATACTGTGTGCAGGGGCCATTATGGGACATAATACTGTGTGCAGGGGCCACTATGGGGTATAATACTGTGTGCAGGGGCCATTATGGGACATAATACTGTGTGCAGGGGCCACTAAGGGACATAATACTGTGTGCAGGGGCCACTATGGGACATAATACTGTGTGCAGGGACCACTATTGGGTATAATACTGTGTGCAGGGGCCACTATGGGACATAATACTGTGTGCAGGGGCCACTATTGGGTATAATACTGTGTGCAGGGGCCACTATGGGACATAATACTGTGTGCAGGGGTCACTATGAGGTATAATACTGTGTGCAGGGGCCACTAAGGGACATAATACTGTGTGCAGGGGCCACTAAGGGACATAATACTGTGTGCAGGGGCCACTAAGGGACATAATACTGTGTGCAGGGGACACTATGGGACACAATAGAGCGCGCAGGAATGCGTAGGAGGGACTCGGTCGAGATCTTCGGTGTCGGGGGGGCCCCATGTCAAAAGTTCGCCACGGGGCCCCGCCATTCCTAGTTACGCCACTGCACCCTAGTAGTATATAGCTGCAAGTGTAACAAAGTATATAGATTGCATATCATCTCAATATCTGATGAGTGATTGAACATAAATCAAACAGGGTAATGGAGTGACGTTTTGGCCATGATAGACTTTTTTCAAGATAAAACCCGCAGATAAAATGAATATTATAAGACATGATGGTCTCAACTAAAACATGGATTGTCTTATCTAGCAGCCAGGTATACATGAAGGTGATATATACACATAACTAAACCCCAAATTATCAGCAGTAGAGATGAGCGAACAGTAAAATATTCATTATTCGTTTCGAAGAGCCGCTCAATATTCAACTATTCGAACGAATATCGAACCCCATTATAGTCTATGGGAGAAAATGCTTCGTTTCAGGGGATCCCACCATTCGACTCAGGAGGGTCACCAAGTCCACTATGACACCTCAGGAAATGATGCCAACACCTCTGCAATGTAATTGGGACAGCAGGGGGCGCATGTCTGGGGGCATCTAACACACCAAAGACCCTCTATTACCCCAACATCACAGCCTAACAACTACACACTATACACACTCACTACAACCTCTATCAAAGTGGGAAAATACCTGGAACCTTCTTTACTCCCCAAATGGAGGGACACAAACCCCAATTTAAGCTCAACAATCAGTAACAACCACCCCTTTATATCACGTTGCCCATGACAACCACAGATGTAATAGGCAATGGGAAATCCTTCAGTCCCCCCCTGAACTGTCATTGTGGATGTGTGTGATGTGGTGAGACCTTCCAAAATTCACTTTTATGGCCTTTAACGTGAGCCCTTCCAAATTAACTTACAGGCCCATAAGCTGAGCTCCCAGCAGAGATTGAGGCCCTTCAGGTGACTTCAGCCTCTACCTGCAGAGTTTTAGGCCCTTTCACTTAGTTCAGCCTTCACCAGCAGAGATTTGTTAGTCCTTTGGGTGAGTAGAGCCTTTAAAAAGCAGAGATTTAGTTTTTGGCCCTTGGAGTGAGTAGAGACTCTAACCAGCAGAGTTGGGGGGTATCAGGGTGGATTGATCCTAGTAGGATCAGAATTGTGCAGCGCTGATGGAGGAGGAGGAGGAATTGGAGAGGGTGAGCACACACATTACAAATCATGTCGGGGTGCTTGATACCAGTGGACATGTAAATGATGGGTCTATCCAGTGGCTATTCATTTTTATGATCGTCAGCCGGTCAGCAATGTCAGATAACAGCCGGCTGCGCTAATCCGTAATTATGCCACCGGCAGCGCTGAAGACCCTTGCGGAAAGCACGCTGGCGGCAGGGCAGGAAAGGACCTCCAATGCGTACAGCGCAAGTTCCCGCCACAAATCCAACTTGGAGACCCAATAAGTATAGGCCGCAGAGGGATCAGAGAGGACAGGGCTGGTGTCGGCCAGGTACTCCCGCAACATGCGCCTATACTTATCCCTCCTGGTGACACTAGGCCCCTCAGTGGCGGTACTTTGGTGAGTGGGTGCAATTAACGTGTCCCAGACCTTGGAGAGTGTGCCCCTGCCGGGTGTGGCCCGGATGACAGTTTGTGGCCTGTTGGAGGAACTCTCCTGTGTGCCGCTGTTACGGTTCTGTGTATATATATATATATAAATATTTTTTGAAACAACAGAACCTCTTAGCTGCAAGACACTGCAGCAAGGTCCACAGGCCCAATGATGGGCGGCTGCATGTCTGAAATCAATGTGAACAGTGTGTACTGTGCGACACTCCATGTGAACATAGGTGCAACTAAAATCCTGCCAGTTTAGCTCACTGGCCAGGTGCACCAGTACAAGTGAAACACACACAGCTGCCAAGGGTTAACACTCACCCCAGGCCAGCAAACACACACACACTTACCCTGCGACAGCTAGGGGCCACCACGGAAGTCTTAGAACATTCTCCTGCACACAGCTTGGAGTTACCAGAGAGTTTGCATGCTCCTGCACACAGCTTGGAGCCATCACACACCCATGCTCCCGCACACAGCTAGGAGCCATACATGAAGTCAGACACTACACATAGGCTATCTCAGAGACCATGCCTGCTGCAGCTCCACAAGCTGAAACGGCGTCTACCGCTCCTAGCCCTGGTGTAGATCTAACGGTTCAGGGTTTACAGGTCCTACCTAACAGCACCCAGGAGAAGCAGAGAAACCCCACACAGAGTCTGAAACCTGTCTGAGTACTGGAGCCTATCCCTGACTACTGCCATTCACTCCGTGGACTTTCAGGAAATTTTAGTGGAAGTGTGAGCACCTGGTGGGTGTTGGCTCACACTATTTAAAGGGAAGTCCCCACCCAATAGGGGCGGTGGTGATGACCTCACCACTCATGCTCAATAGGGGAGAAATGGCACTTAGCTTGTGAGCAGCTCCAATACGTCTGAGCATGCTCAGTAAGGTGGAAGCTGGATGGTTAGACTGACCCTCAGGTGGCGCTGTGCGCTATGATAGCAAGCTGGCACAACTGTATGTCCTTTACAGTTGATGAATGTGGTTCTGGCCCAGACACACCAGCAACTAGGCCAGATAACATTTTTTCTGCCTCCTAGAGCAGCTTCATTCATCCGCATAGTGAAGAAACTACTCACCAGCAGCTAGACATACATACAGAACCTGAATCAGCAAGTGGTGACATACTTAGAGTGCACCCTGCCACCCGTCATTGAAGATCTGCTGGACTTCTAGGCAGCCAAACTGGATTTGTGACTGAAACTGGCTGAGTTTGCCCTGGAAAATCTGTCCTGCCCAGCCAGTAGTGTGGCATCAGAGTGGATGTTTAGTGCGGTGGGGGCCATAGTTGCCCCAAGGGGAACTCACCTGTCCACCCAAAATTTGGAGAGACTGACCCTTGTCAAGATAAATCAGGCGTAGATCAGCCAGGATTTCCACCCACCAAGACCTGATGCACCACATTAAATCATCCATGCTGCCTCACTCAAACCTACAAAAGAGACCGGTTTCTTCTGGTTACCTGTCTCAGCTACTATTCTGATATTGCCACCCGCCTCATGCCACACATCTGATGCCAAGTGCTCCTTCTTACAGCCACCATCGTAAGCGGGAACTGTTTGTGCCACCCACCTCCCCACTCTGTCATTGGGTCAGTCTATGGCCACCTAAGGCTTCTGATACCTCCACATTATGTCACCTTACCACTCTGTTGCCTCCTCATGCTGCTGCCACCTCCACATTAGATCACCTTGCTACTCCAGTGCCTCCTAAGGCTGCTGCCACCTTCACATTATGCCACCTTGGCACTCTATGGCCACCTAAGGCTGTTGATTCCTCCACATTGTCACCTTGCCACTCTGTGGCCTCCTTATGCTGCTGCCACCTCCACATTAGATCACCTTGCCAGTACACTGGAATTCCACAAGAAGTGACCCCAGTTTGTAGGGGCAATTTTAACAATGCCATGTATGGGTATAAATGAACATGAAATACACACGTGCTATTCTAGTGGTCTTTGGATCTTGGATAATCCATAGCAAATGATTATAATTATCTTTGTAGAATTGTATTTTGTGGATTTTGGGTTTGGGTTTCAAATACGATTAACTATATAGTTGTCGATGGTCCCATTACTATTTAACTTTCTCTGGAATACATTTATTAGGAGTTTAATATTACTATCAGCCCATTTCCACTATTAGCTGTAACGGCATCTATATGTATATCTTATTTATACTTTGATGTTGTCTGTGGGTCTGTATACTCCTTGGAGTCCACTGCTGTCTGTCTGATACCATTTGTATTGTATTGTGTCTTGTAGTTGATATATTTTTTCATATTTTTATGGATTTTTGTTTATGTTGAGTTGTTACTTTGAGTACCACGTGTGCATTTCATGTTCGTTTGTGGCTTCTTCATTTAGACATTGTGGTATGAATTAGTGGTAGGGATATTTATTGTTTGTTTGTATTGACCATGCCACGATCAGGTGAAACTTTCTGCAAAACTCTGTCATGGCATTAAAAACCAAAACATCTAAATCTGTGCTCCAAAAACCACATAGCAATTCTTCCTTTGTGTGCCCGGCTGTGCACAAACAGCAGTTTATACTGTACCCACATATGACATTACGTCCATTATCTGGGGTACACCAGTGTCATACATGTGCCCTAATATCAGTATATACCACATATGACATTATGTACGTTATCCTGGGTACACCAGTGTCATACATGTGCCCTAATATCAGTTTATACCACATATGACATTATGTACGTTATCCTGGGTACACCAGTGTCATACATGTGCCCTAATACCAGTATATACCACATATGAAATTACATACGTTATCCCGGGTACACCAGTGTCATACATGTGCCCTAATATCAGTTTATACCACATATGACATTATGTACGTTATCCTGGGTACACCAGTGTCATACATGTGCCCTAATACCAGTATATACCACATATGAAATTACATACGTTATCTGTGGTACACCAGTGTCATACATGTGCCCTAATATCAGTTTATACCACATATGACATTACGTACGTTATCTGTGGTACACCAGTGTCATACATGTGCCCTAATACCAGTATATACCACATATGAAATTACATACGTTATCTGTGGTACACCAGTGTCATACATGTGCCCTAATATCAGTTTATACCACATATGACATTACGTACGTTATCTGTGGTACACCAGTGTCATACATGTGCCCTAATATCAGTATATACCACATATGACATTACGTACGTTATCCGGGGTACACCAGTGTCATACATGTGCCCTAATACCAGTATATACCGCATATGAAATTACATACGATATCCCGGGTACACCAGTGTCATACATGTGCCCTAATATCAGTTTATACCACATATGACATTACGTACGTTATCCGGGGTACACCAGTGTCATACATGTGCCCTAATATCAGTATATACCACATATGACATTACGTACGTTATCCTGGGTACACCAGTGTCATACATGTGTCCTAATATCAGTATATACCACATATGACATTACGTACCTTATCCTGGGTACACCAGTGTCATACATGTACCCTAATATCAGTATATACCACATATGACATTACGTACGTTATCTGTGGTACACCAGTGTCATACATGTACCCTAATATCAGTATATACCACATATGACATTACGTACGTTATCTGTGGTACACCAGTGTCATACATGTACCCTAATATCAGTATATACCACATATGACATTACGTATGTTATCTGGGGTACACCAGTGTCATATATGTGCCCTAATATCAGTATATACCACATATGACATTGCGTACGTTATCTGGGGTACACCAGTGTCATACATGTGCCCTAATATCAGTATATACCACATATGACATTACGTACGTTATCTGGGGTACACCAGTGTCATATATGTGCCCTAATATCAGTATATACCACATATGACATTGCGTACGTTATCCGGGGTACACCAGTGTCATACATGTGCCCTAATATCAGTATATACCACATATGACATTACGTACGTTATCCTGGGTACACCAGTGTCATACATGTGCCCTAATATCAGTATATACCACATATGACATTACATACATTATCCTGGGTACACCAGTGTCATACATGTGTCCTAATATCAGTATATACCACACATGATATTACATACATTATCCCGGGTACACCAGTGTTATACATGTGTCCTAATATCAGTATATACCACATATGATATTACATACATTATCCCGGGTACACCAGTGTCATACATGTGTCCTAATATCAGTATATACCACATATGATATTACATACATTATCCCGGGTACACCAGTGTCATACATGTGTCATAAACTGCAGTTTGGGCGCACAGCAGGGGGCATAAGGGAAGGAGCGCGATGCGGCTTTTGGAGTACAGATTCAGATGTTTGGTATCTGGACGCCATGTCATGTTTGTAGAGCCTGTAAGGTACCAGAAAAGTGGATTCCCCAAAGGAGTGACCCCATTTTGAAAACTGCACCCCTCAAAGAATTTATCAGGGGGTGTAGTGAGTATTAGTATCCCGGACGTGACTGCACAGCGGATGGTGAAGAGGGAGTATATAAGCTGTGCGGAGTGAATCGGGAACACTTATAAGCGGTATATCTGGTTTGTACCCTCATGTCCAGTGGTGGATCCAGGGTTTGCGGGTCCCTGGGCAATTGACTTTGGTGGGGCCCTACTTCCCAACCTGTACTTCCCAACTGTTGAAGACTAGAAAGAGGGAACAAAACGTGCGGCGCGCACAGCGCGCTGCAGCAAATTAGGCCCCGCCCACTTTTATGTTGACTCCACCCATTCTCATTCAATTTTCATGTGATTCCACACAGTATAATCCTCCTACAGTCACCCGTAAATTATATCTCCCCCCCATTTTCATATACACCATTCATCTACCCCTAATTTCATGTCCCCCCCTCTATCTCTGTCCCCAGTTTCATGCCATTCTCCCCCTTTATCTGCCCAGTTTCATTTCCCCCCGTCTCTGCCACAGTGTCATGCCGTTCTCCCCCTCTTCATCTGCCCTAGTGTCATGCCATTCTCCCCCCTCCATCTGCCCTAGTGTCATGCCGTTCTCCCCCTCTTCATCTGCCCCAGTGTCATGCCATTCTCCCCCCTCCATCTGCCCCAGTGTCATGCCGTTCTCCCCCCTCCATCTACCCCAGTGTCATGCCGTTCTCCCCCCTCCATCTGCCCCAGTGTCATGCTGTTCTCTCCCCCTCTATCTGTCCCAGTGTCATGCCGTTCTCCCCCCTCCATCTGCCCCAGTGTCATGCTGTTCTCTCCCCCTCTATCTGTCCCAGTGTCATGCCGTTCTCCCCCCTCCATCTGCCCCAGTGTCATGCTGTTCTCTCCCCCTCTATCTGCCCCAGTGTCATACCATTCTCCCCCCTCCATCTGCCCCAGTGTCATGCCATTCTCCCCCCTCCATCTGCCCCAGTGTCATACCATTCTCCCCCCTCCATCTGCCCCAGTGTCATGCCATTCTCCCCCCTCCATCTGCCCCAGTGTCATGCCGTTCTCCCCCCTCCATCTACCCCAGTGTCATGCCGTTCTCCCCCCTCCATCTGCCCCAGTGTCATGCTGTTCTCTCCCCCTCTATCTGTCCCAGTGTCATGCCGTTCTCCCCCCTCCATCTGCCCCAGTGTCATGCTGTTCTCTCCCCCTCTATCTGCCCCAGTGTCATACCATTCTCCCCCCTCCATCTGCCCCAGTGTCATGCCATTCTCCCCCCTCCATCTGCCCCAGTGTCATACCATTCTCCCCCCTCCATCTGCCCCAGTGTCATGCCATTCTCCCCCCTCCATCTGCCCCAGTGTCATGCTGTTCTCTCCCCCTCTATCTGTCCCAGTGTCATGCCGTTCTCCCCCCTCCATCTGCTCCAGTGTCATGCTGTTCTCTCCCCCTCTATCTGCCCCAGTGTCATACCATTCTCCCCCCTCCATCTGCCCCAGTGTCATGCCATTCTCCCCCCTCCATCTGCCCCAGTGTCATACCATTCTCCCCCCTCCATCTGCCCCAGTGTCATGCCATTCTCCCCCCTCCATCTGCCCCAGTGTCATGCCGTTCTCCCCCCTCCATCTACCCCAGTGTCATGCCGTTCTCCCCCCTCCATCTGCCCCAGTGTCATGCTGTTCTCTCCCCCTCTATCTGTCCCAGTGTCATGCCGTTCTCCCCCCTCCATCTGCCCCAGTGTCATGCTGTTCTCTCCCCCTCTATCTGCCCCAGTGTCATACCATTCTCCCCCCTCCATCTGCCCCAGTGTCATGCTGTTCTCTCCCCCTCTATCTGCCCCAGTGTCATACCATTCTCCCCCCTCTATCTGCCCCAGTGTCATACCATTCTCCCCCCTCCATCTGCCCCAGTGTCATGCCATTCTCCCCCCTCCATCTGCCCCAGTGTCATGCCGTTCTTCCCCCTTCATCTGCCCCAGTGCCATGCCATTCTCCCCCTCCATCTGCCCTAGTGTCATGCCGTTCTCCCCCTCTTCATCTGCCCCAGTGTCATGCCGTTCTCCCCCCTCCATCTGCCCTAGTGTCATGCCATTCTCCCCCCTCCATCTGCCCTAGTGTCATGCCATTCTCCCCCTCCATCTGCCCCAGTGTCATGCCGTTCTCCCCCTCCATCTGCCCCAGTGCCATGCCATTCTCCCCCCTCCATCTGCCCCAGTGTCATGCCGTTCTCCCCCCCTCCATCTGCCCCAGTGCCATGCCGTTCTCCCTCCTCCATCTGCCCCAGTGTCATGCCGTTCTCCCCCTCCATCTGCCCCAGTGTCATGCCGTTCTCCCTCCTCCATCTGCCCCAGTGTCATGCCGTTCTCCCTCCTCCATCTGCCCCAGTGTCATGCCGTTCTCCCTCCTCCATCTGCCCCAGTGTCATGCCGTTCTCACACTCACACACACACACACTCACCATTCCTCGTTCCCTCGCAGCTCTCTCCCTCATACACATATTGTAGCCGCGATGTGATGACGTCATCACATCGCGGCTACAAATGCCGGAGGCCCGGAGCTCAGCGTTAAAGCAGGAGCTGAGCTGTGACAGCTCCGGCTTTAAACGCCTATGCATTCAGCTCATCGGCGTCCTACCGCCGATGAGCTGAAATACATAGGCGTTTAAAGCAGGAGCTGTCAGCTCCTGCTTTAACGCTGAACTCAGTTGGAGTCGGGACATGCCGACCGGGACCATTTTGTTAGGTCCCGGCCGCACCGCGGGGCCCCGCTAAGCGCAGGGCCCTGGGCGGTTGCCCGGCTCGCCCGGCCCTGGATCCGCCCCTGCTCATGTCCACTCGCACAACTTATACATTCCCCTCCTGCCACAGCCAGTTGTGTTCTAATGATTTGGCAGTTTTGGGGGTTTTGTCTTCACAATATACAAGCTACAGTATATTTTCTGACTTTCATCTTGTAGGTTTCACATTTATTGTACAGGTTGATACAGACGCGGTGATAACCAATATGTATTGGTTTAATTAATTTTTAGGTTTTTTATATTATTATTATTTATTTGTAAAGCACCATTAATTCCATGGTAGTTTACATTTGCAGGTTTAATTCATGTATTGAGTTTTATATAGGAAAAGAGAATTTTGGGACTTCATTCCTTTGTTAAAGTTTTTCTCACAATTATACATACAGTGCCTTGCGAAAGTATTCGCCCCCTTGAAATTTTCAACCTTTTGCTACATTTCAGGCTTCAAACATAAAGATATCAAATTAAAATTTTGTGGGGGAGAATCAACAAGTGGGACACGATAGTGAATTGGAAGGAAATTTATTGGATATTTTAAACTTTTTTAACAAATAAAAAACTGAAAAATTATTTGGCCCCCTTGTGTTAATGCTTTGTAGTGGCACCTGTTGCTGCGATTACAAGTCGCTTGGGGTTTGTCGCTATCAGTTTTGCACAGACTGAAATTCTTGCCCATTCTTCCTTGCAGAACAGCTTGCGCTCAGTGAGGTTGGATGGAGACGTTTGTGAACAGCAGCATCAGCTTTTTCCACAGATTCTCGATGCGATTAAGGTCTGGACTGTGACTTGGCCATTCTCACACCTGGAGACGTTTATTTGTGAACCATTCCATTGTAGATTTTGCTTTATGTTTTGGATCATTGTCTTGTTGGAAGATAAATCTCCGTCCCAGTCTCAGGTCTTTTGCAGACTCCAACAAGTTTTCTTCCAGAATGGTCCTGTATTTGGCTCCATCTTCCCATCAATTTTAACCATCTTCCCTGTCCCTGCTGAAGAAAAGCCCAAACCATGATGCCGCCCCCACCATGTGTGACAGTGGAGATCAGGGTGTGTTCAGGATGATTTATTGATAAAAGTAATGTATTTTGGGACAGTGCTCCTTCAGTACTTGGACGTAGCCATTACATAATATTCTGAGAAAAGCTCAAGGAGCTGTAGGAAGTCCCCAATGCTTGTCCACTAAAGATGCTTTCTGTACTTTTTCTTCTAATGATATTGCAGATGAGGTGGTTTTATGTGCAAACTAAGAAAGACAATGCATTACTTAAAGGAACAAACAAACATGGAAAAATCTCTCAAAAGAGGAATGTTATGCTTATACTGGACTTACACTTCTGGCAGGGTGTCAAAAATCTTGTGATGTACCAATCAGAGAATTATTTCTGGACCCGCATTCTGATCCATACTACCAAGTTACAATGTCAGTGAATAGATATGAGGGTATTCAGAGAAGCCTTCAATTTGATGATAAGCAAACTCATCCTTTGAGGTTTGAAATGGATCAACTAGCGCCTATTAGTTACATTTGGAATGTTTGTTTGTTTTTTATATCAAGAATTGTACCAAGCTCTACAATCCCAGTGATAATGTAACAGTGGATGAGCAACTTGTAGCCTTCAGAGGGTGTTGCAGAGGGTGTCATACAATATATGCCTAATAAACCAGCCAAGTATGGGCTGGAAATATTCTCGATGTGTGATTCTGCTATTTTCTATTGATGCTGGTTTCAAAACTGTAGTTAGTTCTCTTCTACCACGTCAAGATTTTCTCTACCCCTTACACCTTGGTATGGTCAGTGATGAGAAGGGTGAGCGATTCCACCAAGAATTGAAAGTCATGGAGGCATGGTATTAAGGTAGATGGGATAGACATATGATGGCTGACTATTGTTGGAGCATCAAGCGAGAATGTCCACAGTTCAGAAAAAACTATAAGCCAAAATTTGTACCTTAATATGTAATTACCGTTCTATAAAAAATCAACTATTTGTATGAACACAATTTAACTTGCAGCAACTATTCTAGCCTTTGTATGAATACATTATTCTTTGTAAACAGTATATTTGGTAAGTTTTTACTTTATTTTCTTTTATAAGCACAATTTGTACCACTTTTCAGGGTATCCTGTAGATTAAAAAGTTGACATCATAGACAAAAACTGCAGTTATTTTTGGATCCAGAGGCCAAACGTTAATTGAAAACAAGACACAGATTTAAGACAACGAAATTGCTGTTCCCCAGTGGGATAAATGGGCTTATCTACTGTGGAAAAGAAATTGGCACTCCAGTGTAGAAAGATCTAGGTTCTCACATTGTAAAGAAACTTGCTATACCAATTTACAATGCCTCACTTTTTAATTTTAAAATAAACATGTTACATGATAAAAAGATTCATAACCTAGAATGCATAACGCCGGCCTTTTAGGCCCATGTAATGGTGTTTTCTGCAAACAATTCTAATTACAATTTTGTGCATTTTTCTTATCTTACTTGGCAATTTTGAAATAAATTTGTAAAAGTTATTTATTTGAGTTCCTCCATAAGATTTGCACATGGGCCTAAAAGGCCAGTGTTATGTGAAAGTGTAGATTTCTAACCTTATACATACTAGGGTTAATCTGCCTCATTAGTCATTGGTGGGTGGAGATCCTGGCTGATCAATGCCTGATTCATCTTCGCAAAGGTCACTCTCTCCAAATTTTGAATGAACAGGCAAGTTCTCCTTGGGTGACGAAGGCAACATCTGCTCTGATGTCACACTACTGGCCGGGCAGGACACACATTCAGTTTGCCTCCCCAGAAGTCCAGCGAATCTGCCACAACGGGTGGCAGTGTGCACTCTAAGTATTCCACCATCTGCTTGTTCTAGTTTTGCTCTGTGTCTAGCTGCTGATGAGCAGTTTCTTCGCTATGTGGGTGAAGAAAGCTGCTCATCAGCGACTCTAGGCTCAGGCTGCTATCATGGAGCCCATAATGTCCCTGCCACCCCAAACCCCTGCTGTTATGTCAGTGCAAGTTGAACGCTCAGGGCCTCCCCGGTAAAACATGTGAGGGGATGGACGATGGCACAGATAGGCAGCAGCCAACTTGCTACATTGTTTGTCTCTATAGTAGCTCAGTTTGTCCTCTCTCTCAGCAGGTGGAAAAAAAAGGCCTCCATTTTTACCCGGTAGCGAGGGTCTAACATTGTGGAGAGCCAGTAGTCATCCCAATTGCGACATCATCCAATAATGTCTACAGGTCACTGATGTCCTCCTCAGTGGTTTCTAAGCCAGGAGCCTGACTGCTTGCAACACCAGCTCCCACCCCATTCTCCTCATCACTACTACCGGAAGGAAGCGGTGGAGGTCTCCTCCAGATCTTGGCTGGGCACGAACTGCTGACTGTCTTGTAGTAGCTCATCCTCACAGCATAGTGGATCTGAGCCCACAGCACAGAGTACTTCTATAGCTGAGGGAACAGAAAAGGATAGAGGACACCTGAGGGCACAGGGCCTGCTCCCAGGCCATGCCAACTCTTGGCTCGGGGTGTCTGATGTGATTTGGGAAGAAGTGGATGACTGAGTTGCTAGTCAAGACATGACCGAGACTTGAGACTAGCAGCTCAGGCCTCTGTATTTGTCCCCTGCTACCAAGGCCCCTTACTCTGCTGCAACCTGTGCCTGCGCCAGAAACATGTAGTCCTTTGGTCCTCCCCTGTGCCTGGCCTGTTACTTCTCTATCTAACATAGTGAGAAATGGCCTGTAATTGTATACTGGGAACAAAATGGCGAATATGTCTCTAATTTGTTTCTCCTCTAATAAACACCTTTATGTAAGTGTTAGCATAACCACTAATTGCAGAGATTGGTAGCTCAGAATGATTGATTTTTGCCATGACTGTATTGAGAAATTACCTGAAATTGTATACTCTAAACACAATAGCTAATATGCCTAATTTCTTTCCCCACTAATAAACACCTTTAAAAAGGTGTTCTAACAGATGAGTGCAGAGATTACTGGATAAGAATTCAGTTTTCTTTGGCACAGTAGCACTAAAGGCCTGTAATGTTTTGCTTTGAATGAACAGTGAATAAGCCTCTTATAATTAATGTGAAATGTCTGTACCTAAAATGGCTGCTGGTTTTTATAGGGCTGTGACATTACCGGGCCGGCTGGCTGCTGATTAGCTGCACGCTTGGCATTGTGGGTGATCCCACATTCCCAGAGTTCCCTGCCCCTTGTCCTAACATGTACAGTGGCCAAAAAAATGTGATTTGATGCATCAAAGTGTGAAGAAATTCAGATTTGGGGCGAACCAAAGATTTCCTGAAATTTGGATCCAATTCCACTTCTGCAGAATCGATTCGCTCATCTGTCACCATGACCATTCTGCACAGTCTTAGTATTGTCCAGTCATGTGGCTGCTGCGTCATCTTGGGCAGTCACATGACCGGTATCTTTCCTCTCAGTATCAGTAACTAGAGTCTTCCAGGTGATTAATGTTAATTCGATCACTCATCAGATATTGAGATGATGTTATACAATCTTTATACTATGTTATACTTGTAGCTATATACTACTAGTGTGTGCTGTGGATTCACCTTGGTCTATATCTGTAACTAGTGATATCTCTGTTCTACTTATAACTAGATGTGTGATCTCAGCTTTCATGTGACACCAGATCCGCTGTTCTAGGTGCAATAGATCAGAGACACATCTATTGGATGTAACCTGACATTTTGGCACCTGCTATATCTGTACATGCCGGCAGTGCACAGCGCAGAGGAGTAACATGAAGCTCCTGGGCCCCAATACAAGATCTGTACTGGGCCCCACTTACCCTGAGCCTCTTCATGTGACTAAAGGATCTTTGAGGCCCCCCCAGGGACTGCTACCCCTGCACTCCCTATAGCTATGTCCCTTGCTTAGTTAGAGGGTTACTAGGGAGAGACTTTAGAGACTGTTTATAATAAAAAATGAAATCGGCCAATAAATATATTACAGAATAATCACAGACACCAAATAATAGTAAGTGACACAACAGATATATATCTATGGAGTCTATTGGTAGATTTCTGTGATCACATGACTCGTAGTGTTAGGCCGGCACTTATGTACTTGTAGTTACTTACCTATCAGCACATTAGATGGCAGGTGCCATGGGGGTGGTCCTATACCAGACAAGTGCTCCAGGTCTATTAACCCTGTACTGGTCACACTGCAGGCAGTGCAACACATACAAGGAACAATTGGTGCATGGATGAGGCTAAGTGAGGGGTAAGGACGATGAGGACAGAGGACAAGGTGTGGGGCAGGGTTAGGGGGCAGAACCAGGACTCCTGGCTATTAGTGACTACTGCCCTCACCTATAGATGTGACACCTGGGATTTGTAGTGCTTCTTCTAGTCACCTTCCTACTTGGCTTCTCCTCATCACCTGCTTTCTCTCCCCCAGTCTGGAGAAGTGACCTGGAGACCTTCAGCAGCAGAGTCCAGATGTCTATTGAAGGGTGACATCCTGAGGACTTGATATTCCAGTATAGACAGCACCAAGCTGACTGCGGTGTGTAGTGTCACAGCAGGTGAGAGAGGTCTGAACAGGGACCGGTCACACTGCAAGACATGGAGTCCCAGGATCTGCTGCCAGATATGACAGGACACCTGCAGAGGTCTTGTGGAGTCCAGGCCTCAATGGCTCAGATGTATATAGATGGTACGAGGGGAAACTGCTCAATATTAGGCAGGTGGGTTTAATGTTATGGCTGATCAGGGTGTAATAGTATTAAGATTGTTGTAAGAAGGAAGAAGAGGAGAAATCCTTACCATATCTGGAGGAATTCTTAACAACTCTGGAGAAATCCTTATCAATATTGGCAGAGTTCTTATCATCTCTGGAGGAATTCTTATAAACTCTTGAAGAATCCTTATCTCTGGAGGAATCCTCATTAACTCTGGTGGAATCCTTATCCTTTCTGAAGGAATCCTCATCATCTCTGGAGGAATTCTTATCTTCTGTTGAGGAATCCTTATGAACTCTGGAGGAACTCTCATCATCTTTAGAGGAATTCTTATAAACTTCGGAAGAATCCTTATCTCTGGAGGATTCCTTATCATCTCTGGAGGATTCCTTATCATCTCTGGAGGAATC